>NC_140954.1:10238911-10771411 GCF_014529385.1 Adiantum capillus-veneris
TCAACAATGCTACCTGCCCAATCTGCATCTGTATACCCATACAATGCTAATGGCACATCTGCTGCATAGAACAATGCGTAGTCAAGAGTCCATTGCACAGATCGAAGTGTGCGTCGTACTCCATCCAAATGTGGCTTCCTCGGAAGCTGCATGAACTGACTCTCCAAGCCTACTGTGTAGCTCAAGTCTGGCCTTGTGATAGTCAAGTAGATTAAACTACCCACAATCTTCCTGTACATCTTGACATCCTCAACAACATCAACCTTCTCTGCACTGAGCTTTGCATTCACATCCAAGGGAATGGAAATTGGCTTACAATCAGCCATACCATACTTTGACAACATGTCCAAAGCATATTGTCTCTGTTACAGCCATACACCCTATGGAGTCATGATCACCTCAATGCCAAGAAAGTAGCGTAACTCGCCCAAATCTTTCATTTCAAACTCCTGTTTGAGAAGACCCTTCACATGGTCAATCTCCATAGCATTGTCACCCACAATAATAAGGTCATCTACATATATGGTAATGACCACAATCCCCACATCACTCTCACGTACATAGAGTGAATGATCAGCATGAGCTCTCCTAAACCCAATACTGACAAGATACTTGGCAATCCTGTCATACCATGCTCTAGAGCCCTGCTTCAAACCATACACAGCTTTGAGAATTCTGCATACATAATCTGGGTAACCTGGATCGACATAACCAGGTGGCTGATCCATATACACTTCCTCTTGAAACTCACCATTCAAGAAGGCATTCTTTACATCCATTTGATGCATAATCCATCCTCTAGATGCAGCCACTGCTATGACAGCTCTCACAGCCGTCATCTTTGCCACTGGAGCAAAGGTCTCCTCATAGTCTATGCCATACGTCTGTGCATAGCCCTTTGCGACCAGCCTTGCCTTGTGACGCTCAATGTTACCATCAGCCTTATGCTTGGTTTTATACACCCATTTATAGCCAATAGCTTTCTTGCCACGTGGCAATGGCACCAACTCCCATGTGTCGTTTGCTTCCAATGCAGCCATCTCTTCATTCATTGCATCATCCCAATGCACATTTCCAACTGCATCCTCAAAACATGTGGGCTCCACATCCTGTATCACCTTAGCCATGTAGGCTTGGTGATGCGCTAGATATCCATCATAAGTCAATTTCTGAACTGGATTTCTGACTCTGTTAGATATGCGCGGTCTTGGGTCGCTCCTTTGCCCTCTAGCATCTTCTTGTACTTTCCTTACACCAGGTGTCCTAACAGCCGGAATTCCAAATTCCTCATCAAGACTTTGTTCAGAACCATCTAAATCCATGTCTACATGTGAAAACCCTGATGATGCATCAGCCATAAAGGGAGCTTCATCAACCTTTTCCTTTCCTTTTCGTGATACATTCCATGTACTTGTTGGTGGAGTAACCTGCGTACGTAGTCTACCATTCCATGGCTTCTCAACAGAGCCACGAGAAGACGACTCTTGTGGTCCACTCAAAACCTGTGACTGTGGCCTCACATTTCGTACAACCACATCATCTTTTACATCAGCCCCAATAGTGCCATGTGCATTACTGTACCAGCTGCTCATCTCATCAAAGACTACATCTCTGCTCACTCGTAATTCTTGTGTAGTAGGATTGTAGCACCTGTACCCCTTTTGTTCAAGGCAATATCCCACAAGAATACATTTCTTTGCTTTAGGATCCAATTTCCTACGCAACTCATCTGGTACATGCACGTAAGCTATGCAGCCAAACACTTTCAAGTGTGCCAAATTAGGCTTTGTACCTGTAAACTTTTCCTCAGGCGTTACATCATGTACCGCAGCTGTAGGTGTCCTGTTCATAATGTACACAGCTGTATTTACAGCTTCAGCCCAGAAAAAATGAGGCATGTTCTTCTCATTCATCAATGCACGTGCAACCTCTGCAATGTGCCTGTTTTTCCTTTCTGCGACCCCATTTTGCTGTGGGGTATATCTGCATGTAAACTGCCTGCGTATACCATGCATTCGCAGAAAATTTGAAAAATCGTTGGAGAAGTACTCTCCCCCTCCATCTGACCTCAATGTCTTGATTTGCATATCTGTCTCCTTCTCAATCATGACTTTGAAGTCCTGAAAGTGACCAAACACTTCACTTTTTTTACGCATGAAGTAGACCCATACTTTCCTTGTATGGTCATCAATGAAAGAGACATAATACCTGCAACCATGTATACTTGTAGTATTGGTTGGACCCCAAACATCTGTGTGCACCACCTCAAGTGGCTTTTTACATACATTGCGCTCATGTGGAAATGAGCCCTTTGACTGTTTTTCAGACTGGCATGCTACACACACTTTATGCATACCATCGACCTTGAATTTGGGCAAACCTTTTACAATCTGTTTTGATTGCATGCTGCACAATCTCTGCTCATTGACATGGCCAATGCGTTTGTGCCAAATGTCAACATCAGCCACAACACCTGTGCCCTGTGCAAATAAAGCAGCTTTTACCTAAGGTATGTCTACATTCAGGGTAAAGATTCTACCCAAACATTTGCCCTCTCTGATCAGCTTACAGCCATTCTGGAAATCTTCTACATAACAACCATTTGGATTGAAGCGAACCTGCAAACCCTGCTCAAACATTTGTCCAACAGAAACAAGATTCTTTGTAATGTTTGGGACATGAAGTACATTTGCTAAGTACTTTGATTTCCCACTCTTCGTATCTAGAGGTATGTCCCCTACATGAACAATGGGGTGAGCTGTGTCATCTCCCGTCTGCACATAGCCTGACAAATCTGGTTTGCGCATATCTCTAAACCACTCTCCACGAGACGTCATGTGATTAGAGGCACCTGAATCCACATACCGAACATCATCTTGGGTGGAATTCTCTGCAGTCATTGTATTCATTACATGCTGCATAACAAACATGCGCTCGTTTTTGCTGTCATCTGCATCTCTGCTAGTAGATGCATAGTTGCCCTGTTCTCTCTTTCCACTTGCTTTTCCCTTTGGACAGTCACGTGACATGTGACCTCTTTCACCACAAGTCAAACATTCTCTGCTATCTGCAGTATGTTGCTGCATGCTTGATCTTGCACCACGACCTCTTTGACTCCCCCTGCCTTGAGACTGGTTTCCCTTGCCACCTGTATTGTTTTGATTTGATTGACCTCTTGAAATTGGCCCTTGCAACCCCTTGGGCCTCGACCACGACCTCTACCTCTACCTCTGTTGGAGTTAGAATAGAAGGCCTGTTCAGAATTATTTCTGCCATGAGAAGAAGATGTGTCAAGGTTCTTCTCCTCAAGAATAAGCATAGAAATCAAATCTTGGAACACGGGGATATCGTCTCTTGTATTCATGGAAGACCTGAAATGTACATACTCATCTCCTAGACCATCCAAGCATGTACGGACAATGTCATCGTCTTCCATTGAGACTTTAATAGATCCAAGAGCCTCAATGATACTCTTGATCTTCAAGGCATAATCATTGATGGAGAGGTTGTTCCTCTTAACCTAATTTAGCTCCGACTTTAGTTGAAGCTTCCCGGCCTTGGAGTTCACCTCGAACACTCTGCCTAGGTTTTTCCATGCAATGGCGGGGGTTTCAGCATCCTGTAGATAGCCCATCATGCCATCTGTGATGCTCATAGAAATCCAATACATCACTTTGCTCTGGCCTTGTTGCCAGTCCCTCAAAGCTTTCCTTTGTTCTGCTGTAGCATTTGCCTCGGGAATCTCTGGTTCCTTTTCATTGTCTCCTTCTACATAGTCCCAATAACCTTTTCCTTTTAGGAAATTTGTTATTCTGAACTTCCATGCAGGGTAGTTATTTTTCTCAAGCTTCTCAGTAACAATCTGACTGAAACCGTCAGACATCTTGAAGCACTAAGACAAAATAGCTACAATCTGCAAAAGCCTGCAAATCTGTTGAACCTGCTATCGTGGTACCTGTAACGCTTTCTACACTCAACGAGTAGCCACAATCAAGCGTACATACAACCACTGTACTTGTACAGTAAATCTCTGTGTACTGCACTTTGGAGACCTGTTCAGAAACTTGTGATTGTGATGCTCTTTCTCTCTTAGCCTCTCTTGCTTGCACCAAGCTCTGATACCATGTAAAGAAAGAGGATGCAAGAGAGCTACACAAGACAAGCACAAAGCACACAGAGATGGAAAGCTTCTTCTTCTTTTCACAGAAAAGAGAGTACAAAATGACTAAGTGCTAAAACGGAAAAGTATACATGCGGTCACTAAGTGTGAACTCGCTAGAAGCGTACTAGGCTGGCACTATAAGTGTAGTCCAGCTGTAGAATCACTAGCAGAGATCCTCCGTGTCGGTCACCTAACGCGCCAGTGAGTAAATGTCGTAAGCGGCCAAGACCCGTAGTGGATACCAGCTCAAGATGTAGAGCTCAACATCTCAACAACAAATTCATGATAAGTCGTTAGTTTGGCTCTATTGCAATTCAACTCCATACGTGGTGATAGCCGATTCTCAGAAATCAAAGAAAAAAAAAGGAAAAAGATTATCTTTCCACTGCCTAAGCCTTGGCCACACCGTCCGAAGGCTCGGCAATGCCCTGGCCAACCTCACGGCCCTAGCTCGTCCATACCCTAGCCTAGCAGGCCGCCATCTGTCTCTCCCTCTTGTTTTATTCCCCTGGCGAGCCGTCGTAATTCTCTCTCTCTTTCTCTCTCTCTCTCTCTCTCTCTCTCTCTCCATCTCTCTCCCCTTCGATCCAGCTCTCTTCCCCTCTCTCTGAGCAAAGGCCCCGCGGGCATGGAAGGAAATATCCCACTCTCTCTCTCTCTCTCTCTCTCTCTCTCTCTCTCTCTCTCTCTCTCTCTCTCTCTCTCTCTCTCATTTTCCCTACACACCTCCCTCTTCCCCTCTCCCCCTTCTCGGCACCCACTCTCTCTCCCTCATCCACTCCTTCTCTCTCGCTGACAACTCGCTCTCTCTATAGCTCTTATCAGCGGCCCACATGGCGCAGTGCTCGGCCATCCTCTCTCTCTATCTCCCTCGTTGCCTACAAGAAGCCGAAGTCTCTCTCTCTCTCTCTCATCCACACACACACACTCAGCCTTACCTTCTCATTCCCCTGGCCCGCTATTCCCTCTCCCTCTCCCCCCACCCTATTGACTCTCTCCCCTCCTCTCGTTTCTTGAGATACCATGCAAAACAAGATAATAATATTCTCTCTCTCTCACCACACACCCCTACCCTTACCCCACTTCGTCACATGCCCCCCCCCCCCCCCTCTCTCGCTCTCTGTCGGCCGCCGCAGGCTGGCCCAAGCCCATATCTCTATCTCTCTCTCTCTCTCTCTCTCTCTCTCTCTCTCTCTCTCTCTCTCTCTCTCTCTCTCAGCCACTCCCGGTTAAGCCTGTGAAGGCGCGCATATAATATCTCTCACTCTCTCTTATCCACACACAGACAACCCCACCAGCTCACCCCATCTCCCTTTCTCTCTCGCGCTGTGCTCATAGCCCACAAGCAGCCCAACTCTCTCTCTCTCTCTCTCTCTCTCTCTCTCTCTCTCTCTCTCTCTCTCTCTCTCTCTCTCTCAGCCCGAAGGCGTGCCGCAAAGTAAACAGAGACTCTCTCTCTCTATCACACACACACACACACACCTCAACCCTTGCCATTCCCCCACCCGCTCGCTCACGTCCACGCCCACCCTCAACCTGTGTAGGCAAACACGCCAAGCATGCACGATAAATAAATAAATAAATATATAACTAATATTCCCCTTATACCTCTGTTCCCACACACACACACGCTCACGTATACAAACACACACATACACACACACACACCCCCCCTCATCTTACGCTCTCTCACCATCTCTCTCTCGGCTCGATAATTGATATCCCGTGCACACCATACACAATTACATATACCCATACATATAAGCACTCACAAGCACATACACATACATACATAAATACACGGCACGCGGACCCATATACACATAACACGCACACATATACGAACGCACCAAAAAAAAGTAAAAAACCGAAGGACATCGATGTCATCAACAAAAAGAGGCGGTCTAGTCACGCTACGCCGACACCAAAACAAGCAAACACGTCGAAGGCATGCCTCGGTCGACCCCGAAAGTGACGAATGCGCTACACCGACGCACCAGTGAGGCCGCCATTCACCGACATCGCATCCACGACGCCCTCTTCAGTAAAAACTGTAGGTTATCCTCATTTTTCCTAGTTTCAAACCATATCTTGTAAAAAATCCCAAATTTGTAAATTCATCTCTCTAGGTGATGGTCACAAAGGCCCACCTAGAGGTTTTCCTTATAATATTTCCCAAGACAAAGCAAGGGTCAACCACCCAGGGCCCACCGCCTTGCTTTGTCTCCCTTGATTAGATTACCCTAATCTAAAGCAGCCATCACCTATAAAAAAAAACACTGAGAGGTCACGATCGGGGGGGGGGGCAAGTTCATCAGAGGTTAGTACTTGGTAGTATTTTGATGGGAGGGATTGGCAACATTTGCACCACGAGAGAGGGGACTTAGTGTAGTGATTTTCTTTGGGAATTTGTACTATGTGAAGAAGCTATGTCTACATCTCGACTCCAACGGTCGATGCACACACACTCATGTTACCAAGCTTTTGTGTCAGTGAGTCATCTCTAGAGAACGCACCAAGTAGGCTCACTACTTCTCCCTCTCTCTCTCTATCACCATGATTTGCCACCTCGCTGGCAATAAGGTTGCTGTAAATATTGCAAGAGAATAATTCTCCCTCACATCCCCGAGGGTTTTCATCACCTGTCTATTCTCACTCTCTCTCTCTCTCTCTCTCTCTCTCTCTCTCTCTCTCTCTCTCTATATATATATATATATATATATATATATTTGTGTGTGTGTGTGTACAATTCGTGATATTTCAAATCACCGTTATCTGCGTCCTATCCACTCAAAGCTAGGTGGTGCCCCCTGTTCGCTTCACCGTGACCGGCTTGCAGCGTGCATCGGCTCCCGACATTTTAGAGGCTGTCAGGGTTCATGTCGCGCCTTGCACTCGTCATTTGGTGCCCCCACAGAGGAGGGCTTCTAAGAAACCTTCAGTTTACAATGTTGAAAGCAACGCACCCCATCAATCATGGACGAATGGCTGAAGGAATTCTCTAACTGGAGGACGGAAGAGGAGGAGACTAAGGAGGCACTAGCCGCGTTCATTGAAGTACTATTGCCAGGCTGTAGTGTCTTCAATATTCAAGAGGTAAGCTCCCCATCTCATGTTACTCGTTCTAACCACAAATTGGGAGCATCAGGTTGGAGGCCTATGAAGTGCTATCACTGTTGTCGACCAAAACACACTGTCAATGAGTGCCAGCAATGAAGGCAATGAAAGCGCTAAAATCATCTAAATCGACATTCACCGTGAGGAAGTCATCCATATCAAAGCAGGAAAGAAAACGGTAAGGCCTCTCTTTCCTAAGGAAACTGCAATCAAAGGTATAACCTCTACTCCAAAATGGCTTAAAGGGGCTGCTCGAGCCAAAGGTAAGGAAAGGCTAAGCCAATCATGAAACACATGACCCCAAAGAAAGAAGCATCTGGCCAAGCAAGTGCTTCAAGTTCGGAAAGCCGGGTCGTACCCAGTTTGCCAAAGAGAAGGTCATCCGAGGCTAAGCGGCGGAAGGTCGCCTACCGATTTTCACGACGCATGCGAGTACTACCAGTCCATTTCGACAATCCTGAAGTAGAAGTGGTAAGAAGGTTCCCATGCCCTAAGGAAGAGTGGTTTCGCTACTGCTCTTGCTGTTTTGGAAGACGGGTAGAGGGTCTTCCTCCTCTCCCCGTACAGCTCATCCTGAAGAAGCTCTCCACCACAGGTGAAACCTAGTGGGCTGGAGACGAATTACAACTGAATGGAGTGGGATTCATGCAACACGCCGACTACGGTAATTATCTACAGTTGCTGCTAGCCAAAAGGCTGGGAGTAGTCAGACACGTCGCCATCACCCCGTACGTGTTGAGCGACGAAGGAAAAGTAGAGCCTATGAAAGGCGACGGCCTCCTGTGGATGTGCCTACTCATCAACACCGGCACGGTAAGAGTATAAGTAAGTGCTCCACCCTTTGTGCATGATGGAAAACGGGCCAACAACGTTTCTGTTTAGATTTCTGCAGCATATGCATGTGAATATTTATGTAGATAGGAAGATCTTCTACCAACAGAAGATTGTGTATTCGTTCGACGTTGCAGTGCTAGGAGATTTCTCCCCAAACCCTATCATTCTCCCCATATTGGATTACCACCACTCCTTCAATGTTTTCATCTTTATCCTATTTTAATCTATCCGCCCAACCCTGTAAAAAGCCGCTATGAGCCGCTATTGTCACTAATATATATATATATATATATATATATATATATATATATATATATATAAGTCTGTAATTTCCTGAGTTACTACTATGGCAAGTGTTTCTTTCCCCATGTTCAATGGAAAGAAGGGAGAAGATGTCACCACCGACTTTTTGAATGATTTCGACATCGCTTGTGTGGTTTCCAACAAGGATGACGACGCGTTACGGCTACGAATTTTTCCTCTATTGATGAAAGTAGAGGCCAAGCCTTGGTACAATGCTTTGACCCAGGCTACCAAAAATGCATGGGATGTGTTATGTGTTGCCTTTGTGAAGAGGTTTGGTGGAGGTACAACCTCGGAGAAGCTATAGCAGCTACTGACAGAATTAAAGCAGGGAGGTCTGCTAGAGTATGCCACCTACGAGTCCAAGTTTGTGGATTCGTGGGAGAGATGGGTTGCCTCACTGGAGGAAGGTGAAGGAGCGCTTAATTTCCTAAAGAAGGACCATTTCATTGTTGGCCTGTGGTCGTCGCTTAAAGAGAAGGTGAAGGGAAGGTTTCCTGCAACATATGAGTTGGCAGTAGAAGTAGCCTGCCTTAAAGACAAGAAGCTGCACATGCAAGCAAGATTCAACTAGTCAGAGGAATCAAGCTCAGTCTGACTAACCCCAGTGACTGCAATAGCCGTTCATAGAGCCCAGTCGCATCACTACCCAACTCGAGAGTTTATCCGTGCATCTGGTGCAGCAAAGGCATGCACCTATCAAAAATCCAAAGCAAGGAAGAGGACAACGAAGGCAAAACCAAGAGTACTACTGCTATAATTACGGGGAAGACGGCCATGGCATGTACTACTTCCCACATCCAAGAAGGCAGAATTTCAATAGAAGAAGGAGATAGAATCAGATCTCTCCACCAAGGGCGAGACCACCGCCACCCAGGCAACCAATCTCACCTATTCAAATCCCACCACCGATCGTGCAACCACAGCTATCCCCACCAATTCAATTCCTACAGCCACCGATGCAACCACTGCCACAATCACCACTTACACTCATCCTACACCCACCACCAATTGGTACCCGCACACCAAGTATCATTGGTCTTGCAGAAGAGGTCAAGATGAAGATAACAGAAGAAGGATCAAGCGAGAAGTTTGTTCAAAGGACTGAAGTAGTGGAACGAGAGGTTAAAGAATCAAAAGATTCTACCCCAGTGGGGGAGGTAAGTCAAGAAAATTGTGTTACAAATGTGAGTACATCTTTAACCCTAGATGAAATAGGCACCAAAGCGATCAATCGACAGCATTGGGCAGTAAGGGTAAGAAGGTGTAAAGTGTTGATCAGGCCTCGCGAGAGTAAGAGGAATGGAGAGGGCATGGAAGATACAAGAGAAGAGGAAGACTAGCCTGCTAGCAAGGCTTTGCAGAAGATGGACAACATATCAAGCAAAGGGGAGGACTTTGAAAACAGAAGCCTGTGCACCAGCATGGACCAAGGATAGTGTAGCAAGCTAAAGGAATCTTGCATCAAGGAAGTTTCACTAGAGGACCATAACAAAGAGATAAGTATGACTGAAGGTTTGGAGTTGGATATTGCTCCAAGGGCTTGGCAGCCGAGCAAGACTTTATTGCGTAGTGTCATAGGCTTAGAGATGGGTAATGCCTCTAGTCTTCTGAAAGGTGTTATAAACTTGGAGATGGGTAATGCCTCCAGTTTATGTGAGGGTGTTCAAAGTAAGTTTGATGATCAATATGTTGCCAACCTTTTAAGGATGTTCCAGACTCCTCCACAACGCAACATTGTGTTTGCATGGGATGCATCAGACCTATGGCTATGGCTAGCTGCTATAACATATAGAGATAAGATCAGCATGGAGATAAGAGTTAAGGAGCCATGGATAGACAAAAGGTTGATAAGGTGCAAGAATGAAGGCCTCATTCCCAATTTGGTGCAAGTTTTTACAAATAGTGCATCCTCTCTTTGGAGAGAGGTAAGTGATCATGTTTGTATTTAAGCCGCAAGGTAGGTGGCTTACTATCAACATCAGAAAAGACAGCTGACATGTTTGAGCACACCCAAGAGAAGCATGATATGCTTGCAGGTTTTTCCAGTCATGGCAGTAAGCAAGGCTCTGAAGACAAGTGGAGCTCACCACACCAACAAGGTAGCCATATACGGTGGATTCTCGGCACACTTTTGGGAATCATAATTTTCAGTTCTGTCTTTGCAGGAGCCAAGATTCTCATTTCCCCTCTCGCTACTGGTGGTTACAAATTTGGTCCTATTTGGCATGCAAATTGTATTGTTTGGACACTGCAAACAATGATCCTATTTTTCACTTGGGATCCAGGAGGACACTGGCACAAAGTTCTGGAAGCCATGGGCTTCCCATTTAATCAACCGACACTATTCCAAGGAACAGGCTATCACTCGGACCTGTTGCAGATTCATGAATATCCCAGAAATCTCAACCAAGGCCAAATGGAATGGCTAGTTCAGTAGGCAATTCGATATCGGCTCCTACAGATCAGCTGAAGAAGAATCAAAGTCAGGGCTAGAGACATGAATGCCTCTAGCCAAAAGGGGAGGGCTAATGATAGCCGATTTTTGGAAATCAAAGAAAAAAAGGAAAAAGATTATCTTTCCTCTACCGAAGCCTTGGCGACACCGTCGGAAGGCTCGGCAATGCCTTGGCCAACCTCACGGCCCTAGCTCGTCCATACCCTAGCCTAGCAGGCCGCCATCTCTCTCTCTCCCTCTCGTTTTATTCCCCTGGTGGGCCGTCGTCATTCTCTCTCTTCTTCACTATCTCTCTCTCTCTCTCTCCATCTCTCCGCCCCTCGATTCAGCTCTCTTCCCCTCTCTCTGAGCAAAGGCCCCGCGGGCATGGAAGGAAATATCCCACTCTCTCTCTCTCTCTCTCTCTCTCTCTCTCTCTCTCTCATTTTCCCTACACACCTCCCTCTTCCCCTCTCTCCCTTCTCGGCACCCACTCTCTCTCCCTCATCCACTCCTTCTCTCTCACTGACAACTCGCTCTCTCTCTAGCTCTTGTCGGCGGCCCACATGGCGCAGTGCTTGGCCATCCTCTCTCTCTATCTTCCTCGTTGCCTACAAGAAGCCGAAGTCTCTCTCTCTCTCTCTCTCTCTCTCTCTCTCTCTCTCTCTCTCTCTCTCTCTCTCACACACACACACACACACACACACACACACACACACACACACTCTTATCCACACACACACTCAGACTTACCTTCTCATTCCCCTGGCCCGCTATTCCCTCTCCCTCTCCCCCCACCCTATTGACTCTCTCCCCTCCTCTCGTTTCTTGAGATACCATGAAAAACAAGATAATAATGTTCTCTCTCTCACACCACACACCCCTACCCTTACCCGGCTTCGTCACATGCCCCCCCCCCCCCCCCCCCCCTTTTCTCGTTCTTTGTCGGCCGCAGGGTAGCCCGAGCCCATATCTCTATCTCACACTCTCTCTCTCTTGCTCTCAGCCACTCCCGGTTAAGCCTGTGAAGGCGGGCAGATAATATCTCTCACTCTCTCTTATCCACACACACACACACACACACACACACACCACCTCACCCCATCTCCCTTTCTCTCTCGCGCTGTGCTCATAGCCCGCAGGTGGCCCAACTCTCTCTCTCTCTCTCTCTCTCTCTCTCTCTCTCTCTCTCTCTCTCTCTCTCTCAGCCCGAAGGCGCACCGCAGAGTAAACAAAGACTCTCTCTCTATCACACACACACACACACACACACAACACACACACCAACCCTTGCCATTCCCCCACCCGCTCACTCACGTCCATGCCCACCCTCGTCCTGTGTAGGCAAACACGCCAATCATGCACGATAAAATATATATATATATATATATATATATATATATATATATATATATATATATATATATATATAAAACTAATATTCCCCTTATACCTCCGTTCCCACACACACACGCGCTCACGTATACAAACGCACACATTCACCTACACACACACACACACACACCCTCATCTCACGCTCTCTCACCATCGCTCTCTCGGCTCAGTAATTGACATCCCGCGCACACCATACACAAACACAAACACATATACCCATACATACAAGCACTCACAAGCACATACACATACATACATAAATACACGGCACGCGCACCCATATACACATACACATGCACGCATATACGCACACACCAAAGAAAAAGTAAAAAATTGAAGGACATCAACGTCATCAACAAAAAGAGGCGGTCTAGTCATGCTACACCGACACCAAAACAAGTAAAGGCGCCGAAGGCATGCCCCGACCGACCCCGAAAGTGACGAATGCGCTACACCGACGCACCAGCGAGGCCGCCATTTACCGGCATCGCGTCCATGACGCCCTCTTCAGTAAAAACCGTAGGTTATCGTCATTTTTCCTAGTTTCAAACCAAATCTTGTAAAAAATCCCAAATTTTTAGATTCTCATCTCTTTAGGTGATGGTCACAAAGGCCACCTAGAGGTTTTCCTTATAATATTTCCCAAGACAAAGCAAGGGTCAACCACCCAGGGCCCACTGCCTTGCTTTGTCTCCCCTTATTAAATTACCCTAATCAAACCAGATTACCCTAATCTAAAGCAGCCATCACCTATAAAAAAGCACTGAGAGGTCACTATCGGGGGGAGGGGGAGGTAAGTTCATCAGAGGTCAGCACTTGGTAGTATTTTGGTGGGAGGGATTGGCAACATTTGCACCACGAGAGAGGGGACTTAGTGTAGTCTTTGGGAATTTGTACTATGTGAAGAAGCTATGTCTACATCTCTACTCCAACGATCGATGCACACACACTCATGTTAGCAAGCTTTCGTGTTAGTGAGTCATCTCTAGAGAACGCACCAAGTAGGCTCACTATTTCTCCCTCTATCTCTTTATCACCATGATTTGCCACCTCGCTGAAAATAAGGTTGCTGTAAATATTGCAAGAGAATAATTCTCCCTCACACCCCCAAGGGTTTTCATCACCTATCTATTGTGTGTGTGTGTGTAGAATCCGTGATATTTCAAATCACCGTTGTCTGCGTCCTAACCGCTTAAAGTTAGGTGGTGCCCCCTGTTCGCTTCATCGTGATCAACTTGCGACGTGCATCGGCTCCCGACGTTTTAAAAGCTATCGAAGTTCGTGTCACGCCTTGTGCTCATCAGTGGCATTGATTTTTTTGTGCCAACATAGAAGGATAATACTCACAGTAGGTTATTTTCTTTAGGACACATGCTTGGGGAACACATTGGGTCAATATGTGTGTCAAGTCAGTATAGCTTGGAGTGCTTGTAGTTTATGTTGTTTTTTGAATTGTACTTATTGCAAAATTTCACTTATTTGCAGGTATGGCTATGAGCGTGGTTTCAGTAGCCTCACCTTCGTTTGTTTCAAGAATTTCCTTGCCTTTCATTCCATGCATGAGAAGCTTCATGCTCAAAATGTTGTTTCTTAGAGTGGAATGAGTCCAAGACATGCGCAACATGAGAGGTACAAGGAAGCAAAAGTTTATTTTTTGCAAATTTGGAGGAAGGAGTTTACCCCTTTTTTTTTCATGTAGATAGCAATGATGTTGCTTTTATATAGCAAGTAGCCTTTCTTTTTGACTATCCCCACGACCCTTTCTATTGTCATGCCAATTAGTTTTGCTCATTTCCTTCTGTAGATCAAAATGAGGTTGCATTGAAAAGGGAAGATATATTTTAAGTTTGCATACTCCTCTCTTCCATTCTCAGGTTTGAACATGAGTGAAAGATTGAAGAGTCATCTACCAAGGAGGACATTTTTAGGGTATAAAGAAAAGCATGGACACTTTTCAAGTGTCTTTGATGAAGGTGATGAAGGGGATAACCATTGTGAATAAGCATGTTGGCTACATAATCCGTGTTCTTAAATTAAATTTGTCAGGGAAAGTATTCTTATCACATTAGGACACCTTAGCGGACTTGTTCATGAATGGATTAGGCTTTGTGTTTGTGAAAGGGGGAGATTTCTCTGCTGACCAGTAATCGGAGAGCTCTCCCCTAGCCTAACACCATCTCTCTTCCATGTCATCCTTTTTGTGCAAGTGTATTGTCTCTCCGAGATAGTCACTATAGTTATGCTTTTTTCTCAAGTTCCTCAAGCAAGTGATGTTGTGGAATAATTGATGTTCTTCTTTTGGCAGACTTGGAGGCATCCTAAGCAGAATGTTGTGAGTGAAAAGGAGTGCTAGGTTTTAGTGGGTCTTTATGTTTGGAGGCTTTGACAACTTTGATGATGCCGATGAATATGATTTGGATTCTATCTAGACTAATGCTAGCATTGACCTAGAGTTTTCATTGACACAATGGGTCTAACCGTGGAGGTGGGAAACTATTTCATGCAATTCTTGACATTGGCTTTTACATCAAGGTATCTCTACTAGTGTCATGGGCAAAGGCTAGAAACATCGTGATGGATACCGTGTGAGCTTGCGGTGTGAGTTGCGTGGCTTGATGATGCACATTGTGAGTTGCCTTGCATCATAGATCTCTTGAATGTCCAGAATGTTGTAGCTTGGAGTAGTGAGCAAGAAGAACCGGGGTGTTTTTATGAAATGCATAGTGGGGGTTTCCCTCTAGATGCAATCATTTTTTGTTGCACTTGTTCTTTTTATTTCTTTTGTACTTGTATGTGATTGAAGGTAGGCCTCGTGATTTTATCACTTGTTTGTTTCTATAATAAGCATTCACTTTTCCATTATGTATATGTATACATATAAATGTATATAGTTCTCTCTCTCTCTCTCTCTCTCTCTCTCTCACACACACACACACACACACACACACACACACATTGGTTTTCTTCAAGGCGACTTATAATTCTAGTCAAGTTTTTGTAGTTTTTGCCTGTTAAAAGACCCTAAAGGCTGGTATTCTCAAGGTGTCAGAGTGGGGGATTTGCTAGAGGGGGTGGGAGAGGGTATGTGAGAGATTGTTTGGAGGGTCCGACTATGGATACCCAAATTAATCAATTTTCTCCAAAGTCCTCATTCATAATGCTATTCCGACAAAATATGCATAAAGCTCACAAACTATGATATAAGTGGATTTGTCTTTAATGTAAATGTGTATTGCCCATGGAAACTAGGCCTAAAACCAATTTTAATGTAAAGGTCAAGATGTAAGTGACAAATCTAGTTTGGAAGAAGGACTCTCTATTTTTTTTCATTGTCACTATTTCTTTGAGCTATGGAGATTCAAACAGAGCAAGATCAATTTTGTGTGATGTACACAACATGGGAAAACTGGATCCAATCTTAGTTGAGAAAAGCACCTTGCCTAAGCAACTATGCAACCTTACTCTACTCTCTTTGCGTTTTTCATGTTCTATCCCAAATCTCAGATTTTTTGGCATCCGACTAATTTGATAGCAAACATACCACTTCAACACATTAGAAATATGAATTTCACATGTATTTTTTTGACAAGGAACCCCTTATTCCTCATCAATAAAGAAATTTGAAGACTCAAAGCTTCTGCGTTTTTTTCATCGTCATCATCTCTTGGACTAGTTGCTCCTTATGAGACTGTTTTGTTATTTCCAAAATCTTCAAGTGAACTATCCAAAGTTGAAGCTCACTTCTTGACCTCCTATCTGTTAAAGTTTTGGCATCTCAAGTGAACTACCTAATGTGATCCCATTATTTAGTTTGGCTTTTTGGTATTTATTTTACTTATTTGTCAAAGTCTTGGGTAGGGCAATTTGTTGGGATTGCTATATAAGCAACCCCTTGTCTCCATTGCATACACATTCAATTATTCATTGCCAAGATTGAGTGGTTCAACAGTCTCTCTCTCTCTCTCTCTCTCTCTCTCTCTCTCTCTCTCTCACACACACACACACACACACACACACACACACACACACACACACACACACACACACACACAGAGTCTCTATGCTTTCGCATCGTCAACTTTGACATGGTATTAGAGCGCCATGTAGCTCAGAGATCGAAGAAGCCCTTGGCGTGGAGGAGCAGCCTGCAAGAGAAGAGAAGAGCACTTGTCGCCACATCTCTCCTTGCCTCCCTCTGCAACAATGTTTTAAAACGCTGCCCTCCCTTTCCTACCGGTAGTGCTCCTTTGCGGCCTTTCCCCTCCTGCGTTTTAGAATGCTGCAATGTAGCAACATCGTAAACCCCCCTGTAGTAAGCATTTTGAAACGCAGTGGCTGTCTACCCTTCCTTGCAGCGCTGCCCACCTCTCTTCCCGTTAGCAATTTGAGATGCCAGAGGCCCCGCCACCTAGCGCCTTGTCGATGCCGCCACTACCCCCCCAGGTCTACTGTGTTATAAAGCGTTACCTCAGCCGAGCTAGGTAATGGCTCATCCCCCTCATGTACTAGCCAGTGTTTTGAAACGTTGAAGGCCATTCCTTGGAAGTTAACACCCACTCCCTCCCCTCCCAAAGAACCTAGCGTTTTGAAACGCCATAGGTTGAGGTGGTAGGGTAATTCTTTGGACAAGAAGGCTTGTCATGGTGCCTTTGGGAGTAAGAAAGCGGCCTTGCAAAGGAAAGCGAGGAGTTTGAAGCATCTTGAGAAGTGCGGAGCCACTTGGAGCCCAAGAGAGGGTGTTAAGAGTTTTGGCATTGCCTCAGTGGCTTGTGAAAGGTGGATTGAGGTGCGGCTTAGGAGATGAAGAGGCGAGATATTGGAGTTGAAAAGACAGATTATGGAGCATTTTGGCATAAGTCGTGGAGCACATTTTGTGCAGCGTGAACGGAACTCTTAGCCCTTGTTATGCACAGTTTATTGTGGAGCTTTGGATTTGTTCAAGGCCTACCACAGGGCAAACATGCGCAGCGGCTATCGGTGACAGAGTTTCGAATTTTAGAGAGAGATAGTAGATTGTGCAAAGCCCATTGCATGTGGAGTTCCCTTTGTGGTGGAATTGAATCAGCTTGGATCTTTTACGGCGGCCATTTTTTGGAGTGTGAGAAGGTACTCGATTACTAGATCTTGCAACTTCAAAATGGCCTCCCCTTGCTCGAGCACCCGTGATGACAACGACCAAAAGCAACAAGTGGCTATGGATAACAGGTTGTCAACCATCCATTTAGCAACCTATGCAACGACACGATTCTCAAGGAACCCGAAAAATTGTTTGCCTCAAGTTTGTGAAGTCAAAAGCAAATGGAGGAGTTCTCTAGAGCACAACTGCAAAGGTCAGTTGAACGAGGATGGCAATACCAGTACTCAGTTAGCTACCTCGGTACCCGAGAGATACGACTCCAGTTATGATTGTGATTTGAGATTTTGTTTGGCACGGGAGTTTGAAGCCAAAGGCAAAAGCAAGAACTCACAAATAGACAAGGATAAAGGCAAGCTGGAGAGAGATTACGGTAATAAATATTTGACAGAGGAGATTGACATGGCACACGTGGCGGTGGTTGCAGTGGCCTCGATGTCATCTTTCTAGTCAAGTGACAGATGTCACCACTAGCTTCAGCCAGAGAGAGGCTTGTGAGTAGCAAAGAGGGGCAAGCAATGCTCCCTATAATTAATTTGGACCCTTGTGTTGGAGTTCAAGTTATTGGTGTTTGGACCCGTAGGTCAGAGTTCAATGCACATGCATCTAGCAGGGAACCAATCAGACATCTAAAACACTATGGATGAGTGCACCAATCCATTGTTGTTGGTTAGATTATGGACATGATGTGTTCCAACGGTTCATTATCTTGGAGTTTTATATTTTGTATGTGATATGTGTTCACAGTTCATGAATGGGGATTATTGGACGTAGTATGGTCTACATTTCAAAGTTTCTACACAGGCAACCTATGCTCAAGATGGCATTACTTTCAGGTACAAAGTTGAGGAGAGCAACACCGAGGTGTATCCAGTATCCCGGTCGGTGATGGGGTGTCCATGGTAGCTTCTTCATCAACTTGGTTTCATTATTGATGTCCACTATGAATTGTAGAGAGGGTGTTAAAGTTTGGCATCTCAAGTGAACTTCCCAATGTGATCCCATTATTTAGTTTGGCTTTTAGGTATTCAATAAATTCTTATATAATTATAGCAACAATCGCAACTAAATGTACAAGTTAATTATCAAGTCTTGTCTTATGTATTCCTCTAACAAGGTGAGTTTGTTCTTGGGCTTTTTTGATTTGTAGTCAATTGTTGTTGATTATGCATAGAGATATGTTGTGATCAATCCAAAAGATCATGGAGGATCAAGCAACACTGAGTTGTTTGCAAGTGTGTCTACTCCAGAGGGAGAGATTCAAACTCGATTGAGGGATGGTGTCACAATAGGCAATGAATTTCCCTTTGTGTTGGATTCAACATTTGCAAATAAATTCTTGTTCTTTCAAAGTGAAGGATCCTCAAGTAATGTTTCCCAAAGATAACATAGTTCCTATTATTGATCTTTTAGATAGCTCCTCAGATGAGCTTGGGGGGAAATTGTTTTGTATTTCTTCTAAATTTGAGGAAAATAAAGTCAATCACAAAAGAAGAAAAAATAAATGATTGCAGCAATCAATGCACAGATGACAACAAGGAAGGTTTTGTGTGCCCAAAGAAATTGTTATGGAAAGCACTTTGCAGGGTATTGTTTTAGCTAAGCATAAGTATCATAGAATAAGCAAAGTTATTTCTAGCTGCACAATTATTGAATAGGTTAAAGAATTTCCACAACACCTGTAAGAACTAGGGAACTAGGCCTTGAGATCCTCCTCCCAACCTCCCTTTATATAGGCGGGCTCCTAGCCCCTTGCCCTAGACGGATCCCCTGTCCACATTGCCTAGCCCGGCCCTTGGCCGTAGTCCATGACTAACCTAGTTCTTAGGGTACAGGACCCTTGCACTGACATTACTTCCTCCTTAAGGAAGAGTTTTCGTCCTCGAAAACACAAGTAGTAATATCTTCTGATGTTCTCTTTATTGACGTCCCATAAGTGAGCCAGTTGTCTGTATGACCGATAATTGGTGCAGTGAGGAGGTTCAATGAAACCAAGAGGAATATCTTGATTTTCAACATTGTTGTCCATTTGCAACCACTTGGGTCTAAATGGTAACTCCATTTATAACTCACTTGAGTGCTGTAAAGGAGTAACCACAACTAAGAGTCACTTGGGTTTAAATGGTAACTCCATTTATAACTCACTTGAGTACTGTAAAGGAGTAACCACAACTAAGAGTTGTCCAAAGGCATAACCAATTTTCAGATCTTCTGAAGGTACTGTAGTAATGCAAGGAAACCTTGGCGTAAATTTCCATGCAGTTGTGAGCCAGATTTCCTACTCGCCTGAGTATCTTGAAAAGTCCGTTACATGTTCATCCCTAATGAAGGTTACTTGCCAACATACTTTGTCAGCACACCTGGTAAGTCCTTGACGTATGAAAGTATTGACACAATCTCCAACCCCACCACAAGAGGTGTTCAAAGTCAAAAATCGTACTTAAGCAAATTCTAGAATAGGGTGAAAATCATCTATTCAGAAATGCGTTGTGCTAACGTATGCTCTTAGCAGATCCTTTAGCACAAGATTACTCTTTGTAATCTGCCTATCCCCTTGGATAACTGACAGTACTGAGGTGTGTTTTCCTCACGGTTTACATACAGTCGTCCCAGATGACCGGTAAACGGGGAATCACAATAGTGTTTAACATTGGTGAAGAATCAACAATGTCCAAAATAACCATCGTGGTTAACTTGAAAAAATCCACAAACGCCCAAACCGAGCCATGACCTCTATTGGTGATTAGTGGATCCAAAAGTAATCTCATAGAGATAGTGGCATAGAGTGCAAAAAGCTTCATAAGCAACAACCTGTGGAATATGCATGCCGTTCCAAATCAACCTTTGCTAAACACTAGGGCCCATAACACCTAGTGTGTATGCATTTAGCAAAAACTAACTCGAACCTGTATATCCACAATGATCCTTGCCAGTACTTATGGCAAATGTGATGCGCCTAGCACGCATTGAAAGGAATGTAAATAGTTCTGAAAAGAAACTAAATACTTTTAGTCGCAATCTTTTGCAAGCCTTGCCGAAACGTCTGAATCACAATAGAAGGTGAAACATTGATCACTTCTAGGTACAGACAATGAAACTTTTTCATTAACAACTTATAGCCTTGCTATATGTATAAACAACCATCTAATGTTGTTTAGCAGTACTTGTACCTTAACAAGTCATTCTAAGTATCTGACAATTTCTGGCCACGAAATTGCTCCTGATACGTCGTGCTAAAAATGGTCTAGAAAACAGATGTGACCAGCACCTAGGGACTTTATCGTGACACATAATTGAAATAATGGCACCAGTGTCAATCCAAAGACTCATATTCTCCACATGTGGAATATGTCTCATATAAGGATGTGTGAAAAGGAACATCCTTCAAGTACAAGACGTACTTGTGTGTGGAGGTAACTGCAAACACTCTACGACGGGAGTGAGAGGGACCCTCATTAGTCTTGCTCCACTGGCTAAACCGAACTCCTTGAGTTCCTAGACCATGTTGTATCCCATGTGATAACATGTGCCAAATTGAACCCTACAAGTAGGTTCGTAACTGCATAAGGCAGAAAGACAACTTGGACACTTGGCCCAAAATACTTTGTGCCGACATGCCCTTGGCATGGGTTGGTAATATTCAATCGTACTTAAACGTCTTGAAACACCAAGAAAAGCATACTAAACATGCAATTGACACCAAGTCAATACACTTACCTGTATGCAAATGCAATAACATACTGTCCACTTACATGTATGCAAAATGCAGTAACATAGTGTACACTTACCTGGATGCAAATGGACAAGAGCACGTCCCCTACCTGGAAAAAAAAACAGTATTGCACTGGGAACCCTGGTTGTTGCCTTTACAACCCAAGCCCTTGAATTAGAATCTGCGTAGTCAAGTCCCTTGATAAGACTTCTTTGTAGAAACTGCTCAACTAGGAGATAACGGTAACTAACATAGTTAACCGTGTACAGATTGAGTGGAATCAACTTAAAAAGTGTGTTCGTCTGCTATCGCGTGGTAGATTGCGGAATACTTTCGTTGAAAGTAGAACTGGGAGAGATCAACAGTGATCCTCAATGCAGATCAAACTGTGATCCTTAATGCCTATGGGGTGATGTAGCAATCATTCGCTGGGTTTTACCCCAAAACCGTATGTCCATAGACACTTCGTAGTGCTATAGAGAGAGCAGCAGACCCACACGAGTGAACTACCGATTCCTACAACCATGTTGTCACCCCTGATTGCTGCGTCTATACTCTGTGGTAGAGATAAGCCGGTGTGAGGTTAAGATTGTCAAAAAACGCACATGAGCATTTGTACTGAAAACATGTAGTGCGAAAATGACACCCTATACATCCGTAATGACATCTGTAATGACAAGACGCTTGCTTGTCAATTAACATCAATGTGTACTCCACTGGGTAGAACTGTTCGATGTTGAGAACATCATCCAAGGAATACCAACAAGTGGATCTTATCCGAGATGTAGCAATGGCCCGTACCCAGCGTGCGTGGCTCCTAGCCTGTATGGCAATGAGTGCTCAATCGATAAACTGATGAAAATAAATGTGAATGGCACCTTGCTCAATTTATAGCTGAGAATTGTAGAGCACCTTGGCTCCGGAGAACTCAATAGTCAAACATGAAATAAACTTCGTAGAAAATTTTCATTTTGTTCGTTTAGAGAAAGAGATAAAAAACAAACAGAAGAGCATGCTGGGATGAGGAGCTTTCCTTTCATTGCTAGTGTTTGTGTGCCCAGAATGTGTGCTCTTAGACATCTTATGCCTGACTGCCAGCTTATCGTATAAGCATGCAACCATCTGACTGTATGGTGTTTGCATCGCGAGAGGGAACACAAGTCACAGCGTGACCATCTACCGTGTATGGGTTGTGAATCCATTAGAAGTTTTTAGGTTGTTTTGTGTGCCCTAATAACAACCGAAAATTATGGGAAACAATGCATAACTAATAGTGTCCTTGACAGAGTGACTTGGGAGAGTGTACTTTATACCATCTGGGTAGCATGCCTTGCATACGAAAATGGAAGCCCGTGGCTATCGTGACAACCGTTGAAGTCAACACCCTAAGTGCCTTGCACCGTTAAGACTGGTAGGGATTCGATGAGATGATATCCTGAATAATGTAGGTGCCCCAAACTTGGTTGCCAACTGCTCTTGTTGCCGAGGTAATCGGAGTACGAATTAGAAGCCTTGTGTCATGTGAAATGGGCCAAGCATTTGGCTTTTCATAAGACTGTCCAAAGTAAATGCAAAACGTAAGTTTTAGGACACGTGTATCATATACACCCTAATTCAGTGATCTTGCATGCATCTCAAAATGTTTTTGGCAGATCGTATAAGCCGAGATGATGTGACTGGTCGTACCAAAAATGACTATGGCAGAAAAAACAATTGGGCGTAACAGTACCCAATTCAAAAAAAACATACAATACGCTGAAAATCCATATTGAAGTATGAGAAAATGGCTAAGATAACATGTTCAAAAGCCATATAACTACTGTGCCATGCACCAAAACTGGAGTTTATGTCAAATCACGAACTCATGCATCATGCTTAAGTTGTCCGACATGCGGGCACTGCTTTTTTTGATGTGTTCGTAAGCAAATAAAGCATAATTTTTGACTTTTTGCACGTTGAAAGTCGGATGGTGATAGGCGCTTCTTGACCACGTTGGTCGTGCCCCAATTTGTTCCGACACCCGAATTATTTTGGACATGTTGGACCTCTTTGGTCGTAACTGGTAAATTGGCAACCCCTTTGGTTGCTGGCAAGTAGAGAGCTGATTTTGGTAGCATTCTGTAAATTAGTTGTGTAAGATTTTCTACTTGTGTAACCAAGATTTGAACCCTGACAGCAAGCTTGCGAAATCGGGCATCAAAAGTTTTCCAGTCCTGTCGAGTGACAAACTCCCTGGCATCTGGCGATTGACCGTCATCCTCGAGAATATCCAACACACTCTAAGGAGGAGGGGTTGATAAATGAGGAGACAGAGATAGATCACCTAGGTTTGCACCGTCCATCCCTATTGCCACGATGGTACTCTCCGTGAGAGTATCCGGCCCCATAACATCCACAGGTGGAGCCAATTCGAGGTATTCAAACTCAAACATGTGTTGATCATCAATTTCCGCACTCATGGCGAATATGTGTTGTGCGAACAAAAGAAAAAACAGTACCTTGGAGTGCAACAAAAACTCGTAACCGTATCGAACACAGAGGTAGTTAGCCGTGCTAACCTCGCCGATCGAACAACTCTTGAAGTCGTTACTCGAACGACTCTTGAAGTTGTTACTAAAAAAAAACTGCAGGTGCTATAATCTTCTGCAGATACGAAGCGTAGTCCATCCTTGTGAGAGTCGTTTTCTTGTTTGAGTTGCTCGAGTTGCTTCACCGGAGGCTTGCCGGCATACTAAAACGCTGCCTTGTCTGTGGGAAGGGCTGCTTGTAATGGCCAAAGGGCCTCTTACATGTGAAAATAGCGTGTTATTTTGTGAAGCCAACGCTGTAGCAGCGTGCCGAAACCTGCGCGCTACCAAAGTGATGATGGCGGGGCTCGCCCAGGCTGTCTATGGCTGAAAGGTGATGATGCCTGCCTCTAGTGCTTCATGGCGCCCCCTCCAAGCCCGGAAGCTCACGATTTCATGCACCCTACCCTTTGTTCCCAAACAGGAAAGGCATCCCGTTTTGGAAAAAGAACTGCCTAATTTTGGAAAAGCCCCCAAAAGAGCCACGGTTCTCACCAAAAATAGCTTGCTTTTAGGGACCACGCCTAGAGAGAGATTGTAAGAGACACCTAAGCTCTTATACCAGTGTAAGAACTATGGAACTAGGCCTTGAGATCCTCCTCCCAACCTCCCTTTATATAGGCGGGCTCCTAGCCCCTTGCCCTCGACGGATCCCCTGTCCACACTGCCTAGCCCGGCCCTTGGCCGTAGTGCGTGACTTACCTAGTTCTTAGTGTACAGCACCCTTGCCCTGACAACACCATAATAGTAATTGTGTGTATGAATTGCCCCATTTTCCTGTTGGTAACTTAGCCATGATGGGGATGGAATAGAAGTACAATGACCATTGCCAGCTCAAGCTAGTCCAAAATAGGATGAAGTTTCCTATTGTGGAAAGCATAAGTAAATGTGGAGGATATCTAATATGCAAAAATGATGGGTGTTCCATTGAAGCTCATAGTGGTAGAGTACACATTAACTCTCTCTCTCTCTCTCTCTCTCTCTCTCTATATATATATATATATATATATATATATATATATATATATATAGAGAGAGAGAGAGAGAGAGGGTGGCTCATGCACTTGTTTACAATAAACATGAGGAATATTAATTTATTCAAACACTCTCACATGCGAGAAAGTACAAACAGGCTACATGGCATGGAACCGAACATTTACAAAAAATTCACTTTCACCAGAATTCTCATGGAAAGTAAACAAGTAATCACAATAACATTATTTTCATCTCCCAATAAACATTATAACATTTTTCTCACTTCATATAATCATGAGGATGATCAATTTCTTATCACTCTCATATGCAAGAAAGTAGGAACATGGCTACATGGCATGGAGCTAACCAGCCAAAAACATCTCATTTTCACCAACATTGCTCCCATAGGAAGTAAATACTATATAAGAATTATCCCACAACAAATGCAATAATTGAAAAAGTTACAAACTGCAAAGAGAATCGTTCTCTCTTAAAATGTCCTTTCCAAATCCCAAATATTACTGTGATGTATAATGTGTGACGAGCAGCGAACACTCGTGTAGGTTTTTCATTTGTGAGCTTACATTGATGGATAAACATGTTATGGATTACATACAATCCCAAGATACACAAATTGGTGCTATTGTTGGAACTTCTAAAATAACACGAGACACAAGGTCACGTTCTCTTTTAATAGTAGCTCAGAACCCCCTTGTCCACCAGATGATTGTGTGTACCCTAATGAATGAACAAACGAGTTCTTGTGTTTGCCAACACATAGTGACATAGCAAGGACAATCTCGTAACAACATTGGGACTTTACCACAATGGAAGCAAGTCAGAGAACCATTTGTATTACTTTTCATACCAGCTGACGGGATTGATTGCAATAATTTTCTTGTCCATACTATCTGTTTAGAATAAAATATTTTATAGCAATGTAAAAAAAGTGCCACAACTTGTAACATTCTCAAATTACCAAAAAAATGCTTATACTCAATCAATTTTTCCATGAGATGTAATCTTCTACCTCCATGAGAAATAGATGTTCCTCGTAATCTTCTATCTAGGAGCAAAGACCTATGGGAGCAATTGTGGTGGTAGTAAATTGTTTGAAGTTAATCGAGTTCATACTATTTTTCTTTCTATCAATGTCGTGAAAGTACTAGGGAATATTTGCAAATAGATGTTGTAATGCACACACACACACACACACACACACACATAAATGATCTAAGCTCAATTAGATTTTAAAAATAGTGGTTTAGAGACAATCTAAGGCCACTTAAGATTAGTGGAGTGGATTCGGGGGTCACTTCTCTCTCTCTAACTCTCTCTCTCTCTCTCTGTCTCTCTCTCTCTCTCTCTCTCTCTCTCTCTCTCAAAATGCATAAATAAAGGTCGAAGTCAACAAGGAGAGCTTTTGGAGTGAGCTTTTTCATAGAAGAACAAGCCACATAGCACAATAAAAAGTAAAATCTCTATCAGTTTGTCCACAAGATGTAATCTTCTATCTCCATAGAAATAGATGTTCCTCGTGATCTTTTGTCTAGGATCAATGAGCAATGGGAGCAATTGTGGTGGCAGTAAACTGTTTAAAGCTAATCAATTTATCTTGTAATTCTTTTTATTAATTTCATAAAAGTACTATGGAATATTTGCAGAGTGATGTTGTAATACTTTCTATCAATGTCATGAAAGTACTACGGAATATTTGTAACAATGTCAGGACAACACCGAACAAATCTTTGGAGATGGGAATTGTTTGCCATGTAATCATGTTTAACTTTATATCTTATAGCAATGTGACAAAATTACCGCAGCTTGTAGCATTATCAACTTACTAGAAAAACGTAAACTCAATCAGCTCGTTGGCATGGGATGTAATCTTATGACTCCATAAAAAGTTTGGTGTTACTCATGATAGTTGTGGGGAGAATTTAATGGATTTCAAAGCAAATGATGGGTCAATGCCAATATTTTCAACTTACTAGAAAATTACATTCATATGGGCATGTAAAGAGAAATCAACATACTTTCTATAAGTGTGTAGAACCCAATGCTAGAGAGTTGATAGACTAAATAAACCTCCATGTGTTTACATATATAGACGCCCGAGGAGTGAAAGTTTTCATGGTAGATAAGTATGGATGAGAGTACAAAAATGTTGATCCAATTGAGCTAGAAAGGTATACCTATAACGGTGCTCCGATCTGTAGGCACTACATTCAATGGAGTGTGAATGCACCAGGGATGTTTGAACTAATTGGTAAGTATTTGAAACACAAAAAGTGAGAAGAATGGGATTCAACAAGTCTCAGGGATATACACATCCTTCAGAGGCTGAAGCTACAGGTTCAACGGAATCACAAGCATCTAGAGTCACTGTCCCAAGGAAGTGTAGCTCCTAAACCCATAAACCAAACAAGTAGCTATATTGTAGTTAGGGGGTCAAGAGGACCACAATTAGGAAATAGAGTTCCAAAAACAAGACCAAGGTGTATATTAGAGAAAATTTCACCTTGATTTTCTCCAAGTCAACAAGAAGTAGGGAGAGATCTCTTTGCAAGAGATCCAAAAATGATAAGATATGTGACTTAACCATGAAAAATGAGACCATCTCAGGTTGCAAAATATGTGAACAAGAACTATGTTGGATTGGTGTTAGTATACCTGCAATACCCACCTGTCAATTTTTCCCAATATTATGTATGTTGCATAGTTTGTAAGGCCCCCGTATGAGAAGAAGCCAATAGTGCACGTATATTTGGTGGATTCCAGCTTATACGTTGATGAGGTATTTATTTGTCATCGTGGATGGTACATAGATAATTCGAGAGTCCAATCTTGGGGTCCAAGCTATAGTGAGCAGCTTCGATTGAGAGATACGGGGGAGGAAAACTTTGAAGAAATGTTCCTAGAATATTCCCTATGATACTAAGATGAATGTACATGCCATTTGTATTGTGGCTGATGGTTGATGGGGGCTGATGGCCAATGGACGTTTACAATGGGTTGGCATACTCAATACCGCACATGCCACACACTCTCCCTTATCTACCACCCACCTATAGCACTATATTAGGAGGCCGTTTCCATGAGCCATGGAATCCTGTATCGAAGGGTAGCCAATCCCTTGTATTCCTGCCTACTAGCTCTAGTTGTGTATATTGCCATCTAAGCTCTACCTTGAGAGCACATGGGTGGATAACTCCATCACTTTGTAATAGTGCTAATCTTAATTTTGATTTGCGACAAATCTACTTTGCATAATCTCTCTCTTTGCTCTCCTTGTTACAAGATTCTATTTGTTCTACATTTTTTACATGGTATCAGAGGTTTAGGTGCTCCTATCTAAGATTGTATAGACATACTTGTATTTGCCTTGCAAAATCAATCCCTTAAATTATCAGCGTCTTCAAATGTTGTTGTCGATGCTACTTTGCTACTCGTTTGTCCGCTAGCCTTCATGGAGTGCAAGCTTAATGGCACCAAGTACACTATGTGGCAATTAAATTTTTTTGCAATTTTGGATTCAGATGAATTACAAGATACAGTGTTGGGGAAAAATGGTGTTGACCCAAAGCCTACTACAACAATTGATTCAAAAAATCCAAGACTTGTAATTCCTCCAAATTCTACTCTTCTATGTGTCTAGAAGATAAGGAATGCAAATGCGTTGTGTGCCATTGTCAAGTGGTTCTATTCTCATTGTGATTCAACATACCACTAAAGCACATGGAGTATATTGGCTTGCTAATATGAGGTGCACAATCACACAAGAATTCAAAATCTAAAAAATTAACTTGCTACTAAGAAGCTTGTTGATGATGGAGAAAAGGTAGAGGCCTTTATCAAGTGAATTAAGGATCTCCAAGATCAATTAGTTGTTGTTGGTGTGGCTATTTCTCCAAAAAATTTAGCTCAATGATACGTTTTCATACTTCTTGTTATTAGGACACTTAGCACCCTCATGTTCATCCAACCCCTCTTACATTTGAAGAATTGAGTGCAATGTTTCTTAAAGAGGAATGGTGGGGGTAATGTTGCTTTCATCGGCCATATGCAATTCACAATGAGGCAAAAATTGCATTGCTACGTAAAGAGCAGGAGCCGAAGATTATGCATGAGGAAGATGATATGGACACTTTCTTGCTGGTGTCAAGGATATTAATGAGCAACTTATTTTTGCAGGTGAAGTCATTTCTGACAGTTCCCTTGTGCAGACTGTTCTTGATGCTTTGCCAGATTCCTACCAGACTTTTGCTAGTACTTGGAGACTTATGACCCAAGGAAATCCAAAAGTTGTCAACTTTGAATTATTATGCACATTGCTATTTCAAGAGTCACTTTCCAAAAAAAACAGAACTAAACAACGTGCAAGTGAACATGCCTTTATTGCTGCTCAAAGAAAAGGGTTCTTCTACGAATGGTAAATCACTTATTCCTAATGCTTTTGCTGCTAGCAATTCGTCTGGAAATTTTGGCAAAAAGGGCAAAAGGAAGATGTGTTGCCATTATTGCAAAGCTAATGATCACTTGATCACGTAGTGTCCCAAGTTGAAGGAAAAAGAGGCTAAGAAGAAACAGGTTGGTTCCCTATAAATTCTGGTTCCATAAAAAATGCAATTATTGTTGAGTCTTCTGTGAAAGGAGGCTGTAATGCTGATGTTGATGCAGAATGGGCTTTTAGTGCAGAGTGCACTTATGATCCTTCTGTCCATGATGCATGTTTGTTAGTTGGTGCAAATTCACATGTGTGGTATTTTGACAGTGGTGCTACAAAACACATTACCTCACATCATGATTTGTTTACCTCTCTTGAGTTTGTCCCTCATGGGAATTCAGTCACTTGTGACAACAATGCCTCTTATCCGGTTCAGGGAGTTGGAATGTGTTTACTGTTGCAAATGGCAGTTCTTTCACACTTTTTGATGCATTGTATGTACTTGGGATCAAGAAGAATCTTTTGTCTGTATCTGTACTTGCTAGGCGTGGTCTTGTAGTCAAATTTGTGGATGACAAGTGTATAATACATGATCTCAATTTTGGTGATAAAGTTGTTGCATCTGGCATTTTATGCCACAGGCTTTATAAACTCACTTTGTATGACAAGTGAGGGTAGAATTTGCAAATGATATTATGGATTCAAAGGTTGTTACAGATGCAAAACTTTGGCATGCACATTTTGACCATCTGATTTTTGCTAGTTTGCTGCATTTGTAGAAATTTTATATGGTTGCTTCTTTGCTGCCTCTTGAAGCACCTATCAAACATGTTTGTGAAGGCTATATTTTGGGTAAGATGAAGCATTTGAAGTTTCCAAAGGATGGTTCAGTTAGGGCCACATGCAGGTTGCAGCTTGTGCATAGTGATGTTTGTGGGCCCATGCAAACTCTGTCCTTGGGCAATTACCTTTACTTTGTGACTTTCATTGATGATTACTCCAGGCATTCATGAGTATATCCGCTTAAAGAAAAGTTTGAAGTGTTTATGTGCTTCAAAATCTTTTTGGATATGGCTAAAAATGTATCAAAATGTACTATGGGCACCCTCCGTTCAAATCGTGGGGCTTATGTCTCATGAATTTAATGCATTTTTGGCTAGTCGTGGGATAAAACACCAATACAGTGCCGTATACGCCTCAACTAAATGGTGTTGCTGAGAGGAAAAAAAGGTCACTGACGGAAATAGCATGATGTATGGTCAAAAGTCAAGCTTTGTCACATTCGTTTTGGCTTGAGGCCATCATGTGTGCCACTTATGTACTAAACAGGTGTCCTACAAAAGCTTTGCAGTCTAAGACTCCATATAAAGCATGGCATGATAGAAAACCTTCTATTGAGCACAGCGTGTTTTCGGTTGTTTGGCATATGCTTTGGTGCCACAAACATAGCGCAAAAAATTGGATGATAAGGCCGTCAAATGTTTTTTTGTTTTGTTATAGTAGTGTTGAAAGCAAAGGTTACAAGTTGTATCATCCGCAAACAAAGTGTATCTTGGTCTCATGGGATGTTGTGTTTGTGAAAGATTCAATCTAGTCCTTGCTATCATGTAGTAGAGACAACAATGTAAGCTCACAGGACATTTATGGCACTTTGTTGCCTCTTTTCAGTGGTGGAAGCTCGAATGTAAATTCCAATGAGGCATATGTATAGCCTATGGGGTTTCTAAAAATGTTATAGATCAGTCTATTACTAATACATATGTACATTATTTATTTAATGAGGAAAGGTCTGAGAATGAGTAGGCTAGAGGTATGCCAAAATAGTTGGTGCAAACTTTGCGTGACAGTAAATTGGATGCACCTTTGTCTAGTTGTACACGTTCAGGTTCTTGCCATGCATCTTATGCATCAAATTGTTATGCTTTGGCTGTGTCTAGATTATGTGATGTTGAGGAACCTCTGTCTTTTGATGAAGCACAAAATCCAAAAAATTGGATGGCTACCATGCAATCAGAATATGATGCACTTATAGAAAATGACACATGAAATTTATGTGATTTGCCTCCTGGCAAAGAGGCCATTGTACGAAGTGGGTTTACAAGTTGAAAGGCAAGCCGGATGGTGAGATTGATCGCTATCAGGCTCGACTTTTTGCAAAGGGTTATGCACATAAAAAAGGCATAGTTTATGAAGAGACTTTTGCTTCCACTTGTCGTAAGACAACTATGCATTTTCTATGTGCATTGGCAGCTCATTTCGATTGGGATGTACATCAGTCAGACATTGTTACTGCTTTCTTGAATGGTGACATATTTGAGGAAGTTTATGTAACACAACCTCACGGTTTTTTCATTGAAAGGCAAGAAGATAAAGTGTGAAAATGTAAGAACGCTTTGTATAAGTTGAAGAAATCTCCTCGTGCTTGGTATGAGAAGGCTGACACACATTTGGTCAAACAAGGCTTTCGTAACAGTCAACAGAAAGCACATTGTATGTAATGCATGAGGGTGATGTTCTTCTCATTGTGGGTTCTCTATGTGGATGATTTGTCGAGCATTGGACTAAATGAGAGACATATTGTTGAATTTAAGGTTGATTTGAATTCTACTTTCAAGATAAAAGATTTGGGGCTATTGCATCATTACTTGGGTATACAGTTTAAGCAGTGTGATGGTGGTATTGCCTTGTGTCAGATAAGTTACATAGAGACATTGCTATGTGTTACGAGACTGAGCACCTTCCTGTTGTAGTGGTTAGCTACATTGGAATAGCTGGCGTAATGGTTAATTATGTGTTGTCTATTTTATTTTTTTAATTGAGTTGACGATGATGATTTTGTAGAGTGGAATGCAGGGAGTTGACAAAGAGGTGCAGGCAATAACCCTCTCGGCCAATTTATACTTGCATAGTATTTTAGATTTTCATTTCAATAAGCCACTATGGCTCTGTAAATAATTGTAGTGAGAACTTTCCCTTATGGGACATGCAAGAACCAATGAGCTTCATTCATTTACAAAAATGAAGTGGTTGTAAAAGAGGGACCTCAAATTTTGGCACCTTAAACTCACAAATAATATATTAAATACCAAAATCCACAAGAATAGGTGCCGTGGAGTTTGGGGCTAGATTTAGGCCTTTCTCTTGCAGATTCTCTTCTCTACACTCTTATGATATGCTTAATTTGTTGTGTACTCTCTATAATCAAGTCTCTATCTCTTAATATTCTCTTACACACTCTTACAATCTTGTCTATGTCAATTCCATGCTCTGTGTGTGTGTGTGTGTGTGTGTGTGTGTGCGCGTGCATGCTTGGAAATTGGGGAAAGAGATTGACAGGTTGATGGTGATTTTTGTGAGCACGCGTTGAATTGTTTTAAGCAACCGGTCTTCCCCTTTCTCCCAACAGTGGTATCAGAGCGCCCCGGAAGAATCAGCTTCCAGCAATGCAATCACTGGATAAAGAGCCAAAAGGAAGGGTGTCACTAAAGAACAACACGATACCCATGGTGAACAAACAGGGAACTGCCAACCATGTTCACTACAAGTATAAAAAGTCACTGATTGCAATGAAGAGAGCAGAGTTAGCAACACGAGAAAAACAACTATGGGTGTGGAAGGATAGAAGTGACATGGCAGACAAACCACAATGCAAAGAAAATCCGCCAACCAAATCAACAACCAACAGGAAACCTCGACGGCGAATGTCAATAAGCATCTTCTTATACTCTTGCACAACATTAATTTTTCCATGCATTGACCGAGTATGCATATATAGGGCCACATTACACGGCCAAGCATTAACACAACTTTTTCAACCCATGCACAACACATACTCCGAGGCGATACCTTGTCGTCCGGGAGGACTCCGGCTAGGAGGGGGGCAGGCATTCTCAAATGCGGACCCGATGGCAAAAAGAGCAAAAAAGGGCATGTTTTTTGACTATTTTAAGGGTTGTCGTTTGATTGTGAAATTTTCTGGACTAACCCAAGTACATATGCCCTTATATAGCATGAATAGACAAGTATATGGGGCCAAACGCCAAATCAAACCCCTAGGTGCGTGTATATAAGTAAAAATAGCCATTTTTCGGGCAAAATATTGGTAAAACGGAGAAATCCGGCCATAAAAATTGCATGTGAGTGTATATAGTGTTTTGAGGTGATGTTTTTTATTTATTAGGATTTTCTTGGTTTAATTTTCTATTTTCTTTTTAATTTTACTAATTTTCGGTAGAAAAACTTCCAAAATACAAAAAGCAGGTGAAAAACGATCGTAATGAAAAACAAAAAATATCGGGATGATCAGTGACTATAGGACAAGCTATGGTACAGTGGGGGTGCAATTATGTGAATGAAGCGGAAAGTGTGATTTGGCCATATTTTGATCGAAACGTCAAATTTCTCATAAATTGGGCAAATGGAGTCCAAATCAAGAAATTTTTGAGCTAAACAGCATCTCGCAAGAAGTTGGGAGCACATGTCAAAATTCATGAAAAGTGGTTCGGGGACCCCCATTATAAGAAATTTTCACCTAATTTTAAGCTGATTTCCACTATTGACTTTTGAGAGAGAGCTTCTGCTACCTAGAGCGAATGGAACTTCCAGCATCTTCTACGACACGCACCGCTACCCGACAGGCTCTAGACATGAGAGGTAGGCTCACCACCTTGAGCTTTTTGCGCATGTTTGTCATTTTGTCGCGAAAACTAGCGTAGGGTTCACACAGAAAGTGGACAGTAGATACCTACAAGTAGAAGTGGCCACCTAACGGCTAACCCAAAAGCAATGAGACTTCATCGGTAGCTTACCCTAGCATAGGAGACCAGTCTTGGATGCCCAAAGGCATTAGAAAACCATCGAGAAAAACCCTAATTCCTAGAGCCCCGCAAGAGGCCACCAAATGGGAAATCAGCGGAGAGGCGCCCAAATGCTACCAAAATTCATGGGTAGGAGCATCTCAACATGCTCGACAAGTCTATATAGCCCACATGGCTATACTATGACCCGAAGCAGCACTAAACTTCAGAAACGACATCAGACACACAAAGCTACCACCTGTTGTTCTTGTGCATGTTGAATCTTGACTACATTCGCATTCCAATCTATCTGCACATTATACTCTTTTTTCCAAGGTTGTCCCAACAACATGGGGTGTTGTATGCTTTCATCCTTAACAACATAAAACTTGTGTGGGTAAATATATTAATATAATTGTACATGCAATATAGTCCAACCCAATGTTTTCAGCGAATGTGATGTACTACTTTCTAGCACTTGTGAAGTGGGGTGTAGTTGACCTTTCGGCTTGATCTGTTTGTATAATCTGTAAGAGATTAGATTTGCTTGAGCTCTAGAATCAAGCAATGCCGTCGATTCAACTTGATTGCTATCCACTTTGACTGCAATTATTGGCTCCACTGTGTCTTCATCAAAATTCGTTAGTCGAATGGCATTGATTCGCAACGGTGATCCACAGTGTTGTCTTTGTCGTAGAAGCCGTCTTTTTGCAATGCGTTCTTTTGTTTCTGCTTGGGCTTCTTCTCGTACCCTCTGTTTCTCCTTCATCCGTTGTTATTCTTGATGGATTTGTTGGAGCATATCTTGTGTTAGTGGTAAATGATATTTCTTTAATCGACACCCACTAATCCAATTTGGCATTTCTTCACCTGCTAATGTAGCAAGCTTGACAGCTCACTTTGTGATAGGTCACTAATCACAAAGGGTCCCATTTCTTGGCATGTTGCTTCAAGGTATAAACAAGGACATAATCACCTGTTTTGAACTCTTTTGTGCGCACATGCTTGTCAAAAAACTCTTTTTGTCTTCTCTTTTTAGCATAGATTGAAGCTACAGCTCTTAAGCGAAGTTCATCTAGCTTTTCAAGATCATCTATTCTTGAAGAGAGATCATGCCTTGTCCATTCTAAGCTTTTCGCTCGTAGAGTTGGAATTAGAAACTCTATGGGTAATATAGCATTTAGGCCAAACACCATGTTGTACGGTGTTGTTCCTATTGATGTTTTGTATGCTACCCGGTATGCCCATGGTGTTGAGTGTAACTGCTGATCCCAATCTGTTCTTGACTCTGATACAATTTTAGTGAGAATCGTGCATAATGTTTTATTTGTGGCCTCAGCTTGTCCATTAGCCTATGGATGATATGGAGCAGATTTTCTATGTATGACCATGAATTCCTCTAGCAGATATTCAATGAATTCATTAAGAAAATATATCCCTCGATCACTGACAATTTCTATTGGTAATCTGTATCGTACAAAGACATTCTCATACAAAAATTGTGCAATGGTTCGTGCATCAGCTTTTTGTGTTGCCTTGGTTTCTGCCCATTTTGTGAGATAGTCCGTAGCCACAATGATATATTGGGTGTGGGTGCGATATGCATGTTAAGTATGGAGCCTGATTTACCCTTGTAATTTTCTGTGGTAAAAGCGCACATTTGTAAGGCCCCCATTATGAGAAGAAGCCATCGTGCATGAAGGAAAATCACTCACCGGAAACCAAAATTTTCACGGACAAGAATCAGGGGCAACTTTAGAGGCCTCAGGGACGGAAGCCCCCAATACTTTTTTTTTTAACCGGAATATTATGGCCAGACGGCGGCCGGAAAGTGGTCGAAAACAACCGGTCGGTTGGCCGGTAGTCAATGGCCGATGGCCGGTGGTCGGAAGTCAATGGCTAGTGGCCGGTGGTCGAAATTCAATGGCCGGTGGCCGGTGGCCGAATTGAAAAGCGAACTTGTCTTCTCAAGGGCGGCCACACATGGGCGGATTGGAGGGTCCGATTTAAACTTATTCGCACAAGGGCGGCTACACATGGCTGTCTTTCATAAGAGAGGGTAACCCTTTTGGCCTGTAAAAGGAGGCCATTTCTACACACATCTCATAGTGTGAAGTTAATGCAACAAGGTGAGTGTGAGGTGGTGAGAGTGAAGCAAGGCGGGAGCTCTATCAAGGGTTTAATCCCTTTGTAAACTACTTCTTCTTTTGAAGTGCTAAAGCCATTGAGTGACTGCTTTCCCGTGGACGTAGCCCACATTGGGTGAACCACGTATATCGTGTGTAATCTCTCTCTCTCTCTCTCTCTCTACTCTATAATCTCTTGTGTGTGAAAGCTATCTCTCTCCATTAAGTAATCTACTCAAAAATCTATTTAGCTACGTCTTATTTCCCAACAACTGGTATCAGAGCAAGGTTTGCTCATAGCTAAATTATCTCAAGGAAAGGATTCCTTTAATTGAGTGGGAGTTATGGCGGAGGAAGAGAAGCTCAAGATTGAGAAGTTCAACGGCAAAAACTACCAACATTGGAAGATGCAGATTGAAGACTATCTCTACCAGAAGGACCTCTATTTGCCACTAGGTGGTCTTGCGAAGAAGCCCGCAACAATGGCAAATGAAGCATGGATTGTCCTTGATCGAAAGGCACTAGGAACAATCCGGTTAAGCTTGGCGTCAACGGTGGCCTTCAATGTTTGAGAGATGAAGACCACGGAGGACTTGATGAAGACCACGGAGGACTTGATGAAGTCACTTGATGACTTCTACGAGAAACCATCGGCATCCAATAAGGTATTTCTTATAAAGCGCTTGTTCAATCTAAAGATGGCAGAGAATGGTTCAGTTGCAGAACACCTAAATGACTTTAACACAAACATAAGTTAACTTCGATCAGTGAAAATCAATTTCGATGACGAAGTGCGAGATCTCCTTATACTATCATCTCTACCGGATAGTTGGGACAGCCTTGTGATGGTTGTAAGTAATTCTATCTCTGGCACAAATACTCTTAAGTTTGATGATGTTGTGGGTGTTCTCCTAAGCGAGGAAATGCGAAGGAGAAGCACAGGAGAATCATCAAGTGGTGCACTATCAGTGGAAACAAGAGGAAGGCCTAAGGAGAGGTTCAAAAACCAAAAGGGTCGTGATCGCTCAAGGCGGAGCAAGTCACGCACAAAGTCAGTTCTTGAATGTTGGAACTGTGGCAAGAAGGGCCATGTCAAAAAGGATTGCTGGTCCAAGAAGAAGAAGGAGACAGAGTCTCAAGACAACAAGCCAACATCGGAGGCCAATGTGGCAGGTAAAGTAGAGCAAGATGCTCTAATTCTCTCATTAGACAATGTGTCTATCTCTTGGATAGTAGATTCCGAGGCTTCATTCTATGCGACACCACACAAGCAACATTTCCAAGACTACACCAAAGGTAATTTTGGGTATGTATACTTGGGAGATGATGAAGCTTGTGAGATTGTCGGCAAAGGTACAGTTTCTGTCAAAACTGCTAACGGAAATGAATGGAAGCTTAAAGATGTTAGGCATGTTCCTTCTCTTCGCAAAAATTTGATCTCTACAGGACAATTGGACGATGAAGGTCACAACATTGCATTTGGAAACAAACGGTTGAAGATCTCAAAGGGATCTTTGGTGGTTGCCAAGGGAGAAAAAGTCGGTACACTTTACTTGTGTACTGTTAGCACGCAACCTTCAGCTTGTGCAGCAACTACAGAAGTTGACAATGCGGTGTGGCACTACCGACTTGGGCATATGAGTGCCAAAGGAATGCAAATCCTTCAAATAAAGAAGCTTCTACCAGGTTTGAAAGAAGTGGAATTAGAGTTCTGTGAAGATTGTGTTTATGGTAAACAAAACAGGGTAAAATTTCAAAAATCAGGAAATGAAAGAAAAAATAAAAAACTTGAGTTGGTTCATTCTGATGTTTGGGGTCCTGCAAGTACACCATCACTTGGTGGCTCATTGTACTATGTAACATTTATAGACGATGTGACTAGAAAAACATGGGTTTATGTCATGAAGAATAAATCCGATGTATTTTCCATATTTCAAAGGTGGAAAGCCTTTGTGGAGAATGAAACAGGTACCAAGGTTAAATGCCGCAGATCCGACAATGGAGGCGAATATTGCAGCCAAGCTTTTGAAAGCTTTTGTGCTAGCAATGGCATTCGGAGGCAAAGGACAACCCCAAGGACACCTCAACAAAATGGGATTTCAGAAAGGATGAACAGGACAATCATGGAACGAGCACGAAGCATGCGGCTATATGCAGGCCTACCGCTTGAGCTTTGGGCGGAAGCTGTAAGTACGTCTGTGTACTTAATCAATCGGTCACCCTCAACGGCATTGGATGGGGGAGTTCCAGAAGAGGCATGGACAGGTAAACCGGTGAATTATGCATTTCTCAAAGTGTTTGGGTGTGAGGCTTTCATGCACATAGATAGAAGCTTAAGATCAAAGCTAGATGCAAAGTCCAAAAAGTGTTTCTTCATTGGCTATGGAGAAGGAGACTTTGGGTATCGCCTATGGAATCCTAAAGATGGTAAAATCTTAAGGAGTAGGGATGTAATTTTTAACGAACAAAATATGTACAAAGATTACTTGGAAAGAAAACAAACAAAAGAAACAGGTGATGAGTACATGGAGCTTGAGGACGGTGAAGACTCAAGGACTGCAAACGGTGACAATGTGCAACAACGTCAACCAAATGAGGAGCCTCAACCTATTCCCCGAAGATCTACAAGAGCAAGTAGACCTCCAGAAAGGTTTTTTCCCTCCTTCAACCATCTCTTGATCTCAGATTCTGGAGAGCCGGAATCATACGAAGAAGCTATGCAACATGAATCCAAAGAAGAATGGACGAAGAGCATGCAAGTGAAGATGGACTCACTACATCGCAACCAAACATGGGAGTTGGTTGAGTTGCCTAAAGGTAAGCGGGCACTTCAAAACAAATGGGTGTACAAGCTGAAGGAAGAAGAAGGTGGGAAGAAAAGGTACAAGTCTAAGCTTATGGTAAAAGGTTTTTCTCAAAAGAAAGGTATTTTCTCAAAAGAAAGGTATTTTCTCAAAAGAAAGGTATTTTCTCCTGTTGTAAAAATGAACTCAATTAGGCTTGTCTTAAGCCTTGTGGCTGCTCATGATCTAAATCTCGAGCAAATGGATGTAAATACGGCATTCCCTCACGGTGACTTGGCCATCGTGCTCAAAAATTTCTTGATTTGGACTCCATTTGCCCAATTTATGAGAAATTTGACGTTTCGATCAAAATATGGCCAAATCACACTTTCCGCTTCATTCACATAATTGCACCCCCACTCTACCATAGCTTGTCCTATAGTCACTGATCATCCCCATATTTTTTGTTTTTCATTACGATCGTTTTTCACCTGCTTTTTGTATTTTGGAAGTTTTTCTACCGAAAATTAGTAAAATTAAAAAGAAAATAGAAAATTAAACCAAGAAAATCCTAATAAATAAAAAACATCACCTCAAAACACTATATACACTCACATGCAATTTTTATGGCCGGATTTCTCCGTTTTACCAATATTTTGCCCGAAAAATGGCTATTTTTACTTATATACACGCACCTAGGGGTTTGATTTGGCGTTTGGCCCCATATACTTGTCTATTCATGCTATATAAGGGCATATGTACTTGGGTTAGTCCAGAAAATTTCACAATCAAACGACAACCCTTAAAATAGTCAAAAAACATGCCCTTTTTTGCTCTTTTTGCCATCGGGTCCGCATTTGAGAATGCCTGCCCCCCTCCTAGCCGGAGTCCTCCCGGACGACAAGGTATCGCCTCGGAGTATGTGTTGTGCATGGGTTGAAAAAGTTGTGCTAATGCTTGGCCGTGTAATGTGGCCCTATATATGCATACTCGGTCAATGCATGGAAAAATTAATGCTGTGCAAGAGTATAAGAAGATGCTTATTGGCATTCGCCGTCGAGGTTTCCTGTTGGTTGTTGATTTGGTTGGCGGATTTTCTTTGCATTGTGGTTTGTCTGCCATGTCACTTCTATCCTTCCACACCCATAGTTGTTTTTCTCGTGTTGCTAACTCTGCTCTCTTCATTGCAATCAGTGACTTTTTATACTTGTAGTGAACATGGTTGGCAGTTCCCTGTTTGTTCACCATGGGTATCGTGTTGTTCTTTAGTGACACCCTTCCTTTTGGCTCTTTATCCACTGATTGCATTGCTGGCATCTGATTCTTCCGGGGTTGCTGAGCAAAGGCTACCACCTGTTGTTCTTGTGCATGTTGAATCTTGACTACATTCGCATTCCAATCTATCTGCACATTATACTCTTTTTCCCAAGGTTGTCCCAACAACATGGGGTGTTGTATGCTTTCATCCTTAACAACATAAAACTTGTGTGGGTAAATATATTAATATAATTGTACATGCAATATAGTCCAACCCAATGTTTTCAGCGAATGTGATGTACTACTTTCTAGCACTTGTGAAGTGGGGTGTAGTTGACCTTTGGGCTTGATCTGTTTGTATAATCTGTAAGATATTAGATTTGCTTGAGCTCTAGAATCAAGCAATGCCGTCGATTCAACTTGATTGCTATCCACTTTGACTGCAATTATTGGCTCCACTGTGTCTTCATCAAAATTCGTTAGTCGAATGGCATTGATTCGCAACGGTGATCCACAGTGTTGTCTTTGTCGTAGAAGCCGTCTTTTTGCAATGCGTTCTTTTTCTTCTGCTTGGGCTTCTTCTCGTACCCTCTGTTTCTCCTTCATCCGTTGTTATTCTTGATGGATTTGTTGGAGCATATCTTGTGTTAGTGGTAAATGATATTTCTTTAATCGACACCCACTAATCCAATTTGGCATTTCTTCACCTGCTAATGTAGCAAGCTTGACAGCTCACTTTGTGATAGGTCACTAATCACAAAGGGTCCCATTTCTTGGCATGTTGCTTCAAGGTATAAACAAGGACATAATCACCTGTTTTGAACTCTTTTGTGCGTACATGCTTGTCAAAAAACTCTTTTTGTCTTCTCTTTTTAGCATAGATTGAAGCTACAGCTCTTAAGCGAAGTTCATCTAGCTTTTCAAGATCATCTATTCTTGAAGAGAGATCATGCCTTGTCCATTCTAAGCTTTTCGCTCGTAGAGTTGGAATTAGAAACTCTATGGGTAATATAGCATTTAGGCCAAACACCATGTTGTACGGTGTTGTTCCTATTGATGTTTTGTATGCTACCCGGTATGCCCATGGTGTTGAGTGTAACTGCTGATCCCAATCTGTTCTTGACTCTGATACAATTTTAGTGAGAATCGTGCATAGTGTTTTATTTGTGGCCTCAGCTTGTCCATTAGCCTATGGATGATATGGAGCAGATTTTCTATGTATGACCATGAATTCCTCTAGCAGATATTCAATGAATTCATTAAGAAAATATATCCCTCGATCACTGACAATTTCTATTGGTAATCTGTATCGTACAAAGACATTCTCATACAAAAATTGTGCAATGGTTCGTGCATCAGCTTTTTGAGTTGCCTTGGTTTCTGCCCATTTTGTGAGATAGTCCGTAGCCACAATGATATATTGGGTGTGGGTGCGATATGCATGTTAAGTATGGAGCCTGATTTACCCTTGTAATTTTTTGTGGTAAAAGCGCATATTTGTAAGGCCCCCATTATGAGAAGAAGCCATCGTGCATGAAGGAAAATCACTCACCGGAAACCAAAATTTTCACGGACAAGAATTAGGGGCAACTTTAGAGGCCTCAGGGACGGAAGCCCCCAATACTTTTTTTTTTCACCGGAATATTATGGCTAGACGGCGGCCGGAAAGTGGTCGAAAACAACCGGTCGGTTGGCCGGTAGTCAATGGCCGATGGCCGGTGGTCGGAAGTCAATGGCCAGCGGCTACATATGGCTGTCTCTCATAAGAGAGGGTAACCCTTTTGGGCTATAAAAGGAGGCCATTTCTACACACATCTCATAGTGTGAAGTTAATGCAACAAGGTGAGTGTGAGGTGGTGAGAGTGAAGCAAGGCGGGAGCTCTATCAAGGGTTTAATCCCTTTGTAAACTACTTCTTCTTTTGAAGTGCTAAAGCCATTGAGTGGCTGCTTTCCCGTGGACGTAGCCCACATTGGGTGAACCACGTATATTGTGTGTACTCTCTCTCTCTCTCTCTACTCTATAATCTCTTGTGTGTGAAATCTATCTCTCTCCATTAAGTAATCTACTCAAAAATCTATTTAGCTACGTCTTATTTCCCAACAATGCAGGGGGTGAAATAGGCTCCACAAAATCAATGCCCCATTTTGCAGATGCCCTTACTCCCATCATGGGCCGTAGTGGAATCTCATCTCTCTTTATCGGAACCTTGGTACGTTGACAAGCGTCACAATGCTTTACAAACTCTTCAGCATCCATATGCAATGTAGGCCACCATATTCCTGCGAGTCAAGACAATTTCTGCCCTCTTATCGTCTGAAAAATGCCCTTCACTTATGCCTCCATGTGCGTGTTCTAGAATCAGTAGGGATTCACTTTCACTTGCACAGATTCTAAGTTGATTGTCCTTTCCTCGCTTATAGAGTTGGTTCCCAATTAACTGAAAGTCACGAGCCTCCAGCTCTATAGCCCTTTTCCATGCTCTTGTTATGTTTTCAAGAAACATCCTTGTGGTTAAGAAATCAATGATATATTGACTCCATGCAGGTGCAATGTTTACCTGAAACAATGTCGCGTGATCCACTGGTCGTTTGGCACTACATACAGTACAATTCTTAACATAAGCATGTGTGTCTGCATACATAGTTGGCCAATAAACCCCTAATTGCTTTAGTCTCTGGTGTGTTTTCATTGTTGAACAATGAAATGCACAATCCTGAATGTGTGCTTCTTCAAGGTAACACTCGAATTCCTCCGGTCCAATCCTAGATGATACAACCATCCTACAATCAACTGAAGTTTTTTGTTTGGCGAATTGTTTGTTGTTTGGATTTGTCTTCCTCGTTATCAAACCTACCTCCAAAGGAAGAATGCTAACAATTTCTTGAGACCATTTGGGTATCATTTCAATATTGAAAAGATAAGCGTCAGGTATGTCATCATCTACTCCTTCAGGAGCTTCCCCGTTGTGTATCCTTGAAAGATGATCCCCCGTAAATGAGTTTTACCCTTTTTGACCACCACTGTGAAATCAAACTCTAGCAATATAATAAACCAACGTAAAATTCTCCCAGTATTTCATGGTTTATTTACTAGATATAAAAGAGCTTGATGATCTGTGAAGAACACAAATTTGTTTGCGAGCAAATAATGCCGAAATTTCTTTACAACATAAATCATTCCTAACCCCTCTCTTTCAGTGGTTGTGTAGTTCTTTTCTGTACTATTTAACTGTCGGCTTGCATAACAAACTGGAAAATCCATTGTTCCGTCTCCAGATTGAGCCAGAATACTCCCGATTGCATATGCAGAAGCATCGATGTGAACATGGAATATCTTTTTTCAATCCGGTGCTTTAAGTACCGGTGCTAATACAAGGTTTTCCTTCAACTTTTGGAATGAAGTTTCACACTCCTCAATCGAGTCGAAACTGACTAACAAACGATACAAAGGTTATGCAATGACTGCATACATATATGAATCTTCGATAATATCCGCAATGTCCCATGAAGGATTGCACTTGTTTCGCATTAGTAGGCATGGGCAGGTCTACTATGACTTTTATTTTTTCTAGGTCGGTGGTTATGACATTTCTTGAGACAATGTCCTTAGATGCGTCCTTGCCTAACCATAAAAATGCACTTTTTCAGGTTAAAACAGATTCGATATGTGTTGCACTTCTCAGATACCTTTTGTAAATGGTCAATGTTCCTCTCGTAGAAGAGAGTGTACACAAAGATCATCCATGTATATTTCTAAGAATATTCTGAGGTATTCTTTGAACGCATGTGTCATTAACCTTTGAAAGGTAGCTGGGACATTAGTTAAGCCAAAAGGCATAAATCGATACGCATATATTCCCCATTCTATTGGCAAACGCTGTTTTGTGTTGATCCTCTACTGCAATTGCCAGTTGGTTATACCTTGAAAACCCATCTAGAAAGGAATAAGCACGTTTCCCGGCCACCCTCTCAAGTACATGTTCTGTGATCGGCAAGGGATAAGTATCCCTTATGGTGGCTGCATTTATCTTTTTGAGGTTCACACACACTCACAGCTTTCCGTTCTTTTTGGGGACAACCACAATGGGTGACACCCAATCTGTATGTTCGATTTCATAGATGAATTCAGCCTCCATCAGCTTGTCAATCTCCTCTTTGATTCGTTTAGCAAATGTGTCATTGTATGTATAAAGACGTTGTTTGCTAGGTTTGGCATCTGATTTCAAAGGAATTGTATGTTGGCATATCGATGGATCAACTTCTTTGAGGTCTTTGTAGGACCATGCAAACACATCTTTATACTTCTTGAGAAGTTGTGTTAGCCGTTCTTCTTCTTCAGGCTCTAAGTCAGTTGCTATATAGACCGGCTGAGGCTTCTCACCTGGTTCAGCGAGGTCTATTTGTTTTTCATTTTCCGGTCCATCGTAAGATTCCTGGTTTATTCTTTCCCTAACTGATGGTGTCATTATGATTTTTTTGTTCTGGATGGTGAATTTCCGATAGTGTGATGGTACATTCATGTTTCCTTTTTCTGACTCCTCCTTACCATCACTTTCTCCCTCAGTAGTCCATACCTCTCGTAAAGACCGTTTTAGTTCTTGGTATTTCTTTTTACGCTCCAATTTGGTCCACTATGGGTCTTTTGTTTTTTCCTGTTTTGATTTTTGTGATTTTGTTTCTGTTTTAGCTTTCTGTACTTGTTTTATTTCCTCTCGCATTTTTTCCCTTCGAACTTTTGAGAATCTTCTTGATATTTGGTCTTTTACACAATCCTCTGCTTTGACAAGCATTAGATGAGTTTTATCTTTTATCCTGGGCATCAGGTTCTCTCTCGCTTTGTTTTCTGCTCGTTTTCTCCTATAGCATTCTTGGCGTCTAGGGTGCTGATTGGCAAAATCATAAAACTTGATATTCTCTGTTTTCTCCCCACGCTCGCCTTGAGCTGTCTGAACACTCATTATCTGCATCGTTATTTACCTCCAGATGCTCAGAGGAGTTATAAAACTCTTCTTGTTCTAGTGGTTCTACCATCTCATCTCCTCCTGGTATAAAGCTTACCATGTAATAGGGTAGCACATCATAGCCATCCCTATCACAAAATTTTGTCGTTGGACTATCTGTAATGGTACAGACATCCAATGTTGCTAGTATGTGTCCCCATTCCAAAGGTTCTAAGGCATCTTCAAGAAAAGGTTCCGGAATATAATCCTTGTCCTGAATCGCTCTTTCTAAGACACATTCCTCTCTTTTTAAGCTCCCACAATGTGAAGCTCCGCACATCCATAGCTCTTTCTGTTGCCCTAACCATGCTGGGAGTTCCGACCCTGCTAATGTAGCTGAATCAAACTCTTCCACTGGTGTCTGGTTCACATCTTTGTAACTATGGTCTTTTAGGTGTATTTTGGTTGTTGCCTCGCCATGTCTGAGGTATATGTGGTCGTAACCCCAATCCTGAACCATCTTTAATTGCCCCATGAATGGTCTTCCCAAGATGATCTCATAATTGTTCTTTTTGTCGAAATCGACTATTGCAAATGTATGCTCATACTCGATTCCGCACGAAGTGACAATCACCTTTTCTAAGAGTCCTAAAGGCTTTTCCATGAACCCATATGTCAATTGCAATTTCATTCTGGTAGCTCTCAAAGCCGGTTTTTCCCATTTTTTCCAGATGTCCTTAGTGGCAATAGCGACTCCTGCTCCACTGTCAAGAATAGCTTTGGAAACTACTCCTTGGAATTATACTGGTAGCGAGGTTTTTCCATCTTGTCCCTCGCAATACTCTCCAACCTTGTTTAAAGGTACCGGCCTAGTGTTTAGTTGAGGCTTGTCCAATTCTCTGATCCCTTCTTGAAGCTTCGAGGTGGGGTCTTTCACTCCAAATTTTTCTAGGCATTTGCCTACTGTGGTCCACATGTTTGGTCGTAACCTTAGGAGTTCGGCTAATGTGATTGTGCATGCCACCGGGGTGAACAATAACTCAATCAACCCTCGTGAATCCATCACTCTGTTAGAATAAAGTCTTTGAGATGGGATTGCTCTCACCTCAGACTTGGCTTCATACTCTCCTAGGTAAGAGGGTAGAGTTTTCAGCGAGTCTGGTTGGCTGTGCAAAGTTCATTTGTGATCTTGCCTCGAATTCTTCAATAGGAGGTAAGATCTCATTTTCTTTTCTCGTGCTATTCATGTGGTAACTCACCCTGCTAGCTTCGTTGGCCTCACGGATTTGCTTCCACAAGTCATCTAGACCGCTACAATCCTTACCCATTTCTACCAATGTTTTAGGCTGGAGCCCCTCACTTGTCTCATCTGTTGTATTTGGCACTATGATAGGTTCTCCCCTAGACTCAGAGGAATTCGTGAGTCTTTCCTTTGTTTCTACTTGTTCCTCTAAAGTTGGTTTGATAGGGGTTGGAGCTGGTACTTCATGCCAATTTCCAGGTTTACCAAGCGGGTTTTCTATCAAGGATTGAGCTGTTTCAATCATCTTTCTACACATTTCCAACCTCTGTTTTTCTATTTCCGCATATGGATAAGTCATCCATCTTTGCTCTTGGGTTTGGTTCTTCTTGAGTCTGGCTTCGTAAGCTTTTAGAAGTGCATCTAACTGCTCATTTAACTTTTCTGCCAACACAGATCCTCCTGATCCTGCACTTTTGGGTTCTGCTATTTCCTTGGGTGCTATGGTTGCCGCAGTGTGTGAGCTTAGGCTAGCTAGATCCTCTAACCGCTCTGATCTATCCTTTGTGTGTTTTAAATCCTCGGATAGAGCCGTTTGCTCTCGTTCTCTCCTAGCTTTCATACGCGCCTTTCTAGCTTTCCAAGTGCTTCTATGACCCTTCACTTCTGAACTTGGGGTATCGGTTTTTGGCTCTTCAACTATGGGTTTGTTCGTCGTTCTTTGAGCTTGGGCTCGTGTCACTGCCTGAATAGGTATTATTGTCTTGTTTTCTGATCCTCCACTGGAAGGCACTGCCTCCAGTATGTTCAAGGTAGTTTTTGCTCCTTTGCTCGGGTTCTTAGGGAAATCAGGAATCAAATGAGTAACTCCACACTCGGTGCAATATGCATTGACTCTAATGATTTCATCATGAGGACAGTCTCTTAGCCAATGGTCTCCACCACACTTGTAGAAGGGTCCTTTAGGCTGTTGAGGTGCTCCTTGAGCTCCTCTTTGTTGGTATGCATGTCTCTGCCCACCAATGCCTCCGTTGGCTATGAACAACAATGTTCGTTCATCCAAGCTATATATTCCTTCTCCTGTTGCCTGTCCAGTTGTTGGTGGTCCTATACTTCCCATCATGCTCCATGGTTCTGGCGTTGAGGGTTCTTTCGGTGGATAATAGACAGGATTTGCAGCATATCCATTGGGATCTTCGTAATATGCATGCATAGGCACCAAAGCCTTCTCTTGTGGTTCCGTTATTGTTGGTGTGTATCTTATGCCGATGGTCGTAATCCTAGTAGGGGTGGTTGTTGCCCCAACACTGGTTGTGGTCTCTCTACACCTACAGGTCCTGGTAGGTTGCCTGCTTGATATCTAGGCATCGGTGGAATTTGAGGAGATGCTACCTGAGCTTGGGGAGCGTACGGTCATTCTCTCACATACCCCTTGTTATAATAACATTCCTCTGTCCCATGGTTTGTCCATTTTTGTTCAATGGCACACCACTTGGGCTGTTTAGCCTGGGGTTTGGCGTACAAGTTAATCTTTTTTAGCACTTTCTCTACAAGCTGCTCTTGGCTTACAGCTACTTCCCCTTTCGGTGCTGTCTTAGAGGACTTGCTTCCACTTTGTTGCGAGGAAGAATCATCGTCGAGATCCTTGAACTCACCCTCTTTGTAGACCGCACAATTGTCTACAAGGTAAAGAGCCTCCTTGGTTAACTCGTTCAACGTCGTGCTCCTCTTCATATGTAAGTCCTTCTGGAGATCGGCATTCCTTAGTCCTTGTATAAGTATAAGCATAAGTCTGGACTCAGTTGGCAATTCTTCCACAGGACAGAACTTAACATATCTTTTTAGTCGTAGGGCTGCCTTTCGCACAGATTCTCCGTCTTTCTGTTTCAATCTATGGATTTGTGAGATTGTATTATGAGCTATCCCCCTTTGTGAGAATTCCTCAATAAACTCGTCAAACACCTCCTCCATAGACTCAAAGTCTCTACACTCCACAGAGTCAAACCAAGTAGCAGCGTCATCCTCTAGGGTTAGTCCAAACCCTGCAAATTGGGTAGGGAAGTCTAACACCTCTTCAGCTCTAATTACACGCACAAAGGCTGCTACATGATCTCTAGGATCTTTGTTTCCTGTGTATTTCTTGTTTACCCATTTTTGCACTTGAGAAGGTCTAATTCTACGATGGTCTACAAATCTCATCATTGGATCTCCTCGTCCCAATCCATATACCTCCTCTGGCGGGTTCCTCTCCCAGTGGTGCTCCTAAGCCATAATTTCTAACAGTTCTTGCAAGAGATGGTTCATCCCTTCAAACTCATTCTATGGGTGGTCTTCCAGGCTCTGTTGACCCTTGAGTTTTTGGCTTACTCTTGCCTTGATACCTTGATGTTCTGATCCGGGGCAGGTGGTAGGTTGTCAACCATGCCGATGGCATGATAGGCTATTCTGGTCAATACTTCCGGCGCGCCCAAGTAGGGTGGTGGTTCTTGTAAATCCCTTAGCCCTCGTGCGGCTTGATAACCATCTTGGTTTCGGTTTTGTTCTAATGTTGCACTCTGTCGAAGCCATGCCTGCAATGATGGCTGAGTTACTGATTGGTTTTGGTTGTTGAATGTCTGCTGTCGGGTAGAATGCGAAGTCGCGTCATACTCTTCTGAAAATGGATTTGTCGTCTTGCTAGGGGTGTAGGTGGCTCTTGCCACTTCATCGGCGGCATATGTTGATGCTTCTGGAACTGTTGCCTTTTCTACCTCCTCTGGAAGAATACGTTTGTATTCTCGCTCGTACCTATCAACAAAAACGATATCCTTCCCCATAGCAATTTCATAAGAGAATAAGTAAAGAACCTTGTCTTTGCTTAATTTGTTTGGGTAGGGTTCTTTGCAACAAAAGTAAGAGACTATTCCCTCGCTCTCATGCTTGTAAATTCCCACATTCTCATTATAGGTTGAGACCCTGGTTGTTTTCTTATCATACATAAAAAGCGCTCCAGGTCGATCAATGTTTGGTGGCGGTTCTTGAGTTTCTGAAACCATTTTTCCTTTTGCCACGTTATCTCCATATCTGTTGTAATCCTCAGGGTTACTAACTATCAGATAGCGGTTCCTCTTTTTGTCTTGGAATCAGTCTCCATCATCATAGACTCGATTATCTACAGTCTGTGAGCCGGCCTTTCTTCAATACAAATACACTTGCGTCCTCGATAGTCAGAATAAACTAGGGCTCCCCTCGAGTTTGTTCCTTCTAAGAAGATTACAGTGAACTTGGAATCGTTCAAATGATTTAAGGAGGTGCTTCCCCTTGGCATTGGTCTGTCATAGGTGAAACCTCCTGGCTGTTGACTATCCATCATAAAGAAGGACTTATCTGATGAAGTGTCAGTATCACTACCCTCCTCAATAATCGGTGCTAGTGGATCTAGCCTTGCCTGAGTTACACTCTCCTCGGTGGACACTAAGCTACCTTGGTCACCTGCCACCTTTTGGTCTCTAAAAATGTATCTTCCTGATCTTAAATTCATCAAACTTAGCAATGCAATTTATCACAAATCCAACCACTCACCTGGCAAAGGGTCAGTTTCTGCACAACTTCTTGCTTTGCCGTCAAATATACCTATACACAAGCGTTTAATTCCGGCAATCGAATCAAAGCATTTTAACCGCTAGAGGTGGTTTTAGTAATGATTGGTATAACTGGAGAGTTAACCTCAGCCACTATTGTATTTTATACACTGATGATGTTCTGGTTTAGGTCTACTAATCTGGAACTGTACTTCCCTCGGATGTCGATCAATTTACCTGAAAAAGTCTTAATTTTGTCTTTGCTCCGTCAAAAAGTTAAACAAGGTCCAAATTCTCTTCTGAAAGAAGTTCTGGAATCCTCAAGTCAAATGGAACGTCACTGTATAACCTCAGTCAAATTTTCTCCTTCCTAAGCCTCAGTAGACATCCTACACATAGGATGTCTCCTAGTCTGTTTTGCCTGGATTTTTGCACTATGGATTCCCCTTGATGTGCTGATTCCACAGCTATTTTTACTTTGTGATTTGGACACCTATAAGCTGGTCAATGGATCAAAAATCTATTCCGACAGCCTGATGTTGGTATGATCAGTCAAATCAACCCCAATTTGGACCAAAATTGACTAGGAGGCTTGCCTCAGGCTGCTAGGCCTACAGTCAGTTTCTGGCTTGAATTTCTTGCTTTAGACATTCTACGTGTAGCATGTCTTTTTGCTCAAAATGGCTTCAAATGCAAAGCACACACTCTCTTTAAGGTGTTGGTCACTTTGGTATGCTCAAAACTGAGTTTGGAGTGCAAAATCACACAGATGACATCCTACGCGTAGGATGTCTTTTTGGCCTGTTTGACCCCAGACTTGATCCACAGCTCCCCCTTGATGTCAGCAACCCAGTGGTATGCTTCAATTTTGGTTTGGATTTTAAAAGTCCCCAATTTTAGATGTTCCAGTATTTTTCAATCAAAAGTGCTAAAGTCTGCTCAGAATCCAATTTTTCTCACCCAATTGAGATGAAAACCTCTCTCAGTCACTCAATATATCATGCAGATCATGCTCATGCAGCCATCCTATGGTTTTGGTCTTAAAATAATGCCTTGGTACAATTTGGGTAGGATGTCTGGAAATTTCTATCTATCTAGCCTTATCCTGTCAAGATATGGTCAAATTTCCACTTTCCAGGTGAAAATAGGGTAAAACCTACCTTCTAAATACACTGGTCAACTCAAAATTCCAAAATTTCCTCCAGATTAGACTGTAGGCATCCTACGCGTAGGATGTCTCCTGGCTTGAAATTTATTTTTTTTCTAACAGAAATGCTACTGATGCTTTGCAGCTCTATCAGAAACACTCACAGTAACTTTTGGCCTTCACTTCACCTTTCAAACACACTTTTGTGTCTTTTACAACCTTGTGATGAACCTAACAACAAGTATACATGCATGAAGTGCTCTAGATCATCAATCATGATGTCCTACTTATCCTACTCCTACTCATCATGTGAAATGGTGATAATGGTGTTTTGGTTGCTTCCTGGCCTCTCGGGACTCTCAAGCTCTCCTTTCACCGCTTCTACCACTCCAATCACTACTTATCAACTCAACTAAGACCTAAACTATCTCAGTCTACCTAACTCTACCTAAGTTGAAGGATCTAGTCCAGACACACGCTCCCTAGACTCCCTCTAAGACCTAGAGAGTCCTCCACCCTCTAATCCTATCTAAATGTCAAACGAGACTCTTGGCAAGCTAAAGAATCTCTATCCTCAAGGACTAGTCTCGGTCACCTACCTAGGGTTTTCGTCCCCAGCAGCGGCGCCAATGTTGGACGAACACGTCGCGACGGATGTCAGCGCAGTGAGAACTCACCTAACAAGATTTGTCAGCTGAGGATGAAGCTCGACCCGCAGGCACGTGGAAGCAATCATAGGGTGTCAACCTACACTCGACCGACTCTTAACTAATTCCTACAGAGGTCTCTACCCAATGTCTAAGCTACAGCCTTGAGGAGTGCATAAGGGGAGACATACTACAACACTTTCTAGAGCCGAATACGCATCAGACAATCTCGAAATGCCACAGAACCTGAAGGAGACCCTACTAACACCAATAGGTAGCTCTCCCTAAGGTCTATGAACCAAAACCCCAACCCAAAACACGCGGTGGAAAATCACGTAGGATGTCTGGCCGAAATTTGCAGGTTGTCGTTTTCAAAAACTAAAGTGCCTAATGTGTAGCTCTATTCAATGCGAACGCGTGGATATGCTGCAATGCAAAAACGAACAACGTATGCTCACCGAATCACCAGAGGAAGCTCGTAGATGGAGCTTGCAAAACCGGACCATACACGTGCAATGTAGGTATTGGCGTGTAGCTCTCGTCGGGGGCAAAACGCTTCACTTCTCCGCACTCGATTCCGACCACCAGTGCGCGCATAGCGTCGAGATGAAGCTCTCACTCTCTCTCTTACAGAATACGCTCACTCGCAGACTTCAAATTTTGTTTTAAATGACAAAGGGTTTTTTTCATTAAGGTCAAAAAGTGGTATAAATACCTTATAATTCTCAAAACCTAATGTTCCAATTTAACCATCTGCTCAATCTAAATGTCAAAACTAGGATACAATCTGGAAACTTCTGTAAGCCCCAATATTTACAAAGGTGAAATGTCGGGTTTTCTTAATAAATGAATAATTACAAAAAATAATAATCCGCCGAGCAGTCATTTTGTTGGAATTAGGGTTGCAGAGAAACACGCACAGCTTGGAGAAGACGAAGGAAGCTCAAGGCACACAATAGAGAGTGTATTACTTAGTGTGCAATGGAAAGATAGATAGCCCTAGAGTGATGGGCGTATATACAATGCTCGGGGGAAAAAACCTCCTAAAGAGGGAAAAAATGCCCCGGCGGTCCTAGTGTGTTCACACACATCACTACCACATGTATATGGTAACAAATCCCCCCTGGAGTGATGCGGTGAACGAGAGCTAGCACATGAGTAAAGGGAAATGCCATGCCCTGAGGACATGATCAGTCCACAAAGGGGAGTAATCCCAAAGCTTTGTGGAAAGCTTCAAGCTTCTCACGAGACAATGCCTTTGTGAAGATCTGCAAGGTTGTCCTGTGTTAGCACATAAGCCAAGCTGATCTCTCCAATTGAGAGCCTCTCCCTGACATAGTGGTAATGCACCTCAATGTGCTTTGTGCAAGCATGAAAAATTGGGTTCCTCGCAACTGCCAATGCGCTCTGACTGTCAGTGTAGATAGTGTTGGCAGTGTCCTGTCCAACACCCAAATCAGCCGCCATAAGGCGTCTAAGCCATACACACTCAACCGTAGCTGTGAAGACTGCCCTGTACTCAGCCTCACCACTCGAAGTGGCCACAGTAGGTTGATCCTTGCTCAACCATGATATACATGGACTGCCAAGCATGAAACAAAAACCACTTGTGGACACTCGCGTGTCAAAACAACCAGCCCAATCTGAGTCCAAAAAAGCATGTAAGTCTGGCGACAATGATCCCCCCTTGGGATAAAACAAGCCAAGATGTAAAGTGCCACTAAGGTAGCGGAAAATCCTCTTGACAGTCTGCCAATGCTTAGACCCTGGGCTATGCATAAATATTCTGATCTGTGAGACTGCAAACTGAATATCTGGCCTCGTGTTGCATACATAAATGAGGCAGCCAAGAGCAATTTGGTAAAGAGTGACATCAGCAAGATCGCCATCATCATGTAGAATCAACTTCAAACCTGTTTCCATGGGAGTGGCAATAGGTTTGCAATCCTCAAGTCCAAACTTACATAGTAATGTCTCTATGTAACTTTTCTGACACAAGGCAATACCACCATCACACTGTTCAAACTGTATACCCAAGTAATGATGCAACAGCCCCAAATCTTTCATCTTGAAAGTAGCATTCAAATCAGCCTTAAATTCATCAATATGTCTCTCATTTGGTCCGGTGATCAGCAAATCATCGACATAAAGAACCACAATGAGAAGTACATCTCCTCACGCTTTACATACAATGTGCTTTCTGTTGGACTGTTACGAAAGCCTCATTTAACCAAATGAGCGTCAGCTTTCTCATACCAAGCACGAGGAGATTGCTTCAACCCATACAAAGTCTTCTTACATCTGCACACTTTGTCCTCTTGTCCTTTTATGACAAAACCGCGAGGCTACGTTACATAAACTTCCTCAAATATGTCACCATTCAAGAAAGCAGTAACAATGTCTGATTGATGTACATCCCAACCAAAATGAGCTGCCAATGCACATAGAAAACGCACATAGTCATACGACAAGTGGGAGCAAAAGTCTCTTCATAATCAGTGCCTTTTTGCTGTGCATAACCCTTTGCAACAAGTTGAGCGTTATGGCGATCGATCTCACCATGCGGCTTGCGTTTCAACTTGTAAACCCACTTCGTACCAATGGCCTTTTTGCCAGGAGGCAAATCACATAAAGTCCATGTGCCATTTTCTATAAGTGCATCATATTCTGATATCAGGGCAGCCATCCAATTTTCTGAATTATGTGCTTCATCAAAAGACAGAGGCTCCTCAACATCATGTAAGCTAGACACAGTCAAAGCATAACAATCTGATGCATAAGATGCATGGCGAGAGCCTGAACGAGTACGACTAGACAAAGGTGCATCCAATTTACTGCCACGCAAAGTGTGGACCGGCCATTTTGGCATACCTCTAGCTTGCTCATTTTCAGCCCTTTCCTCATCAAGTACATCATGTACATCTGCATCAGTAATAGGCTGATCTAAAACATTTTTAGAAACCCCCATAGGCTGTGCATGTACCTCATTGGAACTTACATTCGTATTTCCACCACTAAAAAGAGGCAACAAAGTCTCATAAATGTCCTGTGAGCTTACATTACTGTCTCTAGTACATGACAGCAAGGGCTAAACAAAATCTTCCACAAACACTACATCCCTTGAAACCAGAATATGTTTTGTTTGCGGATGATACAACCTGTAACCTTTGCTTTCAGCACTATAACCAACAAAAATACATTTGACAGTCTTATCATCCAATTTTCTGCGCTGCACTGGTGGCATCAAAGCATATGCCAAATAGCCAGAAACACGCATGTGCTCAATAGAAGTCTTTCTATCATGCCATGCTTCATATGGAGTAATAGACTGCAAAGCTTTCGTAGGACACCTGTTAAGTACATAAGTGGCACACATGATGGCCTCAAGCCAAAAAGAATGCGGCAAAGCTTGACTTTTGACCATACATCGTGCCATCTCCGTCAGTGACCTATTTTTCCTCTCAGCAACACCATTTTGTTGAGGTGTATAAGGCACTGTACATTGGTGTTTTATCCCACGACTAGCCAGAAATGCATTAAATTCATGAGACATATATTCCCCCCCTCGATCGGAACGGAGGGTGCCCATAGTATATTTCGAGACATTTTCAGCCATAGCCAGAAATTGTTTGAAGCACATAAAAACTTTGGACTTCGCTTTAAGCAGAAATACCCATGCATGCCTGGAGTAATCATCAATGAAAGTCACGAAGTACAGGTAATTGCCCAAGGGCGGAGTTTGCATGGCCCACAAACATCACTATACACAAGTTGCAATCTGCATGTGGCCCGAACTCAACCATCCTTTGGAAACTTAGAACGCTGCATCTTACCCAAAATACAGCCTTCACAAACATGTTTGACAGGTGCTTCAAGAGGCGGCAAAGAAGCAACCATATCAAATTTTTGCAAAAGCAGCAAACTGGCAAAATTCAGATGACCAAAACGTGCATGCCAAAATTTTGCATCTGAAATAGCCCTTGAATCTGCAACAGAATTTGCAAAATTTTGTCCACACTTGTCATACAAAGTGAGCTTATACAACCCACAACACAAAAGGCCAGATGCAACAATTTCATCATCAAAACTGAGATCATGAACTGTACATCTGTCATCCACTAATTTGACTACAAGTCGAAGTCTAGCAAGTCCGGATACAAACAAAAGATTCTTCTTGATCCCAGGTACATAAAGTGCATCAACAAGTGTGAAAGAACTGCCATGTGCAGCAGTAAGCACAATCTTCCAACTCCCTGAACTGGATAAGAGGCATTGTTGGCACAAGTGACTGAATTCCCATTAGGGACAGACTCGAGAGAGGTAAACAATTCACGATGTGAAGTAATGTGCTTTGTAGCACCACTGTCAAAATACCACACATGTGAATCTGCAGCAACTGACAAGCATGCATCATGGACACCAGGATTGTAAGTACACTCTGTGCTAAAAGCCCATTCTGCATCAACATCAGCAGCATAGTCTCCTTTCACAGAAGACTCAAAATGGCTGCATTTGTAGTGGAACCAACATTTGCAGTGGAACCACCCTCTTTCTTCTTAGCCTCTTTGGCCTTCAACTTAGGACACGACTTGATCAAGTGATCATTAGCTTTACAATAATGGCAGCGCATCTTCTTTTTGCCCTTATCACCAGAATTGCCAGACAAAGTGCTGCCAGCAGAAGCATTGGGAACATAATTTTTGCCACTCGCAGCAGAACAATAAGAAGTGGCTGCATTGTTGTTACCACCGTTTCTTTTAGAAGCAATAAAAGCCTGTTCAACTACACACTCTCTAGTCCTGTTTTTTCTAGAAAGTGACTCTTGCAACAGCAATGTGCATAATGCATCAAACTTGAAAACTTCTGGATTTCCTTGGGTCATAAGTGTCCAATTACTAGCAAAAGTCTGGTAAGAATCTGGTAAGGCATCAAGAACAGTCCGCAGAAGGGAACTATCTGAAATGACTTCACCTGCAGAAATAAGCTGCTCATTGATATCCTTGACACTAGCAAAGAAAGTGTCCATATCATCTTCCTCATGCATAATCTTCGACTCCAGCTCTTTACGCAACAAAGCAATTTTAGCCTTATTACGACTTTCATAAAGACCTTATAGAATATCCCAAGCCTGTTTTGCAGATTTTGCTGAACGGATGTGAGGAACAATGGTGCGCTTCACAGACAACGCAATCAATGCATGAGCATGCGCATCCTTAACATCCCAACGAGCTTGTTCTGTCGTAGGCAAAACAACTCTAACAGCAGCAATCCTTGCAGCAAGACCTGCAACATCCTCAACATCGCCTACATCCTCACCACCAGGACGTACATCAATGCCCTGCACAATATTCCAGACGCCCTTTGACACAAGAACATGTTACATCATGTAGCCCACATAGGGTAATTGTCCCCATCCAACCCGTCCTCAGCAGCAAACATCTTGAACACATCTGTGTTGTTGTTGTCAGCCATGGTAAATGCTGCACCTGATGTGAAAACTGCCCGAAAATAGGAGAAATGGAGCGGGAACAACACGTGCGATATAGTGCAAACCGTGGAAGACTGTAAGGCACCTGATATGCAGAAAACGGCTCTGATAGAAATTTTGCACAAAATGACGAAATAGCCTGTGCAGTATTGCCTGTAGTGGAAACGGAGGCCGAAATGAGCCCAAATCAAAAATCTGAGCAGACCGAGCTCTATGAGCCGACCCGAAGTATTTGTCGACCCGCGAACGCTTGCCAAAGCTCACTGAAATTGGAGAAAGTGTGCAAGCGTGTAGTACTGGAGCTGTTGGCGACTGAGCCCGGGAGGACGCAATCTGCTCTGATACCAATTGTTGGAATTAGGGTTGCAGAGAAATGCACACAGCTTGGAGAAGACAAAGGAAGCTCAAGGCACACAATAGAGAGTGTATTACTTAGTGTGCAATGGAAAGATAGATAGCCCTAGAGTGATGGGCCTATATACAATGCTCGGGGGAAAAAACCTCCTAAAGAGGGAAAAAATGCCCCGGCGGTCCTAGTGTGTTCACACACATCACTACCACATGTATTTTTCGTAGGGTGTGTCCAGCTTCTAACAGCATATCCATTCTTGACCGTCATGAAGCCGAAACTAAAAACCGGTTGTCGATTAGTTGTTGATTTGCGCCAATTAACGACCAAGCAGAATTTGTTTTGCAAATTTGACCGATTAAGCTTAGAATTTCCACGAATCCTTGAATCTTTGTATTGCAAATTTGGTGGATTGCAATTTTGAGTTTGTTGATTCGAGAAATTTCCTTCTTGAAATTGAAATCTGATGCCGATTAAATCAAACCACCTGTCAAATAGCTCTCGCGGCCAAACCGCATGTCCGTTTGCCACCAAACTTCACGAGCGGCTTTCCTATGGTCGTAGACCACCACAAGTCATCGAAGACATGTAAACGCAACCATGGGTGCTTCTAGAGCGACAAATTATCAAACAGAGCTCCGGTGAAGCCAAAGTCGACAAAAACCATACGGCAAGGATCCCCAAGGGATCGGGAAGCTATGGAGACCAACATCAAGAAATTTCATCCGCCAAAAAGCACTCCAAAAGTCAGAAAACGGCTCGGAGGCTCTGAAATCCACACAGGGAGTTACTTTCTATCCATTTGACTTTTTTGTTGAAATAGGGCTCAAAAGAGACTCAGGGGGACTAAGGGCAGGCACCAGTAGCAGTCTCCACAAAATTTTCATCGAGAGACATCCTACGCGTAGGATGTCTCAAGGCCATTTCTGGGCATCAACCCCAACATCTCTCATCACACAAAGTTTCTGAATAGCCTTTACATGCTAGCCACCAAGTTTCATCACATTTGGGCAAAATTTGACCTCATGTGTACCAAAAAACGCAAAGTCAGGGCATAGAGGCAATAATGGGCCATAGACCTACCAAAACTTGTCTGAATCACATGAAACGTGCATAATACAGTCATGAGCACATTGCCAACCAATCTGTGCGGTCACATGCAAAAAATGATAAAATAGACATCCCACGCGTAGGATGTCTAAATGACATTTTTGGCCCACAGATGGTGTTTTTCAATTCCAGATCTCTTCATATCACCTTCAAGAGCTCATATATCAAGTTTCAAGCCATTCCCATCACCTTTGGCCCCCAACACCTCCAAGATACACTTTTTGAGCCCAAAAACACTACACATGGTCTTACCAACACCAAATCTTGTCCAAATCAAAATCCAAGAGCAGGGCCATGTTCCACATGACAAGAGCTACCCACAGAACAAATCTCAAGCTATTTTGATGAAAAAGACATCCTACGCATAGGATGTCTCTAGCATTATTTTGAACTTCTCTGCAAGAAATGACCTCATGGGAGCCAGTACCATGATGCAAGGAGCTCATATATCAAATTTCAACCCATTTGAACATCATTTGCCACCTGTTGGGGACATCCTACCAATTTGTGAGCCTAAAGCCTAAATCTGCCCAAAAATGCACTTTTTGATGCCCAAACCCAATTCCAGTCACATAGCCATGTTGCACAGGCCAGGGACCACTAGCATGTCAAGTTTCACCAAAAACTGATGAAAAAGACATCCTACGCGTAGGATGTCTAAATGATAAAATTTGGCCAGAATTAGACTGTGAGCACATGCAGGGTTTCCCTAGTTCCTTTTAAGTTTTATTTTCAATTTTCAAGTCATTTGGATAGTTAAAACTCAGTTTCTCATCTAATATGGAAAAAACGCTAACTTCGGACTACTGAGTGCAACAGGATCTATGGCAGCCACAAAATCACCGGCAAAGAAGAAGAGGATGACCATAAAAGATTACTTGGAAGAAGTAGAGCCGTTTGTCATCCCAGAAGGAACTTTGAAGCCAACCAACACGTGGATTCAGGAGGATTTGCTAGAGTCAAATGATCTAAAGATCTACCAAGGCATGTTCAAAGATACTGAAGGAAATGCAATAGAGCTACCCATGCTACCTCGGGAGCTCAATGAGTTTGTCAGAAGCAAGATGGCAGAGTATCTGGAGAAGATAGATCTCCATAACTACTTTGAAGCTCTGCCAGCAGGAATCGACATCAAAAGAGTTTGGGAGTTCGTAACTACAATAAAAAAAGATGGAGTGGCCAGAGTCATTGATCTGCAGGGCAAGCCGAACACTGTGATTGTAGTCACAGAGAGAGTGGTAACAACAGCACTAGACCTCTCCAACAAAGGGGATAGTGTAACCAAAAGAAGAGATGAGGTCAAGGTATACTCTGAAAAGAAAAACAACTACACCTTCGAAGATATTGCAAACCCTAAAGTGGCTATCATGAGCCAGCTTTATAACCAGTATTTCCACATGTGTACAAAGCGGCCACAAAAGTACAGAATGCCGCTTGGAGAAATTGCCACAACCTTCACCTGGGCAATGCAGAAGAGCAAGCCGAAGGTGATTAACTATGATTCTTATATCCATGACAATCTGGTGAAGATGGGCAACATGAACCCCACCTACATTGTGCCGTGGGGCATTGCACGCCAAGGGAAGATGGCCCGACCCTCCATCACAGAATGATTGGCTAAGGCTCAAAGAAGATAAAGAGGATAAATAGCCCAAAGCACCCAGAGTTGCCACAAGATTGAAGCGCCGGTTAGAGACCGTGCAAGAGGAGTAGCCAGAGTTGAAGAAGGGAAAGAAGGAAACTGTACAAGTGATGATCAAAGAGACAAAATCCCAGAAAGCGGCACGGTTAGAAAGATTAATGGAAAGCTTCAGAGCGGAAAGAGCCCTCAAGGGAGATTTGAGCGAGCTATGGAAGCCATCACTAGCGGCCATGTTGGGATCATTCCGAAGGGTGCACAGAGATAGATTTGAAGATTACATTAAGAATTTTGAGATTTTGGATGCTACAGTAGAAGACATCCCTAACATCCCATTTACAGAAGAAGAAGTGGATGAAGTACGACCAGTCATTCTGTGGCTACAAGAGCAGGAAGGCCAAGAAAGAGAGCGGAACACCAAGGCGGACTGGGACTTCAAGAAGAAGCCACCAACTCCACCGTCAAGCCCGGAATCCAGCCCTGAGCCCACCGCCATCACCACCTCCTCGTAGCCCTCCACAAACCCAACAAAAGGAGGAGCTAGACACATCTGACACAAGAAGAAGAAGAGAAGCTGCAAAAGGAAATAGAAGCAGCAGTCAAAGACACAGCCAGAGAAGCTTTGGAAGGGAGTAGAGGGTCTTTAAATCAATGACTATCCAGAAGATAGATGCCAGCAACCTTTGGCGTAAATGGCTATAGCCCTCTCTCCCATATCCTCTGCTGAAATATGAAGCTGCCACAATCAACAAGCGGATCAGAGAGGAGCCAACAGTGCCAATGTACAAAGCAGACATCTCCAAGCCTGAAGGGGTAAAGTTGATAGTCAACTCTCAACCCAGGTGGGAAAAGGCATGGCTCACAAAGTATCCACAGTATCTAATCCATCTGGTAGAGGCACCTAAAGTCATCAAAGATAACCTAAGTTTCTGTCCTCTACCAAGGATGCGGATGTGGAAGGCCCATGAGCTATTGCAAAGAAGCCAACCTACTTGGCTAAATTACCCGAAGCTACCAGGCTCGAAGGCAAGCGAGAGAATAAGTGAGCAATACATGGTGAAAACCCTAACGGGCGCCATCAAATTGTTCATGGCTCGCCTGACCTATCTTGCATTATGATGAGAAAGATTTGCAAAACACTTTTGGCAGTCTTTAAGACGTTCAAACTAGGCCAGGCGACAGACAGTATCTTATTCTTTCAAGATACATACAGATGTGCATACGATCTGTCTGGTTAGCCTTCCAAGGAGGTGATACATGCCTTGTATCAAAGGATCATGTTTTTGCCATCCTATCACCTCCAAGCCTTTGAAGAAGCTTTATACACCGGCTTCTTCACAGTTAGCACTAACATATTCGGCCCGACACTACTCGCTCAACATGCAAGATATGAGTCACTGCTCAAGATGAGAGAAAGCCTAAGATGAAGAAGCAGCTCAACACCCTTGTCGGGGACGACATGAACAAGGAGGGGGGGAGTGTTAGAAGCTGGACACACCCTATGAAAAATGACTGCTCGACGGATTTTTTTTTAAATTATTCATTTATTGAGAAAACCCGACATTTCACCATTGTAAATATTGGGGCTTACAGAAGTTTCTAGATTGTATCCGAGTTTTGACATTTAGATTGAGTAGATGGTTAATTGGAACATTGGGGTTTGAGAATTGTAAGGTATTTATACCACTTTTTGACCTTAATGAAAAAAACCCTTTGTCATTTAAAAAAAAGTTTGAAGTCTGTGAGTGAGCGTACTGTGTACGAGAGAGAGTGAGAGCTTCATCTTGACTCTACGCACGCATCGGTGTGGTCGGAATCGAGTGCGGAGAAGTGGAGCGTGTTGCCCCCGACGAGAGCTACGTGCCAATACTTACATTGCACACGTATGGTCCGGTTTTGCGAGCTCCATCTACGAGCTTCATCTGGTGATTCGGTGAGTATACGTTGTCCGTTTTTGCATTGCAGCATATCCACGCGTTCGCATTGAGTAGAGCTACACATTAGGCACTTTAGTTTTTGAAAACGACGACCTGCAAATTTCAACCAGACATCCTACGTGATTTTGCACTGGGTGTTTTGGGTTGGGGTTTTGGTTCATAGACCTTAGGGAGAGCTACCTATTGGTGTTAGTAGGGTCTCCTTCAGGTTCTGTGCCGTTTCGAAATCGTTTGATGGGTATTCGGCTCTAGAAAGCGTTGTAGGAAGTCTCCTCTTATGCACTCTTGAAGGCTGTAGCTTAGACATTGGGTAGAGACCTGTGTACGAATTAGTTACGAGTCGGTCGAGTGTAGGTTGACACCCTATGCTTGCTTCCACGTGCCTGCGGGTCGAGCTTCGTCCTTAGCTAACAAATCTTGTTAGGTGAGTTGTCGTTGTACTGACGTCTGTCGCGGCGTATCAGTCCAACATATGCACAGTACTTTGTTAGTAATTAATAATAAGGATATGAAGAATTTGCGGATATGCACAATACTTTGTTAGTAATTAATAATAAGGATACGAAGAATTTACGAGCGAGCAAAAGAAGGACGGCTTTTGGGGAGACTTGGTAAAGCTAGATCTTGGTTACAAAGGTAAAGAAGGAGTTAATTGCCTAAATTAATTGACGACGAAGTGATATGATCAACATTGTATGTGTCTTGAACTTGGGGCCTCACCATCGCAAGTAGGAGTTCAATTTTTTGCATTCGGCTTAAATTTCTTGGAAGCCGTGGGAACCTTTTCTTACACACAAGGAGCTACAGTCGACCACTGCAAAAACTAGCCCAATCAGTATTGCAGTGGTCGCCTTGGCCTTGTGAGCACTTTTGTCTTCAGGCACACAGGCCGAGAAGCCTCACACAGGTCGCCATCTCTCCAACTGTTGTTGCTCGCGCTGTCGTCCTCACCTCTGTTTGCTGCATGCCAAGCTTTTCACACCTTTTTGTTAAAAGGTGAGGCTTTAAAAAAAGTGGAATGGTCGGCCGCCCATTGCAAGCTTTTTTTTAAAAAGAAGAAAGACCCCATTTATTTAAGCCTCTATTCACCCCTTTAACCCATTAACTCCCAACTTGGCCGCCCGCCCATTGTGTTCCAAGAAGAAATTCTCTCCCCAAAACTCGGCTATTCCACTTCTCACAAATTTGGCTTTCCCCAATTGACTCAATCGATCAGCACTAGCACAGGATATTCCCACAATTGCCAAAGGTATTGGAGCGGACATGTCGGCTTTCCCAATTTAATCCCTCTTTAAAACCGACTATCACAATGGAGCTGACAAATCACATGCCAAAGATCCGGACATCGTCAAGTTAATTAAAAAAAATCAATTATTGGATAATCTCGGGACTCTCTTTTACAATTGATATTGTTGTCTTCTTTGAATTGCTTACACTAACCGTAACAAGAGACCTCCTTTCTCTACTAGCTTTGACAGGAACAAACATCAAAGCCGTACCTTTTTCAAGAGATGCAGATTTGACAATTCTGCTATAACTGCTCAACCTCATAGCAACAACACACAATAAAGAGGCAACCAAAATTCTTCCAACCAACGTCCTACTCAAAATCCTAATGGTAACAAAAAGGTCAAGTGTTTCAAATGTTTTCAATATGGTCACTATGCATATAAGTTCCCAAAAGGTCCTATTAAGAGCAATGGCCAATCCAATGGAGTCAACATAAATCCAAGCCAAAAACCCTTCAACAACAACCGCCCCAACGCTGCTTCTGTTCGAAGATGCTAATTTTGATGACAATGAACTAGAAGCTAATTACGGTGAGGTATATGATCCTAAGTATGATCACGATGACAACCCATCTTCAGGTACTCCTATATCTCCTCACACTTTGTTTAAAGTGCAAGGCATTGTTAAGGGTGAAAGTGTCACAATTCTATTAGATGATGGTAGTAGCCACAATTTCATTTCTACATGCTTGGCACAACAACTCTCTCTCTCAGAAATTTCTTCACCTCAGGTCAAAACTGTTTTTAATAATCAATGTTTTAATTGCAATACCCAAGTCACTGTTGAAGTTTGCATTGGTGAATTTACAGAAGCACGTACATTTTTGGTAGTACCATTGTATGGTCTTGATATGATCTTGGGAATGCCATTTTGTCACACGAATTTGATGCATTGATTAATTATAAAACACGTGCTATGTCTCTCACTCATAATAAAAAAAAATCTCCATCCAAGCAACACTAGCACATCAAAAAGCTCCACTCCTCTCTCACACTCAAGCCAAAAGGGCAATTTGAAAACAGGGGAAAAACATATCTAGTGTTGGTAAATCAAATTCCTGCTAAAACTGAAACTTCACACAACTCTACACACGATGAATTTCTTTCACAATTTAAAGATTGTTCCATGCATGATCTACCACCTAGAGTTCCACCTTCACGCCCCGAAGATCACAAAATAGATATTATATTGGGTAGTGAACCTCCTGTTAGGAAATAAGACGTAGCTAAATAGATAATTGAGTAGATTACTTAATGGAGAGAGACAAATTTATATACACGAGATTATAGTGTAGAGAGAGAGAGAGAGAGAGAGAGAGTACACACGATATACGTGGTTCACCCAATGTGGGCTACGTCCACGGGAAAGCAGCCACTCAATGGCTTTGGTACTTCAAAACAAGAAGTAGTTTACAAAGGGATTATACCCTTAATGGAGCTCCCGCCTTGCTTCACTCTCACCACCTCACACTCACCTTGTTGCATCAACTTCACACTATGAAATGTGTGTAGAAATGGCCTCCTTTTATAGGCCAAAAGGGCTGCCCTCTCTTATGAGAGACAGCCATGTGTAGCCGCCCTTGTGCGAATAAGTCCAAATCGGACCCTCCAATCCGCCCATGTGTGGCCGCCCTTGAGAAGACAAGTCCGCTTTTGAATTCGGCCACCGGCCACCGGCCATTGACTTCCGACCACCGGCCACCGGCCATTGACTTCCGACCACCGGCCATTGGCCATTGACTACCGGCCACCGGCCAACCGACCGGTTGTTTTCCGACCACTTTCCGACCGCCGTCCGGCCATAATATTCCGGCGAAAAGGAATATTCCGGCGAAAAAAAGTCTCGGGGGCCTCCGCCCCCGAGGCCTTTAAAGTTGCCCCTGATTCTTGTCCGTGAAAATTTTGATTTCCGGTGAGTGATTTTCCTTCACGCACGATGGCTTCTCCTCATAATGGGGGCCTTACAAATGTGCGCTTTTACCGCAGAAAATTACAAGGGTAAATCAGGCTCCATACTTAACACCTCCTTGTAGAGCACCTTATCGTGTAAATCCAACCGCACACAGGGAGATACAAACTCAAATCACTAATTTACTTGATCGAGGCATAATCAGACCTAGTAGTTCACCATACGGAGTCAAGAAGAAAAATGGAACCTTTCATATGTGTATCGACTACTACAGGGCTTTAAGCGAGATCACCATTAAGAATAGGTTTCCTATTCGTAGACAAACTAAAAGGGACAAACATCTTTAGCAAAATTGACCTCAAAACAGGGTATCATCAAGTCAAAATGTTTGAACATGATGTCTACAAAACTGCTTTCAGAACACAAACGGGACACTATGAATTTCTCGTCGTGCCATTTGGTTTGACAAATGCACCAACCACATTCACATGCATGATGAACATAATTTTTATTGACCATCAAGATTTTGTGATTGTATTTTTTGATGACATTTTGGTATTCAATAAATCTAAAATTGAGCATAAAGAGCACTTAACACGTGTATTTGATCTGCTTGCACAAAATCACTTGTACGTGGATCCTGAAAAGAGTTCATTTTTCCAATCTGAAATTGAATATTGGGGACATATCGTATCGGGTAAGGGAATAATGTAGACTCCAAGAAAATTGAAGCCATTCAGTCATGGCCTAGACCCAAAAACTTGCATGAGCTACGTTCTTTCATCGATCTTTGTAGCTATTATAGGAAATTTGTTTGTAACTTTGCTTACAAGTCACACTATTTGACTCTCTTGTTGAAGAAAAACACACCTTATGAATGGATTGATTTACAAGAAAGCTCATTTAATGCACTTAAACATGCTTTGACTAATGCACCTGTACTGGAACTAATAGATTTTGAAAAACCATTCTTTGTCGTAGTCACTGATGCTAGTGGAAAAGATATCGGTGCATTTCTTATGCAAGATAACCATCCACTTGCTTTTGAAAGTCATAAATTCAAACCTTCTGAAACAAAGTTCAGTACTTGTGATAAAGAATTGACTGCTATGGTACATGCATTGAAAGTCTGGAAACACTATGTAATGGGTACTGACTTGATCATTAAAAATGATCAGCAAAGTATCAAATACTTACTTTCTCAACCCTTAATAGATGATAGACATATTAAGTGGGTCGCTTTTATTCAAAGTTTTCAGCCCAACATTCAATACCAGCTTGGTAAAGACACTATGCCTGACACTTATGCACATGATGATGACTTCAAAATGACATGGTTGCATATGCTTGAGAATTATGTGCACACATTTCTCCAATACACTATTCAAGAAAACTTCCTTTATTTCAAACAGAGATTGTGTGTGACTAAACCTTTCCTCACATTAATTATTGAAGAATTACACAAACCACCCTATGCTGGACATAGAGGATTTGCTGCAACTTTTTAAAATTTATATCATGATTTCTATCGGTCTACTATGAGAATTGATGTTAAACAGTATGTTTCAACTTGTTTGATTTGCCAAAAGATCAAAGAAGCAACATGTAAGAAATTGGGACTATTACACCCTCTCCCCATTCCTGAAAGACCTTGGGAACATATTTCAATGGATTTTGTTACTAGTTTCTCACTCACAGTGTACAAGCATGATATGATTTGGACTGTTATTGACCATTTTTCTCAACAAGCATATTTCATTCCTTATAAGAAAACACTCACAGCACATCAAGGTGCACTTTTGTTTCTTAAGACTGTTTTCCCGCATCATGGTTTGCCTAAAGTCGTTATTTTTTATCGAGATGCAAAATTTTGTAGTGCACTACAAAATGAAAATCTTGGCACTACACTTGACTTCACTTTTGCATTCCATCATGAATCTAATGGTCAAACCGAAGTCACCAATCGCACTATCATTGATTTGTTAAAGGCTTATGTTTCTTCTCAACCTAAGAAATGGGATAATTACGTGCATATTCTACAAGTTTCATATAACAACACCCCTCACACTGCCACGGGTAAAACTCCATTTGAAGTTGTATATGGTCACTCTCTTCCAACTTCTGCTTCACGTCTTTCTAATGTTGTGCCTGTTGTTGATGATTTCACTACTGACTTTCATGATGTTTATGCGAGTGTGCATTCTACAATTTAACACTCACAAGAGCTTTACACTAAACATGCTAACAAGCACCACAAGGCACACCAGTTTAAGGAAGGTGATTATGTTTTACTTTGCATTGAAAAACGAAGGATCAAAAGTGTTGATACAAATGTCTTTGTTAAGCTTGCTCCTCGTTTTTATGGACCTTTTAAAATTTCACTTGTTATCAATGATGTTTCTTTCTGTTTATACCTACTGGTACATTGGCAAATTCACAATGCATTTCACATTGGTTTTTTAAGACCATTAAGAGGACCCCTACCTACACATCACATTTATGAAGACCCACCTTCACTTGTAGACCAAGAAGAGAAACTCATCCCTGCAAAAATAGTTCATCACGAAACCACCACTACACGCACACTAGTATGGTTTATAATCGTTACCTTTTGACTTTCAAGGGCCACCCTAGAGAGGATGCCAAATGGATGCCTGAAAAGTTTTTTTCAACTTCCCAGACCTTCTCCACAGTTTCCATCACTCAAGGTCTCTTGCAGATTCTCTTCTCTACACTCTTATGCTATGTTTAATTTGTTGTGTACTCTCTAAACAAGTCTCTATCTCTTAGAATTCTGTTACACACTCTTACAATCTTGTCTATGTCAATTCCATGCTGTATGTGTGTGTGTGTGTGTGTGTGTGTGTGTGTGTGTGTGTGATAGTCTAGGTGTATGTGTGTGTGTGTGTGTGTGCTTGGAAATTGCGGAAAGACGTTAACAGGTTGATGGTGATGTTTGTGAGCATGTGTTGAATCCTTTTAAGCAACCGGTCTCCCCCTTTCTCCCAACACTACGTAAGTTTGGACTTGAGGATTGCAAACCTATTGCCACTCCCATGGAGACAGGTTTGAAATTGAGTCTTCATTATGCTGGCAATCCAATCGATGTCCCTCTTTACCAAACTGCTGTTGATTGCCTTATTTATATGTATGCAACTCGAGGCCAGATATTCAATTTGTAGTCTCACATGTCAACATATTTATGCATAGCCCAAGGTTTAAGCATTGGTGGGATGTCAAGAGGATTTTTTGCTACTTGAGTGGAACTTTACATATTGGATTGTTTTATCCCAAGGGGAGATCATTGCCGCCAGATTTACATGCTTTTTGGGGCTCAGATTGGGCTGTTGTTTTGACATACGAGTGTCCACAAGTGGTTTTTGTTTCATGTTCAACAGTTCATGCATATCATGGTTGAGCAAGAAGCAACCTACTCTGGCCACTTCTAGTTGTGAGGCTGAGTACAGGGTAGTCTTCATAGCTACGGTTGAGTGTGTATGGCTCAAAAACCTTATGGATGATTTGGGTGTTGGACATGACATTGCCAACACTATTTACACTCAAGTAAGAGCGCATTGTCAGTTGCAAGGAACCCAATTTTTCATGCTCGATCAAAGCACATTAAGATGCATTACGACTATGTCAGGGAGAGGCTCTCAGTAGGAGAGATTAGCTTGGCTTATGTGCCAACACAAAGCACATTAAGATGCAAGTTACCACTATGTCAGGGAGAGGCTCTCAGTAGGAGAGATTAGCTTGGCTTATGTGCCAACACAGGACAACCTTGTAGATCTTTTCAAAAAGGCATTGTCACGTGAGAAGTTTGAAGCTATTAGCAAAGCTTTGGGCATACTCTTCTTTGTGGACTGATCAAGTCCTTAGGGCATGGAACTTCCCTATACTCTATGTGCCAACTCTCGTTCACTACATCACTCCAAGGGGGGATTTGTTACCATATACATGTGGTAGTGATGTGTGTGAACACACTTAGGACCACCGGGGCATTTTCCTCCTCACTAGGAGGTTATTTCCCGCGTGCATTGTATATACGCCCATCACTCTAGGGCTATCTTATCTTTCCATTGCACACTAAGTAATACACTCTCTGTTGTGTGCCTTGAGTGTCCTTCGTCTTCTCCAAGAAGTGTGTGTTTTCTTGCAACCCTAATTCCAACAATACTAGACCAACAGACACGTATTTTGCAATTAATGTTATGATCAAGTTTCCAATCATCCTAGGGAATCTCATTGGAAGGCAAGCAAGCATATTTTGAAGTATATTAAAGGTTCTTTGGTCCATGGCATTTTCTATGGCATTGGCACAAATACCCTAAGTGGGTATTGTGACTTTGATTGGGTAGGAGATTGTGATTCTAGACAGTCAGTTTCTTGATATTGTTTCTCACTTGGTTTTGGAGTGTTTTCTTGGATTAGTGAGAAGCAACCAATTGTCTCTCTTTCTTCAACAAAAGTAGAGTATAAAGCTGCTTGTTTTGTAGCTTCTGAAGCTGTTTGGCTTAGGAAAATTCTCATGGACTTAGGTGTTCCTATTGATTCAACAACAAAACTTCAATGTGACAACCATAGCTACATGGTGATTTCCAAGGCCCTTATCTTCCATGCATGCACAAAAAATATTGAGGTTCAATATCATCATGTTCAAGAGCTTATTGAGGATGAGATTGTGGAGATAGAGTATTGTTCTACTGAAGATAATTGTGCAGATATCCTAACCAAAGCTCTTGGGCAAGAAAAAATACTTCAATACATTCATTGACTCGAAGTTGGCACAAGACCAACATAAAGCATCTTCTAATGCTCATGGGGGGGGGGGGGGGGGGGGGTGTTAGTATACCTATAATGCCTACCTATCATTTTTGTCCACCATGTAAGGCTTCACGTATATTTGGTAGATTCCAGCTTAACATTAGTACTATGGTTGGTGGTCGGTGGTCAATGGACATTGGCCGGTGGTGATGAATAGTGGGTTGGTATAGTCAATACCATAGATGCCACACACACATGCTTATCTACAACTCACCTGTAACACCATATAAGGATGCCATCTCCATGAATTACGGCATCCTATATTGAAGAATAACTAGCAAACCTTCAAAATGTGAGGAACTTGTAGATCAAAGGCTAGCAGAAGAGTATGATCCAAAAGAGATGGAGAACATGGTCAAATCAGCTAAATTATGTGTTCAAGCATCATCAAATTGACCACTTTCGGTACGGGTGAGATTTCAATTGTTTGACAATTTGAGAATTTGTGTTTTGCATCCTCAAGCCTTTGTAGCATGCACATGTGTAACATGATTAATCTTCAAGAATATGGGGCAAACACTATGTTATGGTTCTAATGTTGTGATTTTGAGTGTGCATCTGGGACATCAAGTTGCATGTTCGTGTTTTTTATGAGGTGCCACAATGTTGGGACTTTGTGGATGCCTTGAAATGTTGAAAATTTGTGTGTTCAATTTTTTTTATAGTCGATGCTTATCAAAGTTAGCCAAAATATGGTGTGTGGGTGGGTGTGTATGCATGTTTTTCAATGTAAACAACTTCCAATTCTAATGGAACTGTTGGGCGTGTATTGCTACATGTGTCTTGAAATTAAACCATTCTACCATACATAGTTGCCGGAATAGAGCTTCAAGAAGACACTTTTCACCTTGCTTTCTCATTCAATGTTGTCATCATGCCATACATCATTGATGTAAGACCCACTTCATTGTGATTATGTGGATCTTCAAAAGATGTATGTTTCTTTTCAGAATTCTTAGCAAAATAATGTGCTTATTCAGGTAAGTCAACACTCTTTGATTGCTTTAAATATCTTTTAACTCATATTCACAAATGCACATATTTTTCTGCTTAACCCTTGGAAGATGATGGTGTTGAAGCTTACTTAGAATCAATTGTATACATGAATCTAAATTTAGGCATTCAGTTGAAGAACAAAATTATGCAAAGCTCGTTCCTTTCACGAAGAGAGTTCTAGCAAGGTAACAATACCCTTACCAACCTTTATAAAAGTTTGAAGACAATGTCCTTCAACTCTAGATCTCCATATGCTAGTCAAAGGCTGTTGGAGAAATATGTTGTGTTGGGCAATTCTTTGGTCGCGATATGTGTGGAAAATGTTGGGTTGTTATGAAAGCAAAAAACTTTGTTGATGAGCTTTCCGTTTGAAATGTCATCTCTTGGAACCTATTGATTGCAGGATATGCCCAACATGGCTATGGCAAAGAAGCTCCTTCTTGTTTTCACCATATACTAAAGGAGGACCTCTATCCTCATGCAACCACCTATGCGTGCACCTTGAAGGCACGTGACAAGAAATGATGATAATGTTAGGCACATATGATGCCCTCAAGAGAGCTCAAAAGAGTTTTTGATGAGCTTTATGTTTAGTATTTCTTTGCAATCCCATCAGACTTCTTCAAAAATGCAAAGTGGAGGCTACTGGGAGTAGCATTCTCATGGATGAGAGAAACTACATCGAGAATGCTTGATCGGTGCAATTGGAGAAATATGTGATGCTTGGCGGTACTTGAGCTTCCTATATAATGAACTGTTGTTTTGCTTTTATATATAAAATTTTGAACTAGTCTCGCTTTATTATCTTGTTTTCTTTATGTTGATCGTCTGATTTTCACAATTGGTTTAGCCTCTTCTTTAGTTCTATTAAAGGATTCCAAATACCAGTAGGTGGTAGAAAATCAACACCAACCATACCATTTAGGCACAACGTCTCTTTGATGCCTAGCATTGGGTGGTTAGACAAAGCCAAGGCAAGATCTTCAACACGTTAGCCGTGTAGGTCGTTCAACCTACGATGCACTAACGGTGTAGATGAGCCTAACAAAAGAAGAAGATTCAGGCAACACCCTCGATCCAACAAAGCCCCAGGTCATCGAACCTTTCATCTAAGGCTACGCAATGTAGGTGATTTTAATCTTGTAGCAACACTATCATGAGAAACATAACACATGAGTCCAATCGAAATAGCATCTTGCATATGCACAACCAATCCTTTCCAAGCCGTCCGACTGTACAGGGTCTCCACCCTTACACGTCTACCATAAACCATTTAAACCACTTCATAATCCAATCCGAAACAGTAAATCATAATCCAATCCCATCATATGGGTGAGCACTCCACCCAACTCAAGGTGATGCACATCCATCTTACAAAACGACTTTAGCAATAACATGGCTATAAAAATTTGACAGCACAACCATAACCAAAAAATGATCCAAGAGCCACGCCTACTTCCACCATCAAGTTGACAACCATAATCCACGAGGGTCTCATACCTTTACCATAAACTATAATCCTTACTAAACCAACTCCCATACTTGGAGTTTGACCATACACACTACAATCAAATTGAGCCAACACACACACGACCCTTAAAGAGTGAATTTTTATGCGTAACAAAAGTCCGACTAGTGACTAAACATAACTTCAAAATCTTATTTTGATAATGTTTAACCATGTGTAATAGACGCACAACGGCCGCACCTCAACCCCCTAGCACATACAACTAGTTTTGACCTAGAAAGGTGGAAAGCAGTATACACATCTATATGAGGCATCCATATTCATCCATGAGGTTACATATATCATATGACTTCATCACATCAACCCAATCATGATGCAAAACAGCCCCACCACTTTGGCCAAGCATATGCCATAACATCACATATATGCGAAAAAGAACTTTTTGCTATTTTTGGATGCATGCATGATACACAAATGAAAGTATTTAACCTCAAACCAATGCATCGAGCTCAGATCCATAATATATACTAACATTTTATCACATCACTTCTCGCATATAACACTTCTGCGAGCAACCGTGACACGAAAAGAAAGCCATTTTTGCCCGTACGATTCTGGTTGACTTACCATATACCCCCATATAAGTTTATGGACAACAAACACTTGAAATCAACTCACCAAACCAAACCAAACCATAAAACATATATAAACCACTCATCCAACTCACAATGCCATATGGCACTCCCCTTAAGTAGCACCCCTATACACATAGGTAACCCCGTACAAGGAACAATTAATAACTCGCACTCACAAAGTGATACTGGTGATTTAAATACATTTATCAGCAAGTTTAATGAGGGATTTGATTTGGTTAAGTGGGTTCCTTCATCCGATGAATCTATATGGTGGTTCTCCAAGGAGCCTGGGGTCCAAAATATTGACTGCAATAGTGGGTAGCAAGCTTTATTTTGACCATAATTCTCTGGTTATGCAAAATTTTCACATGACACACAAGAGAGAAAATTTTGTAAATGATGTGTTTAATTTTTGGTTCATAGGGGTTGACTTGATTCATAGAGGTTTAGGAGGTACGCTCAAAACAATGTTCCTACCGTCTACATAACGTGAAACAAAAAGCACTTTTTATGCACATTCATGACCATAAACACATCGTGTGCATAAATTAGCATGCTACACATGATGAAATAAGCATGGAACATACTCGTACACATCAATCAAGTCTATATATGCCTACATATACGAAAAAGCAACCACCGAGAGGGTAGTACTCAGAAACGAAGTAGAGAGAGAAAGAGATGGCTATGGAGTTTAGAGCTTCTTATCATGCTTGCGAAGTGAATACTGGTTTTCGGAAGGCTTGTTACTTTGCCCCACAAGAGAGTGGTGATGAGAGCTACTTAGAGGTTTTCGCTGCGAAGCCGATGAAGAGCGTGCACACCGTGAAAAGAGAAGAGAATATAGTAAGAGAGAGAGAGAGAGAGAGAGAGAGAGAGAGAGAGAGAGAGAGAGAGAGAGAGAGAGTTCTTCTTCTTCTTCTTTTTTCCTTGAGCGAGAGAGAAGATCTTATGGAGATGGTGATGGAGAGCTTGCACCACTTTGAATATTACGTACTTATAGGCTTGCAGTAGTAGACGCAACTATCGACACTAAAGACTGAGCACTAGGTACGCTTTCATAGGCACTCTTGCTAGGCTGGAGTGTTGCCCATGAAGGTGCCACCGTAGGAATCATGTGCGAGTGCAAGTGCGAGAGCAGAGAGAGAGAGAGAGAGAGAGAGAGAGAGAGAGAGAGAGAGAGAGAGAGAGAGAGAGAGAGAGAGAGAGAGAGAGAGAGAGAGATCTGCTTTGGGTCGAGCGCACAACAACGTTATCCTGTTGTAGCTCCTTATTCTATTGTATTAAAGAATAAGTATATAATGGTTAAGTTAGTAGATGGGTTAGTAGTAAGTGGGATGTCCAACCAGTTGGCCTGAATCCCAACAAACACCCACTTGAAGGCCAACGCAGTCCAAGTGACCTGGTATGTACAATTGTGAAGCAATCTAGTGGCTTCAACCTATACCCATCAACTCACTGCAATGTGTGAACCACTCCAAAGCTAAGCCTTTTGTCAAAGCATCTGTTGGGTTGTCGTCAGTGTGTACCTTGACCAAATTAATGAGCTTTTTGGCCAAGAAATCTCTAAGGAGATGATACCTGACTTCAATGTGTTTCGATTTGGAGTGAAACACGGGATTCCTTGCCAATGCAAGAGCACTCTGACTATCACAATATATCACTAGAGTCTCATCAATGCCAATATTTTTGACCAAGCGAGATAACCATACCGCCTCTTACTTGTATCCGACAATGCAACGTACTTTGCTTCCGTAGTGGAAGACGACGTACAATCTTGAAGACATGACCTCCAAGATACTGCTGCTCCAGCAAATATGAAGACATAGCTAGATGTCAATCTCCTATTGTCGACACAACCCGTATAGTCTACATCCACATAACCCACGATGGATGCATCACTGTTCCCAAAGCGTAAACAACTGCCGATTGTACCTTTGAGGTACCTAAGAATGTGCTTCACTGCTTCCCAATGCTTGCTGCCAAGATTTGCCATATATCGGCTCACCACTCCCACTACAAAAGCAATGTCTGGTCTTGTGGCCACCATAGCATACATGAGATTGCCCGCTGCCGAAGAATATGGTACCTTAGCCATTTCAGCCCGCTCAGCATCAGATTTGGGTGCATCTTCCTTGTTGAGTTTCAAGAATGCCTGCATTGGGGTACTCAATGCTTTCCCCCCCTGCATATTGAAACGCTGCAAAACTTTCTCAATGTATGTTTCCTGAGATAACTCAAGAATACGACGTTTGCGATCTCTTTTTATTCGCATGCCAAGAAAGTGTGTAGCATCGCTTAAATATTTATTGCAAAATTATTGCTAAGTGTTTTCTTCAAGTTGGCAATTTCCGCAATGGATTTCCTAGCTATAAGCATGTCATCAACATACAAAACTAGAATGATCATCGAGCCATCATCTAGCTTTCTTGTGTACAAGCAGTGATCCTCTTCGCTCCTTCTATATCCTTGAGACCTCATACATGCATCAAATTTATGATACCACTGCCTTGAACTCTGCTTTAAGCCATAAAGTGCCTTTTTGAGCTTACATCACGAGATGCGTTCTCCTTAACAAACCCTTCAGCCTGCTGCATGTAAACATCCTCATCGAGATCCGCGTGAAGAAATGTTGTCTTCACATCCATTTGGACAAGTTCCATGTTCTCAATCGCTACAAGACCAAGTACGATTCTAAGCATTGTCATCTTGACCATGGGCAAGAAGATTTCATCAAAATCGACTCCCTTTTGCTGTTTGAACCCTTTGGCTACATTCTAGCCTTGTACTTTGGATTTGGATCACCTGAGGTAAATTTCTTCTTGTAAACCCATTTGCAAGGTAAATCTCTCGCATCATTTGGTAGTCCTACCAAGTCCCAAGTGTCATTAGCCAGAATCGAGTTATACTCAGATTCCATACCCTGATCCCACTTCACCACATCATCCGTCATCATGGCTTCTTGGTAGCAGCTTGGCTCACTGCAATCGATCTACATGATGTAATCAAGACCTGGCTCAAAACGCGCAGGTGGACGAGAGACTCTAGTAGACCGTCTCACTCCTTGACCATTGCTATCCGCTCCCTCTAGAGCATTGCTAGTGGAAGGTACATCACTAGCCCGCTGAGTTGATTTCACTGTCTTTGAGGCAACATCCTCAAAAGTGACTCTCCCAATCTCTAATGATTCATAGGTTGTTTATGCATCTTCGACTCGTTGAAGATCACATCTGAACTATGGATGACTCGACGAGATTCCGGGTGCCAGAGATGATATTCCATCTCTCCATCTGCACCATATCCAATGAAAATACATTTGTGTGACTTTGGCTCTAACTTCTGTCGAAGTTGTTTAGGCATTTCTTAGATGCAATTGACATTTCCGACACCCTTAATGTCTAGTTCGTAAGCATCACCAAGTCTCACTTTGCCACAAGAGTGAGAATAAGTAGAGAACCACTTTCTATGTGGTGTCACATGGAAACTCGCACTAGAATCTACTATCCAATTCTATGCATACTGCGCATCTTCTGTACAAGAGCCTCGACATGTCGATCTGTTGTGAAGAACAATACATCAAAGGTGCATAACAACCGCTGGAAGAGTCTCTACAATAGGAGCATTTGAAGACTCTAGCACATTGATCTCCTCTAACTTTGCTTTGCCCTTGTTTGAATCATCAGACTTAGAAGTGTCACCGGATTGTTTATCCTTCTTGCTTTGCTACCATTTCCTGCAATCCTTCTTCACATGCCCTTTTTTATGGCATGATAGCACTCGACATTACGCATAGAACCCCGAGACTTACTGCGTGAGCCCCCACGTTCCTTGCTTTTGGCACGACTTTGAGAGCGACCCCTGTGTCTATCACTAGCAACATACGCATCACCATCCTTCTTGCCTTCGAGAGTTTTGCTGGCGAATCTCCTAGGTAAAAAAACTCCCAAGGACGTCATTGTACACCAGACCGGTATTGGGTGCTAAGTTGCTAATTGCAGTGCAGAACGTATCCCAATATGAGGGTAAACTGCATAGCAAGAAGATACATTTGATTTCCTCATCGAAGACCAAACCCTGAGTGGTCAACTGAGTGAAAATGATATTGAACTCATTAATGTGAGTAGAAATAATGCCCTATTCCTTCATACGAAGGTCAGTCAGCTTCTTCATCAAGAAAACCTTATTAGTGGAACACAACTTATCCCATACATCTCTAGCAGTCCTTTCTCCAACTATAGTAAAGTACACAGATTCGTCCAAATGCAAACGGAGGGTAGATTTGGCCTTAGCATCAAGTTTCTCCCACTCAACATCTGTATACTCACTCTCTGGGCGCTCCATGATAGGATCTAGCTGGCCTTTTTGTATAAGAACATCTTGAATCTGCTCTTTCCAGATAGCAAAATTTGTCCCATCAAATTTTCGGATATTGTAAATATCCTTTTCACCACTAGACGACATGGCTGCAAACTAAAGATAATATGGTGATAAACACTAGTAATTCTGGAAAAAATTCAGCAAAGTTTCCCCAGAAAAACTGACAGAATCTCAATCCAAAATTGTACACAAGAGATCTGTAACGCATCAAAAGTAATGCTCTCAAAGAATAAGACGGACGCATCAACCACTAATTGTGCATAAAAAGTCAAAATATGACCCAAGACTGCCAACACGACGTCAAATGCACCTAGCCCTCTCTATACATGTCCTATGGCTAGGCCACGAAAAAGGGGTACTCCAGCAACCTGTATCACCAAAAGGATCTCAACATTGGAGAATCCCCCAGGTCAAGAAAACCTCACGCTATCAACCCTCACAAAAGGTTATGCAGACAAGAAACTAGCCCAGTCTCAGAAAGGGCCTCCGAACTGAGTCTCAGAAACGGTCGGGACTACCAGAAACAAGCCAAATCAGCTCCACAAAAAGTACATATGGCAGTTTTCGCAACTCAACATACATCCGCTGTCAACAATACTACAAGATGCAGTATACGAGCTCAAACAGGCGCCAAACGAAATTTGCAAGCAGTAAACAAATCCCTGCGGGGAGTAAAACCGCTCTCAAAAGAGCTCAAGCACTTTCAAAAGTGCCAAAACAATGCATATCCGCATCAAGTACTCCCACTGAAATCTGTGTTGATGCTAAACTGCAACCTGTAAGAAACCTGGATGTCCTGTATGTATGCAAGAACCTGTGAGGAGATGGATGCTTGAAAAACCTGAGACAATGTGGATGCCGAAAAGTGCTCATAATCAGCACATAAACACCGTCTCAATAACACATAATAGCCATAACGGCTATATACCATCCCAAAATAGTCTTTGAACAACCTACACATGTGTCCTGTACCTGTACCTGTATCTGTAGCAAAAGTGGAGTTGAAAAATAAAACTCCTGTAGCGTAGCTCGGATGAAGCTTTCGACTGCACGAACAGCTTCAAAAGGGGGGTGAAACTTCAGGACACCTACTGGAAACACTCTCGGAACGCTGAATTTGCCGATGCCGAAATCGAAAACCTGTTTGCACTCTTGAAAGTGCGCGCACGCGGATGCGAAAACGGCAAGCGCAAACCTCGCTCTGATACCAGTTGAAGGTGCCGCGGGAAGCGTGTGCGAGTGCAAGTGCGAGAGCAGAGAGAGAGAGAGAGAGAGAGAGAGAGAGAGAGAGAGAGAGAGAGAGAGAGAGAGAGAGAGAGAGAGAGAGAGAGAGAGAGAGAGAGAGAGAGAGAGAGAGAGAGAGAGAGAGAGAGACCTGCTTTGGGTGGAGCGCACAACAACGTTATCCTGTTGCAGCTCCTTATTCTGTTGTATTAAAGAATAAGTATATAATGGTTAAGTTAGTAGATGGGTTAGTAGTAAGTGGGATGTCCGGTCAGTTGACCTGAATCCCAACAACCCAAGCCAGTAGGTAGCACCCCCTCTCAACCCAGATTAGCTCCCAGCTTTTGGGAAAAGACTCTAGTCATTTTTGAAAACAAGGAATCTTCTTTTCGCCAGTCAGCTGTGGCCTTACCCTTCAAATTCTGATGCAATGAAAATAGTATCACAACAAGAACTAATGAGACAATAACTAAACTATGCCGCACTGTGATTTTAGCACATTGAGATCATTTTGTAATAGATGACAAATCTACTCAGAACTTGGAAGACAGAGCTCTTGCAAGCGTGTCTATTATTGTAGCTACCGCACCTTTCTGCTTGGTGCTTGGGAGACATGGCTTCCACAACTGTGTCCCCTTATGTATGCACACACTTTGCAACATTTGAAACATAAATAAAGAGCATTTCAAAAATACAAGTCAAATAAAAGAAACATTGATAATTACTTGTCATGCAATTCCTCATAAGCATTAACTAAGTATATTTGATTTTTCAACTCAAATCAACTCTAAATTACATAGATATATTTTGAATGGATTTTAGATGTTCCAAAACATATAGCTCATTTAGAGTGTGGCATGACCATTCCCATTACATTTGCAGCTCCGATTTGGGCATTATGGAGTATTTTTTCCCTCTAGCCTAAAAAGAGAAAATAATGTTTTAAGCCACAAACTTTATTTTCAGTTCCTTAAAACATTATAAAATGTTAGAAAATGAATTCCAATAAATAAACTTTGATAGAATTCTACCAAAATACAATTTTGATGATACAATCCTATAATAACCTTTATCAAATTTGAGAAGTAGAATATCATGTTTACTTTTCTTAACATATTCTATTCATTCCCAAAGGCTATGATGACATTTTGGATGGTCTTCTCTTGATGAAGCCATGTGGTTGTTACATATCCAGTGTTAGAGGTAGCAGTATAATTCGATGGTAGTGACTTTGGCTAGAACGTTGAGCAGATGAAAGTAGGGTGATTGGCCTCTAGTTTCCAAGCTTAGTGTTATCTCTCTTCTTGTGTGGCAACTTGATGAGGCTGGTGTTTAAAAAGGTGTGTAGATTTTGAAATCCGAGGGACTCCCTCCACAATAATAGCAGGTGCCACCAAACTCTGCAAGGAACCCATCAAAACCAAGGCTTTTGCCTTTCTTGAGTAAATTAATGGCCTCCTTTAAATATGACATTGAGAATGGTGAGTCGAGCAATAGAAGGCACATGTTAAGGTACTTATTTGTGTCTGCATGTAGAGATTTCTGCCTTATGCATAATAAGGTTGCATATTAACACTCTTCCATGAGTTATGCTATAAACGTGGATGAAAAAGCTCTCGTTTTCGAGGGGATAAACCTCAACCAACGTGTTGGTGGGTTTGAAACAATTTTGAACAATTTTTCATCTAATCACCGCATGCCAAAGAGGATTGACTGACCAATGACGACTCGGTTTGGTCACTTTGAAGTTGATGAGTGTGAATCCTGGCTGCCCAAGGTTTGGTTTGTCTTATCCAACCAGGTTACCAACTGCCCAAGTTGGGGAAGCCAAATGAAAAACTTCATGACGCCACGTGGCAATGGGATAGTCGATTTAGTTTTGGACTCGGGGGCAGATACATTGCACCTAGTCGGGCTCGGAATGGTGACCTCCCAAGCGAGACAAAAACGCAGTGCACCCACAAAATGAAAGCAAAGGCAAGCTCCCATAGGCCTAATCCCGACTCTACTCCCAGGCACCCGCGCCTCGGCCCCTCTCAATCCAGGTTGGGTTCTGGTTTCCCCACTCTCAGAAAAGTCTGCGTTTTCCCCCGCCGCCCGCCCGCCCCGGCCCCCAACTCCACATACACAGACGGAGGCACATTGCATGCTCTCTCTCTTCTTTGACACACACACGAAGCGGCACATTGTTGTCTGCGCCATTCTGCTCTCTGGAGAGGGTGCTCACGCATATCCCCACCTTGGATCCCATGAGTTTCAAAGGCTTTGTTGAAGGTGGAATTGCGGCAGTGGTGGCGGGATGCGCTACACACCCCTTAGATTTGATCAAGGTAAGAATGCAGTTGCAAGGAGAAGCCCATTCAAAGAGCCTCTCGGAGGGGCAATCGAAGAAATCTCATGTAAAGATGGCAGTTCAGGGAGGCGTGTTGGGTGTCGGATTGCAGATAGTACAAAAAGAGGGTGCCCTTGCACTATTCTCCGGTGTGTCTGCAAGCGCCTTACGGCACGCCATGTATTCGACAACAAGGCTTGGGCTCTATGAGGTTTTGAAGCAGCAATGGGCAGATGAAGATGGAAAGCTCCCCATTTCCAAAAAAATACTTGCAGGAATGATAGCGGGTGCAATTGGTGCTGCTGTTGGAAACCCAGCAGATGTTGCAATGGTGAGAATGCAGGCAGATGGGCGCCTTCCGTTTCATCAGCGCCGCAATTATTCGAGTGTGGCGGACGCGCTCTTCCAAATGGTAAGCACGGAGGGCTTCTCTTCGCTATGGAGAGGTTCATTCCCCACTATACAAAGAGCTATGGTGGTAACAGCAGCTCAGTTAGCTAGCTATGATCAGATTAAAGAGAGTTTACTTGCGTCTGAGGTAATGCGGGATGGGTTTGCGACACATTTTGCAGCATCATTTCTAGCAGGTCTGGTGGCATCGATTGTGTCAAATCCGATCGATGTGGTGAAGACGAGGATACAGAATATGATGGTGGTGCCTGGTTTGCCACCACCATATGTGGGCTCCTTAGATTGTGCCTTGAAGACTATACAAAGTGAAGGGCCCCTTGCTCTCTACAAAGGCTTTGTACCCAATGTTACCAGGCAGGGTCCTTTTACTATTACCTTGTTTATCACTTTAGAGCAGATTAGGTGCTTGCTCAGAAATTTCTAGCTCCTTACAAGTGGGCATATTTTCTGACTGGACATTTTTAGAGGGTTATTTTGAAACCCTTTAAAAACATTTTTATTGTAGAGTTTTTCCCAAAATGGGGACTGTCGACAGCTATTTAATGAATGAGCTGCTTGCACAACCCTCTTTGTCTTACACCATTTTTTGTGAAAGCTTCCTCAGTTCTTTGGGGAGTGCTTGATGTAGTTCGAATGCTCTAGACCAAAGAGTGTTGGACCTTCCGGCGAAAGCTCAGTCCTCCCTTTGAATAGCTTCCTCAGTTTTTAGTCGGCGGAAGGCTGTGACGAATTCCGTCTGCAATATCTATACAGTACAATAGTTGGTGAATCCCATGTCTTGTTGTTGACCTAGATAGGAGACTCTGTATAGGGAATCCCCTCAGGCCTCTTCTCTTGAGTCACTTTCTTTGCCAACATTCATGTGTATTTGTGGCAAGGAGCTTCATCGTGATCGTAAGAGGTTCAGCATTCCTATGTGCATCGTTCACAGATAGATCTTTTTTTTTTTTTTGTATTTAAGAAAGTCGAACAGAGGTCATCCAAGGACTTTGTCTTGCCCAAAACACCTACGAGAAAGAAGACAAAATCAAAACTACAGTTTCCTAGCAAGTGCACATGTGCATTGAGCATGGTAGTGTTGGACAATGTGCTTTATATAAACATTTCCATGCATTGATGTTGCTTTTTAGGCTAAAGCTATATATATGGTTGACCACTTTTGGTCATAGTTAAAAGAGGACACTGTGTTAAATTAACTCTCTTGGTGTCACAATAAAATATTAGCTTCATCTCCAAAGTGACCTTGTTGTTACAAATTTGAATAATAAAGACACTCTCCTATCATTTTGACATTCTAATTGCTTCAATCCTGAATGGTGATGCCAACCACTTAAACTTCAAAATTGACCCACCAACTACAAAAAGAGAAAATGTAAGGAAATTAAAACCAAGAGAATCATTGCCTTGGATGAGATGGTGGAGAGGTGTTAATCTATGGACCTAATTAGTGAATCATTCATGATGATTAGAATAATAACCAATGGCACAATATACTTGAGATAATCAATATGAAATCGAACTAGATTATTGGTAATGAAACTCACGCTCGAAGTGTGTGAAAGAGTGGGCTACTTAAATAGAAGTAGTGAGGTGTAGTTTAAGTGTAGTAAAATGTACATGGCTCCAAAGAGGTCCCAAGAATCTTCCCAAATAAGCCCCTACAAAGAGGGTTTGACCTATGAACTTTCAGGGAGAGATTTGGAAGCTTATACAACTCATTTGGAAGTATATACACTTTCATATAATTCACATGAAGGTTACATAGAAAGTGCCACATAGGTTAATGACCAAACTAGAGAAGATAAACACCACATATTGATGGTGGATATCTCTTTTTACCACAATGCATACAAAATATGTTTTTGGAGAAATCTTTTGGACCAATGTCCATGTTTGTCACACTCATAACATTTCTTTTTATTGATTGTGTTAGGGTTTAGACCAATTGGCCGGACATCCATCACACTGATCGTACTAACTTTATCTATTCTTTTGATCATATAGAACAATAAGGAGTAGTGAAGCAATTTTCAAATCCTCACTGAGTGCTCCACACACATCCTATGCTTTCTCTCTCTCTCTCTCTCTCTCTCTCTCTCTCTCTCTCTCTCTCCACGCACGCATGACATTTGCACACTCACACTTGGTATTAGAGTGCATAGCGATCGTTTTGAAAGCTTTGTGAGAATGCAATGGGAGCGTGTGAGCTCAGTTAAGAGTGATGTATGCTCTTGTGGAAGCTTAGAAAACAATGTGAATGATAGTGTGTAGGTAAAGGTGTTGCCCAAAAAACTATGCATGCCAGTACTGTATCCAAATTTATTTTTCTTTTTGTAGATTATAGATCTAAAAGTTATGTCTAGTAAGCCCCTTTGTTTCGACGTATCTACAACTTTGCATAAGAAAATTTCTACAAATTTCTCACCGTTTTGTTGATATTCAACTTAGACTAACTGTATGCATTAAATTTCAAGCTTTTTGTTTCACGCAATGTATGAGTTTGATGCACTTTTGGAAGCATGGTAGATGCTCAAAGTTGAGTGCATAAATTTTGAGTTGAAGGTGAAATTTGTAGAGCTTGAGGTTTGAGGTGTATGGTAGATTCTGATAAAGAAGAACCGGGTAGGTTTGGCCAACGACGGATACCCATTTCCGACCGAGGCAAAGTTGTCAGCATTGACACTACAGGTGCAGCTTTTTTCATAGGTTCTCACAAGAAGCTTTGGCAGTGATTTTGTGCTTCAGTTTATGGCTTTTGTGGATGGATTTGCATATGGTTACGGTGCATGGTTGATGCCCGTTATACATGCACTTTGGTGAGCACTTTTGAGTGTCGGTGAGCTCTCTTGATAGCATTGTTTCCACATTGATCAATTTTTCGGATTGCAACTCTTTCAACGCTTGTTTATACGCGGTCACTTCGTTTATGCACGTTGAGTGCATATTTCCATTGTATGCACATTGTGGAGCCATTTTGGCATTACTCTTTGGTATTGACTAGTGATTTTGGTTTATGGTTTTGAAACCTCTTTCGAAGACTATAGTGGTCGAGGTGCTTGATGACTAAGGTGCTTGAGGTGCTTGTCGTGCTTGCTGTCTAAGGTGCTTGAGGTGCTTAATGACTAAAGTGCTAAGGTGCTCCATGACTAAGGTGCTTGAGGGGCTTGAGGTGTTCCACAAAGTCAAAGCACATCCCTACACAAAAGGGGGGGTGAGTCCTCATTGTAAGAGCTAGAGAGAGAACACACACACCCTCACACAAGTCAAGCCTTTCCTAATGAAGCAACAAGGACACATTTCAAGTTCCTCTCCATGTTGCCCTCATAAGGTACCTAAAGCTTATTGGTTGGCCTCTAAAGGGATCCAAGTATAAAATAGCTAATTTAATTAATTGTGTATGCATTTATCAAGTCCTCTCTCTCAAAGGGGAAAGGGAGACACTTGTCCCAAGGCTAGCATGCTTGCTTGATATGCACTTTGCATGTGATTGGCTAGGCTTAAAGGGGTCCAATGAGCTTCCATTATGAGCTAGAAGAGGGGGTCGACCAAAAAAGCTAGGGGCTTGCTTGCAGGGTATACTCTCCCATACACACACACACACACACACACACACACACACACACACGCACACTCATTGTGTGAAGTGCAAAGTGCAAGAGCTCCATCTCCTTCTCCAAGATTGTTGAGGGGAATGGTGTTGGGGTATAAAGCCCAATGTGGTCGCCCAGGTAAGTGGGCGGGCCGCCAGGTATGTACACATATTCTTTTGTAAAAACCTAATAAGAACTCACTATGCTCTACACATTACAGTAGAGCGAGTTCACCATATCGTCGTGCTCTTCTTCGCGCACTCTCTCTCGCGTCACACTTCCGCTCGTACTCCTTCAACTGGTATCAGAGCTTAAATCGAGGCTCGGGGCAGCATTTAAAGGTAGCCAGAGTCACCTGCTCAGATTGGAGTGAGATTCGACAGGCGAAGACACGGCCCCAAATCTTGTGGGGAAGCCCGAAGGGCGTGGTGTTCTCAGAATTTCTTCATGAGGTCATCTCCGCCACCGTTCGGCTTCGACAAAGTTCTGCGCAGGCCATTTTTGACTACGTGGTCTCAGCGGGTGCAGATGTGACTCTGCAAATTTGGGGTTTTGGCCTACGACTGTAGGTGCTGAGGATATCGGCACTCCCAGAGTGTTGATTTGTGGTTGTCTACACATCGAAGGACGGCTCACAGTTCTTGGAGGCGTGTCACATACGACACGGGCGCATCTACACACAGACTGTAGGCGACATTCACTAGTTCATCAGGTAGTTTGTGTTTGCTGCTTGATATTCCAGATTTCATCCTGACATTGCAGGTACTTCCACATGGGATGTATTGTAAGAGATTATGTATGTCTGTTGAGGGTTTGCTGGCTGTGAGTCACGCAGCAAACAACCACCGCAGCAGTTACAACATATAGTGGGAAATTTGTGGATGTATGACTTTGTGGGAAGTCTATGTACTGTCAGATTTACTGCAGCCTTTGTTGAGGGTCGAGTGAGGTTTTATTGAGCTGGGGGATTCTCGAATGTTGAGATCTTTTCGGTGATACAGGTATTGGAGCGATCTCTCGAGCACCCTTAGAAAGGCAGCTAGGATGTATTGACTGTGAGTTAGACAGTTGGGATTGCATCTTTGCTTTACTGCCGTTGAGGCATTGTTGCAGTCTATGCTTCCAGGACAGTGACAGGACAGTGAGAGACAGTACAGGTGCAGGACAGGTTTACCCACAACTTACAGTGTTAGAGAGACAATGGTTTTTTGAGCTGTTTTTTGGTCTGTTTTTTAGTACACCAAAGCCATTTTACAAAGGAGACTCTGCCGAAATTTATGCAGGATCTGAAGCTTTCTTGGTTCATTTGACAGGTTGATATTGGTTCAAAGGTCGGTTTACAGGGGAAACTCTGCCGAATTTTTCCCAGGAAAGTAAACTACTGTGAAGCGTAGCTATGGCTGGATCAAAGGACACTGCTCTTTACAATATCAAGAAGCTGGATGGAACCAATTTCCCATTGTGGAAGAATCAGATTTGGCACGTGTTGGTACAAAAGAAGCATATAAAACCTATAAAGCTCAACGGGATAAAACCAGAAGATATGGACGAAGATGAATGGAGCGAAATGGATGAATTGGCACTTTCTACCATTATGCTGACTTTGGCAGAAAGCGTTTACTTCAATGTAGCAGACGAGATGTCGGCTTATCAAACATGGTTAAAGCTGAGTGATCTTTATGAGAAGCAGAGTGCAGCTTCACAGGTATATTGGCTTAAGAAGCTTGTTGACTTGAAGATGAAAGAAGGGACACCTATGTCCAATCATCTGAATGAATTCAACACAATCTACAATCAATTGTCATCTCAAGGTGTCAAGTTTGATGAACCTGTTAGATCTATGTTCCTGTTGATCACATTGCTGGAAAGTTGGGACACTTTTCGCACAACTTTGAGTAATTCTGCACCTCCAGATGGTTTGAACATAGTAGGTGTAGAAGGAAGTCTGCTTACTGAAGAAACCAATAGAAATACAATGGACAAAGGCAAAGGAACAGCCTTAGTTGTCAGGGGAAGGACCAAAGAAAAGTACAAAGGTGGAAAGAGGAATCAGTCTCGTAGCAAGTCCCGTAGTGCTAAAGGTAAGAGTGACATAGAATGCTACCATTGTGGCAAGAAGGGTCACATGAAAAGAGGCTGCAGAGAATGGAAAGCAGAAAAAGGCAAAGAGAAAGCTGAAGACCATGGTGAGAAGAACAAGTCCTCAGTGAAGATTCAAGAAATAAATGTGACAAACACTGTTGGAGAGGATGACAGTCTAGTGTCAGGAGACATCTACTTCTTGAAGGATACAATGGACTCAGCTCTTCTTACAGCATCTGATGGAAATGCACTGAGTGACTGGATTATAGACTCAGGGGCATCACTTCATGTGTCTCCAAACAAGGAGTGGTTTACCTCTTATGTGACTACTAAAGATCATGTTCGGCTAGGCAATGGGCAGACATGTGAGATCTTAGGTGTTAGAGATGTTCAATTGAAGTATCAGAATGGCTCTTCTTTCACGCTGAAGAATGTGAGACATGTTCCCGCAATTACAAAGAGCTTGATCAGCACAGGTTTACTTGATGATGCTGGCTACGTCACCACTTTTGGACAGAACATGTGGAAGATATCCAAGGGTTCTATGACAGTAGCACATGGAATCCAGAAAGGTTGTCCGCAGCAATGATGTTCACTTTAATGAATCCAAATATCATTCTAAACCAGAGAGGGTTGAGGAGATTAGAAGAGTTGTCTTCCAAGAAGATGGACCTGCACGTGCAAGACAAAATGTCAGGGCTCAAGAGGAGCAAGGATAGGATAGATTGGAACCACAGGTTGTGGCTGAGCCTGAGCCACCTATTGTGCGTATGATCTGGACGTATCACGCGACCTCTTGATAGGTTTGTTCCATCTATGAACTATGTCATGTTGACTGATTGCAATGAGCCTTCATGTTACAAGGAAGCAGTGCAAATGAAGGACTCCGGGAATTGGCAATTGGCCATGCAGTCAGAGATGACAGCTCTGCATAAAAACCAGACATGGAAGCTAGTTAAATTACCACAGGGAAAAAAGGCTCTACCTTGTAAATGGGTTTACAGGTATAAGATCACCGCTCATGATAGTCAGCCAAAGTACAAAGCAAGGCTTGTTGCCAAGGGCTTTAAGCAAGAACAAGGCATTGACTTTGATGAAGTCTTCTCTACGGTGGTCAAGATGACTACATTGAGATGCTTTCTTGCATTGGTTGCCATAATAGATTTGGTGTTGCACCAAATGGATGTCAAGACAGCATTCTTGCATGGTGATTTAGATGTGGAAATTTACATGCAGCAGCCAGAAGGGTTTGTTGAGAAAGGCAAGGAAGATTTGGTATGCCAGTTGTTAAAGAGTCTTTATGGCTTAAAACAATCACCGAGGGCATGGTACCATAAGTTCCACAAGTTTATGCTTTCTCAAGGCTACAAACATAGTGAGTTCGATCACTGTCTATATACAAAGAAGGCTAAGGATGGCAGTTGGCTGATCCTTATTTTGTATGTGGATGACATGTTGATTGCTGGCAAGCACTTGGAAGAAATTTCAGCTTTGAAGTCAAAGATGGCAAAATCGTTTGACATGAAAGACATGGGTGAGGCAAGTCATATACTTGGTATGCGCATTGAGAGAGACAGATCAAAGAAGTTGATTTGGTTATCTCAAACAGAGTATATTGACAAGGTTTTGCAACGTTTCAATATGGAGAAGGGAAAGGCATCGAGTGTTCCATTGCCACCATATGTGAAACTTAGAAAAAAAGATTGTCCTGTGTCTGAGGAAGAACAAGCTGAAATGGATAAGATTCCATATGCGTCTATAGTGGGTAGTTTAATGTATGCAATGATTGCTACTTGCCCAGACATTGCATTTGCAGTGGGAGTAGTAAGTCGATACATGTCAAACCCAGGCAAGAAACATTGGGAGGCAGTGAAAGGAATATTGAGATACCTGAAAGCTACAAAGAGTATGCGTATATGCTATGGGATTCAGAAGCTAAGTGTAAAGGGTTTTACAGACTCAGATTATGCAGGTGACTTAGACAACCGAAGGTCTACATCAGGGTATGTCTTTACATTGGCTGGTGGAGCAGTATCATGGCGTTCTAGATTACAAGATTGTGTTACTCAGTCTACTACAGAGGCTGAATATGTTGCAACATCAGAGGCATGCAAAGAATCAATTTGGCTTAATCGACTAGTAACAGATTTGGGAATCAAAGAAGAGATGCCTGTGTTATATTGTGATAGTCAAAGTGCTATAAAATTGGCTCGCAATCCAGTTTATCACTCAAAGACAAAGCATGTGGGTGTGAAGTATCATTTCATCAGGGAAATGCTCGAGGATAAGCAACTTCAGCTTGTCAAAGTTCACACCACAGAAAATCCTGTTGATCTACTTACAAAAGGACTTCCCTCAGAGAGCTTTGCGCATTTTCGCAAGCAGTTAGGTGTAGGGTAGTACATCACTTCTCTACATCTCTTGTATATTAGCTTGTATAGTAGCTTCTCTCACACTTAAAGTAGCACATTGGACTTTAAGTGGGAGGTTGTTGGGGTATAAAGCCCAATGTGGTCGCCCAAGTAAGTGGGCTGGCCGCCAGGTATGTACACATATTCTTTTGTAAAAACCTAATAAGAACTAACTATGCTCTACACATTACAGTAGAGCGAGTTCACCATATCGTCGTGCTCTTCTTCTCGCACTCTCTCTCGCGTCACACTTCCGCTCGTACTCCTTCAAATGGGATCGTACTAGCTAGGGTGGATGAAAGAGAAACATGGTGCAAGTGTGTGACTGCGTGTAAGCAATATTTTCACTCAAGTGAATTAGGTTCCAAGATAGATTAGCTTTGACTCATAAACACAATCTTGAGTATTGACTTAGCTTAGCACAGGCTCACCATAGACAAGCATGTAGTGCAAACTTTAACTGTGTGTTTATTCATGAAAGTGAGCTTTAAGTAGCTCTACAGCTTGACTCCATTACATGTGGGATATATCCTCCTCGTTTATCCTTCACTCAGACTTTAGGAAAAAACCACACTTCACAATATCTTGATAATGTTAATGAATCTTTTTGCTTTCTTTCTTCTGCTTGAATTGAGTTGATGACATCTTGGAAACGTGGAGCGGGTTCTTTTTCTTCAAGAATTGTGACTAAGTGGTCATAAGAAGGTGGAAGTGCACTTAATAGTACGGCCACTTTGTCATCTTTTGGTACTTCGACCTGGATGTAAGTGAGCTGTGTGACAATGCTCTTAAGCCTATTTACTAGGCTAGCAATGTCCTCCCCTTCAGTCATAATGATCTTGTAAAGTTGTTTTTTGAGACTAACTTTACTTCTCTTGGCCTTGGCTCCAAAATTACATTCTAGAACATGCCAAGATTCATGTGCATTCTTACATTCGTCTATGAAATGCACATAGTTGTCATGCAAAGAAGTGATGATAATTCCTTATGCTTTGTTCGTCCTTGGCTAAATTATGTGCGGTTGCTATGAGTGTGGATGCCCTAGTGTGCACGCCATCGGGTTCAGCTTGTTGCTCTAAGGAAGTGCCGATGGACAGACCACACACATTTTTTCATAAGGTATCCTCTTAACTTTGTTTGCCAGGTGTGAAACCCTTCCCTGTTGAATTTTTCTATTTCCTTGTCCCCCATTTGTGCTAATAGAAGGGTCTTAGCTTAGGAGACTCTTCTAGCCAGTGTCTACCTCTTTACACAGTGCACAAGAATTTGAAATTTATTTGAAGTTGTTGTGCTCGTTTGGGTTCATTTTATTGCAAATTAAGAGACTGTGTGTGTGTGTGTGTGTGTGTGTGTGTGTGTGTGTGTGAGAGAGAGAGAGAGAGAGAGAGAGAGATTGAGATTTTTCTTTGTAGAAGTGAAGCACTTCTTCACGACTTTTTGCTTTGGAAAAGCTTTTGTTTGAAGTTCGAAACACTTTGAGGGCCGCTTGGAAAGAATTTTGAATGCTCCTCCTTCCCTTTAGTTCTTTTGCATGGTGTGTCTTGGTAGCCTCGAGTTCCTTGATGCCTTTGATGCTGCTAAGTGGGAGCTAGCCCGGAATTGACTAAACCAACTTTCCCACGAGCCCTTTAATGCCACTAGCCTTTTAAGACCTTGCTCCCACAAGCTAACAAAGGATCATTACACTCCAAGGCAACCATCAAATCCCATTTGGCCCTCAAACCCTCATAGGAGTGCGTCCCATGGCCATTGGCCCGACCCTTTGAAGCTCCAAGACCTCTAAGGCTAAGCGGGTTAGGGCGGGCAGGCTGGGCGAGGCCTCGGGCAAGGTGGGGGCAGAACGAGCAGGCGGGCAGTTTTCGGCAAGCACGGGCAAGGCGAGCAGGATCGGACGATTAGAGGCTGCTTAGCCTTGGTGCGGCCGAATGGGGTCCTTTTGGACCCAAAAGTTTCCCTTCAATTCGGCCTAAGACACAAGATGAGGTCTGTCGGCAGTCCCTTGAGTGTGGCGCCTTGAGCTCCTACTTGGGGGGGGGGGGGGGGGGGGGGTACCCACCAAATTAGGGCCACCCCTTGTGTCTTTTAACATTGACTTTTGAGAATTTTTTGGCATATGGAATTAATTGCCTTTAGGCATACACACACAAAATTCAAACTGCTACTGCAGGGATTACAGAGACTGAGAATGCACTTTGAGTAAAAATTGATTAAATGATTAAGTCCTTTAACGGAGCCTGATTTGAGCAAGGAGATAGTCAGTAGAAAGATCTTGAGACAAGATATGCACACACATCAGTTGAAAATGCTAATTTTGTTGAAATAGGGAGCAACTATTGAATGCAAAATGCAAGTTTCTAATGGCAAATTAATAAACTATGATGCTAATTAATCTTCCAATTAGCTAGTGAGTAGTGGCCCAAGAGTCTTTAGCTCAAGAACACGCTCATGCTAGCCAATGGAATACTATTAGGCATGCGTTATGCAATAGAAGATCAAACCTAATCGATCTAGCTAATGATATGATTAATGAATGCTAATTGTATACACATGCAAATGCATAATAGCAAACCTAGCCAGCATACCCGTGGCTCTGATACCACTTTATGGGAATGGGATAGTGCTAGCTAGGGTGGATGAAAGAGAAATATAGTGCAAGTGTGTGAAAGAGAAATATAGTGCACTTTCACGACAACCAAAAGTTAATGCGGTGTCTATAGCAACTCACAATGATCTATCTTCTATGATAGATGAGTATGCTACTCACGCTGACTTTAGAGACATAATGGCAGACCTTGCATTGGGGAAGAAACAAGAACCATTCACCTTGAAGGATGGTTATCTTCTCCGCAACAATAGTCTATGTGTTACCCACTCCCTTCGTGAGAAAGTCGTGTATGAATCCCATGCTCCTCCCTACGTGGGGCATAAAGGCATTCAACCTACTCTTCGAGGAGTAGAGATGTACTTCTATTGGCCTACCATGAAAGTGAACATACAAGAGTATGTTTCAAAATGAAGCAACCTGGATTACTCCAGCCATTGCCAAGCCCTAATTCACTGGATTTTATCTTTCGATTACCCAAGTCTATCCATGGGAATACGAGAATATGGACAATAGTCGATAGGTTTAGCAAGCAAGCACACTTTATTCCTGTCAAAAAGGCTCTTAAGGCACACTAAATGGCAACTCACTTCATATCTCAGATTTTCAAACACCATGGATTACCAACATCCATTGTGTAAGATAGAGATCCTAGAATGATCGATAATTTTTGGAACGGTCTCTTTGAAAATCTAGGTACAAGATTGAATTTCTCTTCAGCCTATCACCCACAAACGGATGGCCAAAGTGAGATGGCCAATCTTATGATTCTCGATCTACTAAAGACTTATGTTACAGAAGTAGATCAACGCTGAAAATGGGAGAAGTACCTACCCCTTGTAGAGTATGCGTACAATAATACTGTCCAAACTTCTACGAGAAAAGCACCTTTTGAAATCATAGAGGGAAGACCTAAAAGTCCCTTGCTACTTAAAGTACATGGGAAGATATTCGTTGCCGATGAGCATAGACATGACCTACAAGAATACTTTCAAAAGATTAAGGAGGCTACATCCATCTCTCAACAAAGGCAAAAAGCTGATGCCGACAAGCACATAAGGGCCTTAACGCTCAAAGTAAATCATTGGGTCTTACTTAAGTTTTTCAAGGCTCGATTGAGGCAAACGATGGGCAAAAATCCTACGGGCAATCAAAAGTATTATTCTCAACTAGCAAAAAGATACTATGGTCCTTTTCAAATCTTGAAGCCAATCAATGAGATGGCTTATCAACTCAAGCTGCCCAACCATTGGCTCATACACAATGCTTTTCATGTGAGCCTACTTAATCCCTACAAGGAGAGTCAAAGTGAACCAATTATTAAAGACCCTCTAAAATCAAAGACAAAGAGGAGGTGCTACAACCCAAAGCTATCCTTCAGCATGAAGACAAGATACTACGACATGGTAAGATTATTCGATGGTATCTTATTAAGTTCAAAAACTATCCTTTTAAGGATGCTAGGTGGATGCAAGGAATATAGCTTAAGGATAGTATGAACCTTGTCAATGCTTACAATGCTACATTATTAGCGTAAGAAAATGTACATGTTTCTTTTAAATGATCAATGTTTTTGTCTTATAAGACTAATTCTCTTTTTTATTGTGCACAAATTTAAATAGTATGCATGCTTAGAATCATGTTTGTGATGACGACGTCTCTCGAACATCAAGTAGAATTTGTCACTCTACTTTGGGAGAATGAAATGGATTGTCTACCCACTAAGAAACATCGACTAATGACTAAGGCTTTATCTCTTCTACGTCATAGTCGCAGACGACTATGATTTCAAGAGAGAGGTAATGTCATAAAATCAATGTCTAATCAACCCAAATGATTTCCTCATATTAAACTGATCATTTAATGTGGGAGAATAAACGGGAACAAGGGTTAGGATATAGACGTGTGCTTATGGATCTATCTCAACACAGGGCCAAGGTAAAAGGGTCCAATATAAGAGAGGTGTCTGTCAAAGAGCAATGCTACCTAATGGAGCTTAAAGGCCTTACGGTCAGCTTCATTAAAGACCTCCAAAGGTTAGTGTTAAACAATCCTTTGAACTTAGGCAAGCTAAGGATGTGCTTGAGGTGGGAACCCGTCCCAAGCTTGAGGTGCTTGTCGTGCTTGATGACTAAGGTGCTTGTCGTTCTTACTGACTAATGTGCTTGAGGTGCTTTCCGTGCTTGCTAACTAAGGTGCTTGAGGTGCTTGCTGACTAAGGTGCTTGAGGTGCTCCATGACGAAGGTGCTTGAGGGGCGTGAGGTGTTCCACAAAGTCAAAGCACATCCCTACACAAGGGGGGGCGAGCCCTCATTGTAGGAGATAGAGAGAGAACACACACACCCTCACACAAGTCAAGCCTTGCCTAATGAAGCAACAAGGACACATGTCAAGTTCCTCTCCATGTTTCCCTCATAAGGTGCCTAAAGCCTATTAGTTGGCCTCTCAAGAGATCCAATGATAAATTAGATAATTTAATTAATTGTGTATGCATTTATCAAAGGGGAAATGGGGACACTTGTCCCAAGGTTAGTATGCTTGCTTGATATGCACTTTGCATGTGATTGGCCAGGCTTGAAGGGGTCCAATGAGCTTCCATCATGAGTTAGAAGAAGGGGTTGACCAAGGAAGTTAGGGGCTTGCTTGGAGGGTATACTCTCCCACACACACAGAGACACACTCTCATTGTGTGAAGTGCAAAGTGCAAGAGCTCCATCTCCTTCTCCAAGCTTGTTGAGAAGTTGAGAGCCTACACCAACACTCTTGTCTATGGAATGCAAATCAACCAAGAGCCATGCTCCAATGCTTAAGCTTGCGATCTTCTCCATCTTCATTAATATGCTATTATGTATGCTAAGCAAGAAGAGTGATGATAAGTGAGCAACTATTTCTTTCTCCCATGAATGTTTCTTCTTCCTCTTCCCTACCCTCATTCCCTGCTAGCTCTCTCCACCTTTGAAGGTGTTTGAGGCCTTGGAACTGAGGCCGGGGATGGTTAATGCTTTTTACAAAGTTTATGTTATGCTCGTGATGCATGAAGCTTTCCATCTTCATTGCATCACCTTGGTCACAAGGAACACAAATATTGTATTGTACCAAGTCTCTCTTGATGAGAGAATCTATAATACAAAATCCTATTGGAGGGGGGGGATTGGCTCCACATAAATCTGGTCCTCAATTGTTGTCAAGTTCTCTAACTCTCTCTCTTGCAAAATTATTGTTCATGCCAAGTTAATTAAGTGTTATGGTTATGTTGCTACCACTAATTAAGTTCACCCTCTATATTCTCAAAGTAGTCTCAAAAAAATGTTCACTCTTCCGCTATCCTCAAAGTTCAAAGGCCATTTCCATTACACAGCACAGTGTGTAGACTCCATTGAGAACTCGCTTGAATATGCTAAATGAGTTACTAAGATGCACCCAAAAGAGTACCTCTTTTCACTTTCCATGAAAGTAACTGGTTGACGTAACTTATCAGCAAAATATAAGTCCTTGACTTGTTATCAATTTTCATCAATAAACAACCCCACCATAACTAGTGTTCAAGGTTGAGAACCTGACTTAAGCATGAGAAGGGACTAAACCGAGTCACAAACATGCTTTAGCTTATGGTAATCAAACTCCAAGTAGAGTGATACATGCTTTCTAATTGGGTTGCTTGGTGCTAGGTACGCAGTTCACATATACTTTAGCACAAGAGTACACTTGTAATCTGTCTATCCTCTTTGGATAATTGACAATATTGAGGTGTTTTTTCCCACGGTGTACAAACAGTCTTCCAAAATGACTGGTAAACAAGGATCACAATATCGTACATGGCTGAGGATTCAACAATGTCATGAATAACCAACTTGGTTAACTTGAAAGATCCACAAAACCACCCAAACCAAGCCATGACCTCTATTTGTGATTGGTAGATCCAAAAGTAATATCATAGAGATACTGCACATAGAGTGAAAAATGCTTTATAAGCAACCAATGTGATGAATATGCATGCCACTCCAAATGAGCCTTTGGTAAACACTAAGGCCCATAACACTTAGTGTGCATGCATTTAGCAAAAACAGATCCGAACCTGCATATCCATGAACCCCCTAAGTTGGCCCTTGGCCTGACATTGGACCATAAGACAATGTAAAAAAAAATCACACCTAGGTACAATTGAAGATGTTCATCAACAAAATGGAGCCTTTCTACATGTATATACAACCATATATTAGAGTTGTTTAACAACACTTATTCATTAACAAGTGGTTCTAAGTATTCGACAATTTCTGGCTATTGAAATTGTCTGTGATACGTCGTGCTCAAAATGGTCTAGAAAATGGATTTGACTAGCACCTAGGGACTTTTATCTTGTGGTATATAATAATTTTAAACACTTTGCGACATGAGTGAGAGGGACCCTTGTTATCTTTACTCCACACTGGCTAAACTGGACTCCTTGAGTTCCTAGACCATGTTGTATCCCATGTGACAACGTGTGCCAAAGAAATCTCTACATGGAGGTCCATAACTACATAGTGCAAGAATGTATGTTGGACACTTCGGTCCAAAATACATCACTCTTACATGACCTTGTCATGTCTCTTAAAGAGAAAAAAGGATGAAAAAATAGAAGTTTATACATCCGACTTGGAAAAGTTAACAAAAGCATATTCGAAATAGACACAAAACCAAATCAGGTACATACCTGGAGGTTGAAGATAATGTTACTTATCTGTAGTCAAAGGCACCTACCCAAGTTGCCCACCTCTGCAAAAGCCTAGGAACACTAATTTAAAATTAGTGAAACTCAAGTAGTATTGCACATGTAACCTTGGGTGTTGCCTTGGATTAAAATTTACATTGTCCAACACCTTGGTTAGACGTTACAAAGAAACTCCTCAACTAGCAGCCAATAGTAATTGAAGTCAACTTTGGAAGTTTAATTTGCTTTGATTTTGCACATGAAGGTGCTAACGATGATGCCCCCATGTTTGTCAATTATCTCGTTATTAGGTTGCAGCAAGCTATGGGCAACCCTGCTTTGTAAGTCGAAGTTACTCAACAACTTTGTGCTTATGGAATTTCCTTTCCTCTCCAAGAGGGGAGAGAGCTTAGGAGGCCTCTTGAAGAGACTATCTCCCATACGAAAGGAGGAATCCAAAGAGCAAGAAAGCAATAAAACTTTAAGTTCCTATGAAGATGTGGCTCCACGAAGACGGCGGTCTAGACGATCGCCCACTCCTCCCAAGAGGAAAAGATCAACACACAGTCCTTCTCCTCGTCATTCCAAAAGGAAAGAGAGGAAACAAAGGAAGAAAAGGGCTAGAAAGAGGTCACCATCTTCTCCTTCTTCTTCACCTTCCTCCTCTTCTGACGAAAGTTATCGCTATTCTCCTAGAGAATACAAGAGGGGAAGACATCGTAAATCATACTTTGCATGGCGAAGGTCACAAAAGCTAAAGAAGTTCAAGGAGGGAGGAAAAAGTATCTCTTTTCTCACCTATGATGGCACCTTTGGTGCTACCGAAAAAGTGTTGGCCTTCATCTAGCAATTTGATGCAGCCTTTGGAGACGAGGGATTCACAGAGTCCTCCAAGCAACACCATGTAGCTATGCACTTCCAAAAATCAGCTCGTCAATGGTGCGCTAGCCTTCGTGGCAATGGCGAAGCCCCAAAGACAAGGAAAAACTTAACGAGTTTCCATCATGAAGCAATTCCTTGCAAGCGATGCAAAGGACAAAGTGCTTAGTGAATGGCGCAATCTGAAGCTTCTCTCTCATGAGTCTATCCACAAGTCTGTAGACAAGTTTTGGGATTTACGTCTCAAGGTTACTGTCTTTCAAAAGATAGACTTTGCCCAGTAAAAGAAACAATTCTATGCGGGATTACGTGAAGAAATGGCCGAATACATCAACTCTCAACGGCCTGAGTATCTATCACCGAAGTAATCCATCACACCATGGTTGCTTCACACATCAATTTCCATCAAGGGGCTAGATGAAAGGTCAAGCCCGTGGAAAACAAAGACAAAATTAATGCAAAGGGGAAAACCAATGTTCAAAATTGTTCCCAAGGCACTTCCAACAACAACAACAACAATCGGTCCAAGGAGAAGGGGGTTTACAAAGGCAAAAAAAAACTCTCTCCTGAAGAGCTTGAAGCTTTTCGCAAGGACCATAAGTGTTTCAAGTGTGGGGAGCAAGGACATGGCTACCGTTCTTGCCCCAAGAAGATGCTCGCAATGAGACTCCTGGGGCTTCCACTATTGAAGCTCCAAAAGATGATGCTCATTGAAAAGGATCATCATTTTCCTATGCTTGGGGAAAGGTAAGAGAGCATGATGCCTTCATCTTGTTTGACCTTGGCTCTACTTACAACTTCATATCAACAGAGTTGGCCACCAAGTTGGGCATTCAAGCTTTCGAGATGGGAGAGATGGTAATGGCTAACAGGGCTTTCAAGGGACAGCAAGCCTCCATTACTCCCTTGATTGAGAAGTTGAGGCTTCATGTCCAAAGCTATATCAACAAAGAAGACTTTTTCATCTCTCCTCTCCAACATCAGGATGCTATCCTAGGGATACCATTGTTTGATCGCATGGCTGCCAATATGAAGTTCCCTGAAAGGAGAATCTGCTTCACCTACAGGGGAAAGAACATGTATATAGATGCTAGTGAGCATGGTCGCACTATTCCACTTGTAAATCCTTCTGCTTTTGATAAGTCAATGAAGAGCTCAGTTTTTGCGTACATGATTTTTGTCAAAAGATTCTGTAAAAGATCCTAATGTTTCATCAAATGTAAATGGTAGGAATCAAGACGAGTTAGACTTATCTAATTTTCTAAAAGGATTTCAAGATGTGTTCATCGATGATATCTCTATGGACTTACCTCCAATACGAGGGGATTATGACCATCGAATTGAGCTCCTTCTAGGAAGCTCACCACCTAACAAGCCTCCTTATTGAGTCTCACAAGCTCAACAAGAGGAGATCATGAGGCAAGTACAGAAATTGGTAGACAAAGGGATGGTGAGGCCTAGTTCCTCTCCCTTTTGTTCTCGAGTCCTTTTAGTGCAAAAGAAAGATTGTACATATTGTATGTGTGTGGACTATCGAGCACTAAACCATATCACTATCAAAAACAGATTTCCTGTGCCTTGGGTAGAAGGTCTATTTGATAAGCTACAAGGCTCTACCTACTTCAGTAGGATTGACCTTAAAAGTGGCTATCATCAATTAAGGATAGTGGATGAAGATATCCTAAAGACCGTGTTTTGCACAACGTTTGGTCTTTATGAATATCTAGTCATGCCTTTTGGCTTGACTAATGCACCAACTACATTCGATCGTCTAATGGAGAAGATTTGTAGACCTTATCGCAAATTCACTGGAGTGTTCTTAGATGATATCATCTTCTACTCCAAGTCTTTGGAGGAACATAAGCAACATCTCCAAGTCATTTTTCAAGCATTGAGGGAGAACAAGCTTTTTCTCAACCAAAAGAAAAGCAAATTTTTCCTTCAAGAGACTCAATACCTAGGTCATATTATCTCTCAAGATGGTATCCATATGGATCCGTCAAAGTTAGAGGTAATAAAAGCATGGCCTAATCCAAGGAATCTACATGAGCTAAGAAGCTTTATTGGTATGTGCGCATACTATAGACGCTTCATAGAAAAATTCTCTCAAATAGCAGGACCACTACATGACTTAACTAAGAAGAACGTTAAGTATGTATGGACTTCTAGGAGCAAAATGCTTTGGATAAGCTCAAGGAGAAGCTTACCTCCCAACCAGTCCTCATGTTTCCGGATCTCTCAAAGCCATTTGAGGTCCAATGTGATGCTTGTGGTGAGTGCCTTGGGGGAGTTTTGCTTCAAGAAGGGCATGCCATAGCATATGAGAGCCGAAGGTTCAATACGGATCAACGAGTCTTGGGTATATATGAGAAAGAGCTTTTAGTTGTTCTACATGCCCTAGACACACGGAAGCACTGCCTATTGGGGACTCCATTCATTCTATGCACTAACCACCAAATTCTCAAGTATTTCATGATGCAAACCAAGCTTTCCGAGAAACAAATGAGGTGGAAAATTTTTCTTTCGCAATTTAATTTCCATATTGCTCACATTGCTGGTAAGCAGAATCAAGTGGCCGATGTAATTTCACGACGACCAAAAGTTAATGCGGTGTCTATAGCTACTCACAATGATCTATCCTCTATGATATATGAGTTGCTACTGACCCTAACTTTAGAGACATAATGTCAGCCCTTGATTTGTGGAAGAAAGAAGAACCATTCACCTTGCAGGATGGTTATCTTCTCCACGGCAATAGGCTATGTGTTACCCATTCCCTTCGTGAGAAAGTTATGTATGAATCACATGCTCCTCCCTATGCGGGGCATAGAGGTATTCAACCTACTCTTCTAGGAGTAGAGACATATTTCTATTGGCCTACCATGAAAGTGGACATACAAGAGTATGTATCAAAATGTGTAGTATGCCAAAAGACCAAATATGGTAGAGGGAAGAAGCTTGGATTACTCCAGCCATTGCCTATCCCAAATTCACCATGGGAGAGTATATCCATGGATTTCATCTTTGGATCGCCCAAGTCTATCCATGGGAATACGGACATATGGATAATAGTCGACAGGTTTAGCAAGCAAGCACACTTTATTCTTGCCAAAAAGACTATTAAGCACACCAAATGGCAACTCTCTTCATATCTTAGATTTCCAAACACCATGGGTTACCAACATCCATCGTGTCTGATAGAGATCCTAGAATGACCAGTAATTTTTGGAAAGGTCTCTTTGAAAATCTAGGAACAAGATTAAATTTCTCTTTGGCCTATCACCCACAAACGGATGGCCAAAGTGAGATAGCCAATCTTAGCGATACTAGATCTACTCAAAACTTATGTTACAGAAGTAGATCAACGCTCACAATGGGAAAAGTACTTACCTCTTGTAGAGTATGCCTACAATAATACTGTACATACTTCTACGAGAAAAGCACCTTTTGAGATCATTGAGGGAAGACCTAAAAGTCCCTTTCTACTCAAATATGGGAAGATCTTTTCCGCCGATGAGTATAGCCGTGACCTACAAGAATCTTTTCAAAATATTAAGGAGGCTATATCCATCTCTCAACAAAGGCAAAAAGCTGTTGCCAACAAGCACAGAATGGCCTTAACGTTCAAAGAAAATGATTGAGTCTTGCTTAAGTTTCCTAAGGCTTGATTAAGACAAACCATAGGCAAAATTCCTACGGGCCATCAAAAGTCTTATGCTAAAAGATACTACGGTCCTTTCCAAATCTTGAAGCCCATCAATGAGACGGCTTACCAACTCAAGTTGCCCAACCATTGGCTCATATACAATGGTTTTTATGTGAGCCTACTCAAGACCTACAAAGGAGAGCCACCAGGTGAACCAATTATTGAAGACCCTCCCGAAGTTGAACACCAAGAAGAGTTGCTACAACCCAAAGCTATCCTTCGGCATGAAGACAAGGTACTACGACATGGTAAGATTATCCGACGGTATCTTATTAAGTTCACAAATTATCCTTTTGAAAATGCTAGATGGATGCAAGGAATATAGCTTAAGGATAGTATGAACCTTGTTAATCTTACAATGCTACATTAGAGTAAGCAAATGTACAAATTTCTTTTAAATGACCCATGTTTTTGTCTTATAAGACTAGCTCTCTTTTTTATTGTGCACGATATTAAATAGGATGCATGCTTAGAATCATGTTTGTGATGACGACCTCTCTCAAACACCAAGTAGAATTTGTCACTCTACTTTGGGAGAATGAAATGGATTAAAGAGCAGACATGCTTGTGGCAGCTATGTCTCCCAAGCACCAAATGGATTAGTCATCCATCTTGGAAAGATGTCGTAAAAAGGGATCCTCTACCCGCTAAGTACGATTGACTAATGACTAAGGCTTTATCTCCTCTACCTCATAGTCGAGGACTACTATGATTTCAAGAGAGAGGTAATGTCATAAAATCTAATATCTAACCAACCCAAATGATTTTCTCATATTATTTAATGTGGGAGAATAAACGGGAACAAGGGTTAAGATATAAACATGTGCTTATAGATCTATCTCAACCGGGGCCAATGGTAAAGGGGCCCAAATGAGAGATGGTCTATCAAAGAGCAAGGCTAACCCATGGAACATAAGACCTTAGGGTTAGCTTTATTCAAGACCTCCAATAGTTAGTGTAAAAGTCCTTTCACCTTAGGTAAGCTAGGGCTGAGCTTGAGGTGGGAACCCGGCCCAAACTTAAGGTACTTGCGGTGCTTTTCATGCTTGATGACTAAGGTGCTTGAGGTGCTTGATGATTGAGATTCTTGAGGTGCTTGTCATGTTTGAGATGCTAGGGTTACACTTGAGGTGAGAACCCATCCCAAGCTTGAAATGCTTAAGGGCCAAGTATCTGGTGGGAACTGGGCCTAAGCTTGAGGGGCTTGAGGTGTCAAAAGTCACCATACAAAGAAGGGGTGAGCCCTACATGAGGGGGAACACAAGGCATGCTTGGTACAAAGAAAGCAAAAGGGACACTTGTCAAGTTCCTCCTCATGTTGCCCTCATGGTGTGCCTGAAGCCTATTGGTTGGCCACCCAAGGGGTCCAATGATAATTTAGGAGATTTAATTAATTATCTTTGCATTTATCAAGTCCTCTCTCTCAAAGGGGAAAGGGGGACACTTGTCCCAAGGCTACCCTTGTTGCTTGTAATGCCTCTTGCTTGTGATTGGCTAGGCCTGGAGGGGTCCAATGAGCGTCAAGCATGAGCTACAAAGGGGGGTCGACCAAAGCAAGCTAGGGGGCTGCTTATGGGGTATACTCTCCCACACACAGTCTCATTGTGCATTGTGCAAAGTGCAAGAGCTCCCTCTCCTTCTCCAAGCAAGTAGAGGTTGAGAGCCTACACCAACACTCTTGGCTATGGAGTGCAAATCCAACCAAGAGCCATGCTTCAATGCTTAAGCTTGCCATCATCTCTATCTTCATCACTATGCAATTATGTATGCTAGCAAGAAGAGTGATAATAAGTGAGGAACTAATTCTTTCTCCTATGAAATGTTTCTTCTTCCTCTTCCCTACGCTCATTCCCTGCTAGCTCTCTCAACCTTTGAAGGTGTTTGAGGTCTTGGGACTGAGGCTTGGGATAGTTTAAGCTTTCCACAAAGTTTATTTTATGCTTGTGATGCATGAAGCAGTCCATCTTCATTGCATCACCTAGGTCACAAGAAACACAAAGATTGTATTGTAACAAGTCTCTCTTAATGGGAGAAATCATAATACAAATGCCTATTGGAGGGGAGACCGGCTCCACATAAATCCGGTCCTCAACTGTTGTCATGTTCTTTAAATTCTCTCTCTTGCAAAAGTATTTTTCATGCCAAGTTAACTAATTGCTATGTCTATGTTGTTATCTTCAATTATGTTCACCCACTATGCTCACAAAGTGATTTCTCAAAAGTACTATCATGAATTTCCGCTAATCTCAAGTTAAGAGGCCAATTCCATTACAGTACCATAAATATATAAAGAAGTTTTTGGATTGATTTGCAATTAGACCTACTACTCACTGGCTTTAAGGAAAAGGAGCCCATTCTTTAACTTGAGGATGTCATCAAAAGTTTGCAATACGAAGAGAAGAAGATCCTCAAGAACAAGAGAAGATGACCAGGGTATTAACCTCAAGCACTACTACATCCAATTAAGAAGAAGAGGTATCCCCTCGTGGGGCGTATGTTGTCTCTTCCAAGGGGAGGAAGTGACATGAATGCACTACTTTACGAAGAGACCTTGCCATCATTGTGGTAAGGCAAACTGTCTACCATTCAAATGCTTCTACAAGGAAAAAGGGATAGAATCCAAGTGCAACGCAAAGCTTCATGTGATAGAAGAAGACCAAGTTCATTGTATATATGATTCAAGCAATGATTCTTGTTAATGCCTTTGAGTCATAGGGTCCCTTCTTGTTTGTGTTTGTTGCCATTCATTATTGTCAAGGTAGCAATGGTGTAGTTGATAGCTTGGTTGTCAATTTTGATATTCCTTGTTTCCACCTGCCTTAAGTATTTGAAGGGAGGCATGTTATTGTTGTGGCTTGTCACATATTGTTGTCGAATTAGCACCATTGTTTGGATGGGCTTGTTGTTTGAGCTAGTCTTTATGTTTGTTGGTGTTTGAGGGGAGAGGTTGTAAAGGATTGGTGAGAGTGGCCTCCACAACACCTCAAACCACCACAAAGAAAAGAAAATGAAGAGAATAGCTCTCTCAAGATAATATGGGTTGATCCTTGCTCACAAATTTTGACAGCCTCATTCATACTCAACCTCGACTAGCCTCGCCTAGCTTCCATCTACATTGCCATGCACCCATTTATGATCAATCGCACTTAAGAAGCAAAAAAACCACTAAATTTTACGGGGAAAAAACCAAGGAAAATCTCTACACTTTTGTTCATAAGCACCATACCTTCACACCATCTCAACAGCCCTTGCAGATGCAAGATGGGGTTCCATGGTCGCTCTGAACCATGCACATAAACCTATCAAAACCATACCAATCAAGAGCTATCTTAAAACCATGATGCCCAGCCAAAAAACCAAAAAAAAAACCATGGTTAACATGGGGAAATGCTCTCTCATTCATAACAACAACAAAGGGCTTTCACTACCAAACCTGAGTAGCAAACACATGCGTACAAGAGAGCTCTGCTTCATGCAGGTTCCATCACCAAAAACCAAGGAAAATCTTTGCGCTTTTGTCTCAGTAGCCCTTGCATATGCGAGATAGGGCTCCATGGTCACTCCCAACCATGCACATAAACCTATCAAAAACCATACCAATCAAGAGCTATATAAAAACTCATGATGCTCAGTCAAAAAACCCAAAAAAAACCATGGTTAACATGGGGAAACACTTTCTCATTCATAACAACAACAAAGGGCTTTCACTGCCAAACCTGAGTAGCAAACACACGCATACAAGAGAGCTCTGCTTCATGCAAGTTCCATCACCAAAAATCAAGAAGAGGGGTGAAAGTGCAGAGGTCACCACCCATATTCATGGCCTTCTTGATGAGAAACACACTCTCCAACACAACCCCCATGCACCATCGCAAGTTGCAGCAACAAAGGCTTACTTCTTCACAGCTGAAGTCGTGACACTTTTATGTACAAAAACAACAAAACTATGTACCCCGCACAATTGGCGCGTATGCATAGAGACAGCTGACACGCACCACCTTTGTACACTTTGTACAAGCATGATTTATTTACATCTAAGGGACTCAAAGCACAAAACAACACCTTAGGGGTTACATCATTCCATGAAAACACGTCACAGCATGTTGTTTCTACATAGGAGACATGTTGTCTCAAGGGCAATTGTCATGATTTCATATTGTTGTCCTGACTTGTTGTCAATCACAAATTGCTCTATGAGAGGTTCATTGCGAAGAGAAATTTTGGTTGGTTCTGTGTGTTTTCTCTTTAAATTGTCATGTATATGTCATCCAAGAGGTGTGCACCCTTTGTTGTCACATGGAGTCTTTACCCTTTCAATCATGGATTCAAGCTTACAACCAGCCCCATGATTCGATCCATTGAGTCAATGAAGTATCCCTCAATCATGGGACATGCTAGCTACCCTCTCTCTCCTCTAAATCTCCATCTTTGGGATCATTTTAAGATTGATTAGTATCGAGATTATGAGTTAATCAGGCTATGGTTATTATCCACTTCTTGGCCAACTCTCACTATTTTTTAAAGTATTTGATTAGGTGTGTTTAAGCATGTTATTAACACTGTGAATGCAACCTTCATCTATCCACCCTAAATCTCCAACACCCTCAACTGATATTTTTATGCATGGACCTCAATTGGTGTGTCGATGGGTGTAGGATTCATGTCAAAAAAAACTTGACACACCAAGAAAAATATGCGGGTTTTTTTTTCCCTTTCTTAGCATTCATATGAGAAGACCGCCTTGTTTCTCAAGGACCTTAATTGGTGTGTCAATGGGTGTAGGATTCATGTAGTTCTTCACGTATTGTCAAAAAAACCTTGTCGCACCAAGAGAAATATGTGTTTTTTCCCTTTTTTTAGCATTCTTATGAGAAGACCGCCTATTTCTCAAGCTCATCTGAGCTCCCTATACAAATGTTTTGGGTCCTTTTTATAGAAAATCACATTTTGTCTCCTTCACAGTAAGAGTGTGTCTATCTATCGATTCAAAAACCGCCCACATATGGATGCACAACACTATCAATTAGCGTGTTAAATGTCGCTGGTACATTGCTTGAATCAAATGACTAGAGCTTGTAATGCTCAACATTATCATTTTCTCAGTCATATTATGCATACAAAAAAACACAAAACTAAGCAATTAGCATAACAGAGGCTGACCCCCCTTGAGGGAAATTTTTGTTAAAAATTGAAACATGAATGGATGTACTTAGAAATTCAATTTATGACAGCTAAATTAGCATAAATCATGAAGGCTTTAAACTTCACGAATTGAGTAATTAATAGCTCACATTTGCTAAAATTCACCTACAATCTTAGCCTCCTACATCCGATTACACAAATTCGGTACCGTGCAGGAAGTGAGAAAGGTGAGATTGGGAAGGTAGATACATATTCATGATTATACAACTTACACAAAGAAGCAAAGTGGATTAGCAAGTAATTACCATTAAGCATATATGACAGAGTACAGTAGTGCTCTGAAAGAATTTCAAGGAGAGCCTGTGAGCCTATGCTGCCCCAGAGGCTTTGCACACGCACATCAACTTTCTCCCTTGTAGATGGCACCCCACACTCCCAAATTCTCTTCTACCATCACCCACCCTAGCCTCTAAGCTTTACCTTGATTCCCTCCATTGTCTATCAAAATCCATTTCTCTCAAAAGTAAACCCTTTCATTGACATCACAGCATGACACAAAAATTAGATGCTTTATGGCCCTTGATGTCATCACATCAATCCATAGATAAAACTAACAAATATGATTGCAATTGTAGGCACTCTGTGTTCAGAGCTATCCATTAGCTCAAACTCTACCAAAGGCGATGCTAAACAGACAACAATGCACGGCAGCTGTTATGTGAGTATGCAGCTTGGGCTCTGGCATCTGTGGCTCAAACAGTATCAAAGCAGCATGATGATAGTGCTGACTCTATCACCAGCCTCCCACCAAACTTCACCACCACTTCTTTCCATACTGCACTGCCAGCCTCCCCCTCCTGCCATCTATTCTTCCCCATGCCCACTTCACCGTTCTGACCCGTCTTATCCACTCACCTCAAACCCTCCCCCTCCAGTCTTTTTTCCACCTCACCTCACACCTCACTTCATATCTCTTTCTTGCCCCCTTCTATTCTTCCCCTCACCAATTCCTCCCCCATCCACACTTATTCTTTCTTCCTCACCTCACCTCTTGACCCCTACCTCGCACCCCCTCTCAGTTAACCTCTCTTTCTAATCCTTTCCCGCCTCAAGAGACTCCTGCCCTATCATCCTCTCTTCAATCCTATTTAAGGGGAAGAATAAGGCTAAATGGCCCCACTCCCCATAAGCAATCCGTATGCATGTGAGTGCACCTGGGCGTGAGCATGTGCGTGTGTACCTTCAAATATTCCACATTCCAAAACTAATAAGGTACAATGCATAGAACAGGCCACTCTGGATAATACGACAAGGGACCATATCATAGACAGAGAGAGAGAGAGAGAGAGAGAGAGAGAGAGAGCTCGTAATTTGGCAAAACAAAAATTGACAGTCTTTTATGGCATACATATCAAAATGAGGTTCAATGTAGCAAAGAAGACAGCACAGAAAAGGATCCTTGAGATGCCATTGAACAACTTACGCCCACTAATGAGTCAGTATCGTATGAGAGCATGATGCACAGTTGAAGAGGTATAAGAAGGGCTTTAGCGATTTCAGTAGTAGCGACGATTTCAATAACAGCAACGTCCCCACATCTGCCCTAACTGAAGAGCACAAATGCAGCAACACATAACAATGGATAACACCCATTTCTTGATTAACTCGATGGACAAGGTCCGAATCCTTGAGGTTCACCTACGGAGCATCCACCTAGTGGAAACCTCAAAAAGATTACAACCTTGATGCCAGCATTCATATTTCCATCTCCACCAAAATTTGTGCTTTGTAGGTACATGCCCACCCCAAAAATCTTATTCTTGAGCCCATATCCTGACAGTCTTGTCCTTTTCCAGAGCGCCAGACGCTATCTTGTTTTCACTGGGATGGCACGAAACCGATAAAACTGCGTCTGTGTGACCTTCCAGCTTTTGCACAATACTTCTGGACTGTAGGTCCCAGAGATATACGCGGCAGTCTTCTGAACCACTAACAATGTATTTCCCATTTGTGACAGAAAAGGTGGAAAATATACAGTATTTCTTGTTTTCATGTCCTTGGTAGGTCTTTGAGAATTTTCCAGTGTTATAATTCCACAACCGCTGACATGAATACATCAAACATTAAATTGAGTCAGAAACACGGGACACTGGAGTAAAACAACAATTTGAGTATGAATATATGATCTTTCAGCCCTGATTATCAAATAGAAGCCTATGCATCCTGAATTACTAGAAGCAAACTCTAGGACGAAAATTTTACAACAAATTCAAACTCAAACTAAACATTAGTACTGATTTTTAAATTTAACATTCTCAAGCCATTGCTTATGCATAATTTTCCTGGATGAGCGTGCAAGTGCATGTGTATGTGTGCATTTGTGCACGTGCTGCATGTGTGCAACTAAGTGTGTGTATGTGTGTGTCTATCTCTATGAAAAGTGTGTATGTGCCTATATAAAGTATGCGCTGCATGTGTGCACATGCACAACACCCCTAGAGGAATTGAGGAAAGCACATTAAGCAAACTACTAGTTATAGCCTCAGCATTGTACTCCCAAGAGAAAATTGACTACATCTCCAAAAACAGTGTGTATGTGTGTTCATGTGTGTCTCTATCTCTATGTAACAGTGTGTGTCACACGTGCCTAGATAAAAAGCAAGGGACACGAGAAAAGAAAAGAAAAAACGAAAACAAACTAAATCATTTTGTTTGCTACGAAACAAAACTAGATAAAACAGAACATTATTAACTTTTTAAAAAAATTTAGAAAAGGCATGCGTAAAATAAGTTGACGCAACTTTCTTGGCTTAAAACAAGTACTCAACTTTAAGCAAAAAAAATAAGACATCTTAAAAACTTAATTTTTTGTTTTTGTTTTTCGGAGTCGGGTAGGGCACGCCCGGCCGCTCCCCTCATACACCAAAAAAGTATACAAGAAGAACGACCAGGACTATGCACCCAGAAACCGAAGGCAGACGCTTTTGTCACTAGTTTCCTCTGGACTACGAGAATCCAGAATTATCTACACTCTTAGGGCCATGACTAATCCCTTGAGAGACCCATTTCGCCACCTGGATTTGGGCGTGACAGCAACCAAGTACCTCTATTCAGAGGCCCAGGTACTGCGGGACTTGCTTCGGTCTTCCCTTTGGAGTCGCTCACCTCACTAAACTGCCTTTGAAACCCGACGGTTTTCCCCTAGGAAATGCCATACCCGCTTGGAAGGGCGTCGGCTCATAGATGGCGTCCGCTGAGGTTGGTGGTGTCTCCCGTTTGCACCTCCCAACCCCTTTTAGGTGAAGTTGACCCCCCCGGGAGGGAATGGCACTTGGGTGCTCTTGTAGCTCATCTGGCTTCGCTTGGGGAGAATTACGTCATTTCCCCCGGAAGGTATCGGATTCAAAATAACAGCATAGGAAGGGGAGCATTATCTCCCCATCCGCCTATGCAGAGCACCCAAATACCGGGGTACAACATCACCGAGGAACTTCGCCACAGGCACGTGCCCTGTGGTTCTGTCCCTCGAGTGCGGATCACGGCGTACCCAGAAGGGCATCCGCTTCCCGCGAGCCTCCCCACCAAGGAGGATAACGGTCCTTTCTTCAGGGTCCAACGAAGGGTCGATTGCGTTGAAGGTGGAGTTGAATCGGTTTAGCCAACGCCCCCTTGCCTCATCTACCGCCGAACAGTTCATCAGCAAATGCGAAAGCGAACGACCCTCTAACTGGGAGCACAGTGTACAAATGATGTGTCCGCGCATGTAACTAACAGCCAGTTTGAGCCCACCTACTCTCGCGAGAGCCAGCATTCTCTCCTCCTTCCTATTCACTATAGTGCTCCTATTGAGCTGCAACAGGTATCCACGTGTTTGTTCAAAGCCGGCCTCCTTATAGGGCTCCAACGCCAGGCACGAGTGCCTCTCATCCCACTTGTCCCATGCGTGGTAGCGGGCTGAGCTAAAGTCAGCCGCTGGGATATACTTATTCATCCAGATCTGGGTTCTTGTCCTCCAAGTCCACTTCTTGGACGGTTGGTTCTTAGGCTTCTTGTTTACCAAGGAGCCTATCCAGGTAGATGAAACCGAGCGGTACTTGTCAAACGCCCTTGCTCGTTGTCCCCCACAAAAGGCAGGTACGGGTGGTATGTTAAAACTCATGATGGAGAGTTGCCGTCCCTACAGAGGTTGACCTTGCTCCCTATCTGAGTAACATTCACATCCTGGTGGCGACGAGGCGCTACAGAGAGTGAAGGACACGCTGGTCGTGGGCCCCCATAATTTCCGCGCCATAACAAATCACTGGATACACGCACGCCTTAAAAACAATCAGTCGAGACCATATAGGGATGGCTCGGTTCGCTGGTAGGCACTAACATGCGAATAGACTTTTCCTCCCCTTGTCCGCTCGCTCTTTGACGATACGTTCAATGGAAAAGGTCGAGTCTACGTCGATGCCAAGGTACTTGTACGTTTCACCCACTGCAACCATCTCACCACCCAAAATAAAGATCCTCATAGAGAGATCTTGCAGGTCTCCGTGGAACACCGTGACCATGCATTTGTCAATTCCAAAGGTCATGCCCCACGTCTTTGCCCATTCACTTACCTTGTCAAGGCTCGTTTGTAGGCTTTCAGAAGAGTCAACATGTACAACCAGGTCGTCAACAAAAAGGAGTCCTTTTATTCTCTTGAGGAGGTTAGGTACTTCTAGGCCCCATGTTTCCCCATCTGCGTCTAAAATATCGTTGATGTATATATTGAATAGACAGGGCATCCTTGGCAGACTCCCCGCTACATCGGAATCGAATCCGACAGTTGTTCCATGTGTCGGACTTTAACAAAGGTGGACCTATAGAGCGCTTGGAAGAATCTAAGTGCTCAACCTTGCAGGCCAGCCGCAGCGAGCTTTAGGAACAACGCCTCGTGCGGTACTGCGTTGTATGTCTTCTTGAAATCAATGTAGGCTGCATAAGTTGGTTTCCCATCCTTGTGACGGAGTTTCACGATCTCTTTCAAACATGCGACCTGCCCTATGCATTCCTCATTAGTACGGAAGCCTGCTTGGCCGGGATTAAAGAAGTTCCTCTTTTCAAGTATCTTAGTGATCCGCCTAATCACGACCATAGTGAAGACTTTTATGGCAACGGAGATTAACGCGATCCCGCGATAGTTATCAGTGTTGGTCAAATCGCCCTTCTTGGGATTTGACACAATCACCGTGTCGCTAGCGCCGGCCGAGATGTCTCCAGTATCGTAAATGCCCTCAATCATGTGCAAGTAAGCCTTGCCCATCTCCGATTGTGGCTTACGCAGATCAGACCTAAGCCCCTTATCTTTCACAAGCAGCTTAAAGAATTCGGGTGGTAAACCATCGCCACCCGCTGCCTTGTGTCTCTTCAACCGCCGACAGGCCTCCCGTACTTCGTACCAGTTCAACGGGTCGCATACCTTAGGCATACCAGGCCAGATGCGCACGTGTTTGTCATACCATGCAAGAGGATCCTTGCTGGTACCGTCCGTATCGGCGAATACCTTGGAGTAGCATACTTGTAATTGCCTCTCTGGTTCCATTACTAGCTCCCCATTTGCCTTCAAAGGTTGATTGGCAATAGTTCCTTGCCCCTTCCCAACTATTTTCTTGAGGTGGGTAAAGAATTTCTTCATTTGACCCTCCCTCAAGAGCTCATTCCCTTTTTCCATGAAGCGCTCGAAGGATCTTTGATTACTGTCACGGACAGCCGCCTTCGCACGAAGTGCTATTGCCTTGTACTCCCTAATCCTAGAAATCAAACTTCACAACAACTTCTAAAGGAACACATTCTTAAGTCCTCGAGTAAGCTAAATCCGAAATGAAAAAATGAATACTACTACAAACCTACGAAGAGCAACGATCCAAACTTGACAATATGTGACCTCAACTTCGTTGCTTGTCCAAACGGGAAGAATAAGATTATCACCTTTACCATGCATAGCTTGGACAACACTTATGACATCCCTACTCACGTTGTCAGTGCCCAAGAGTAGGTGCAAGTTTGTATAGAGGTCATTCATGCTTTGAACGTACTCTAAAAAACCAACGAGCCGAGTTTCTATCACCCTCCGGAGGTGATGGGCATACTCAACCCTGATAAAGGCTAGCATTTGTCAAGCTATAGTAAAAATACTAGAAGCGCTAGAGATCAAAACAACAACATAATGTGTTATTAAGTTAGACAATAAGTGGGTTTTTTAGCTCCCCACTTCTATTAAATTTACTACTCATTATCTTGAACATTCCAAAGGAAGAAACATTAAAAATAAACTTAGTACGATGAAAAAATGAACGAACGATTTTCATGATTCTTTTGAATGAGTATCCTTTTCCAACTAGTAAAGAAATAAGATGGCAAGATTGAACACCAAAAGCAAATTTACTAGAACAAAGACAAAAAATTTAAATAGTTGAGAGCAAATGACACCGTACTTAGCTAAAAGAGAGATGATATTTAGATTGGCATATTCTGGTTCAAGGCGCTTATCATAGATATCTACTTCTAATCCCAAGGGAGTCTGAAAAATCTTAAGGTCTAAAAAAGCACAACAATCACTATTTGTGGTACAGTTAAGTTCACAAAACTCCTTAGGATAAATTCCTCCACCTACAGAACTCGAATTCAAGTACATAGAATCTTGAAAGAAGGAACATCAGGAACAAAAAGATCATCTACAAAGCGTCTTACATTGCATAACTCGTGCAAAAATATTGGGTAGTGTTAGCAAGGACAAGACGCTCCATAAAGACAAACTCATAAGTAAAAAGATAGAAATTAGCAAGAAAAACGGCACAATTGGTACCCATAGGGATACCAATTGTTTGCTTGAAAAGAGAGTCACCGATGGTTATATAAAAATTGACCAAAAGAAAATCTAACCAAGATATGATGTCAATGTCATCTACAATCCTGGTGAATCTCTTTCTTCCTTTGTCTAATCTACATTCTTACTTTTTAGCCATAAGAAGTCAAAGTTCAAGGCGGACTTTTCTCCTAGCAATGCCTTGGAAAAGGTATACCTAGATGAATCCAAGATAAGCCCAGATTCAACCTTGAAGGAAAGTGCAAGGTATAGACCTGTGGTAGTCACCGGCAAGACAATATAACCATCAGCTCCATCATGCATAGTATTGAATAAATACCACGACATCCCCACTAACATCGTCAGTGCCCAATAGTGGTGTAGAACTAGGTACTAACATATGCTCCCCAACACAACACACACCACACGCAAACGCACACGCACACACATGAGCATACATCAACACAAAGTTCAGCGTACTGAGTTTCTGTCATGACTCCAGAGGTCAAGGGCAGACTTGGCCATAATGAAGCCTAGCACTAAAAGAAGCATGCAATCGAGAACAAAAACGAGGTAGTTGATAGTGCATACGCACCACAAAAGATAGAAAGAATTAGCACAAGATCAACTAGTCGTAACTCGGACGAAAACTTCACAATGTGAAGTCTGCATATCCGCTATACGACTAAAAAATATACCTAGATGAATACAAGATAAGCCCAGATTCACCCTTGAAGGAAAGTGCAAGGTATAGACCAATGGTAGTCACCCACAAGACAATATAACCATCAGCTCCATCATGCATAGTATTGACTAAATACCACAACATCCCCACTAACGTCGTCAGTGCCCAATAGTGGGTGTAGAACTAGGTACTAACATATGCTCCCCAACACAACACACACCACACGCACACACACACATGAGCATACGTCAAGACAAAGTTTAGTGTACTGAGTTTCTGTCATCACTCTCGAGATCAAAGGCAGACTCAGCCATAATGAAGCCTATCACTAAAAGAAGCATAAAATCGAAAAAATTATAACAAAAATGAGGTGCATGATAGGGCATACACACCACAAAAGATAGAAAGAATTAGCACAATATCAACTGGTCGTAACTCGGACGAAAACTTCACAATGTGAAGTCTGCATGTCCGCTATACGACTAAAAAACATACATAGATGAATCCAGGATAAGCCCACATTCACCCTTGAAGGAAAGTGCAAGGTATAGACCCATGTTAGTCACCCACAAGACAATATAACCATCATCTCCATTATGCATAGTATTGACTAAATACTACGACATCCCTACTAACATCGTCAGTGCCCAATAGTGGGTGTAGAATAGGTACTAACATATGCTCCCCAACACAACACACACCACGCGCACACACACACGAGCATACATCAACAAAAAGCTCAGCGTACTGAGTTTCTGTCATGGATCAGGAGATCAAGGGCAAACTCAGCTATAATGAAGCCTAGCACTAAAAGAAGCATGAAATCGAAAAAATTAGAACAAAAATGAGGTAGTTGATAGGACATACGCACCACAAAAGATAGAAAGAATTAGCACAATATCAACTGGTCGTCACTCGGATGAAGTCTGCATGTCCACTATACAACTAAAAAATATACCTAGATGAATCCAGGATAAGCCCAGATTCACCCTTGAAGGAAAGTGCAAGGTCTATATAGACCCATGGTAGTCACCCACAAGACAATATCACCATCAGCTCCATCATGCATAGTATTGACTAAATACCACGACATCCCCACTAACGTCGTCAGTGCCCAACAGTGGGTGTAGAACTAGGTACTAACATATGCTCCCTAACACAACACACACCACACGCGCACACACATGAGCATACATCAACACAAAGTTCAACGTACTAAGTTTCTGTCATGACTCCAGAGGTCAAGGGCAGACTCGACCATAATGAAGCCTAGCACTAAAAGAAGCATGAAATCCAAAAAATTAGAACAAAAATAGGTAGTTGATAGGGCATACGCGCACCACAAAAGATAGAAAGAATTAGCACAATATCAATTGGTCGTAACTCGAACGAAAACTTCACAATGTGAAGTCTGCATGTCTGCTATACGACTAAAAAATATATCTAGATGAATCCAAGATAAGCGCAAATTCACCCTTGGAAGGAAAGTGCAAGGTATAGACCCATGGTAGTCACCCACAAGATAATATAACCATCAGCTCCATCATGCATAGTATTGACTAAATACCAAGACATCCCCACTAACGTCGTCAATGCCCAATAGTGGGTGTAGAACTAGGTACTAACATATGCTCCCCAACACAAAACACACCACACGCGCACACACATGAGCATACATCAACACAAAGTTCAGCGTATCGAGTTTCTGTCATGACTCCGGAGATCAAGGGCAGACTCAAAAATAATGAAGCCTAGCACTAAAAGAAGCATGAAATCAAAAAAATTAGAACAAAAACGAGGTAGCTGAAGCATGAAATCAAAAAAATTAGAACAAAAACGAGGTAGCTGATAGGGCATACGCACCACAAAAGATAGAAAGAATTAGCACCGAATGTCTGTGTCGTTCGGAGGTTTTCCAACATTCAATGGAACGCTCCCTAGACATCCCGTCTGCATCATTCCGAGGTTCAGACAATACCAAAACAGCATTTTTCACTACTCCACCCGGGAGTAAATCACTAATCATTGAAAACAATATTAAAACCAGAGTCAAATCGGCACCAATACAAGTTCAAAACAGATACCATCCATTTCAAACAATTTCCAAACTCTTAGGATCACCAAAGAAAATCCCAAACAGATTTAAACTTCAAAAGCAATCTCGACATCAGTCGAGCTCGAAAAGTCGATTGACTTTCCATCCTGAAACTTGCACTAAAAACTAGGGTTAAGATCCTTCCATAAGGTCATAGCCGACCGTAGCATGGTCCATACGCTGGTGAATAGTTGAAACAAGCCTCAACAGAAAGTGTTCTTGTGCAGTGATGGTAGTCCCAAGATATACCAATCACACTGGACTCCAAGGTTTTCGGTTCAAGAAGAGACACCTACTGAGAAAAGTCGAGAAATTTCAAGTTATAATCTGCTAGGGTTTCCATGGCAAGCATTTCAGAATACCCCACTCTGCCAAAAGCTGCACTCCGAAGAAAGTTGTCTGCAGGCATATAACTTCGGGCAAAAAACTTCTTGAAAGCTGGCCAAGTCCTTGGAGTGTGTCGCTTGGTAGCTATAGACATCTACCACTGCATGGCACTGCCTCTGAGAAAAACAACGGCTTGAAAAAAAATCCTTTGATCCTTCTCTTGCAAGTGATCTTTATGGCTTATGTCTTGTAAGACAAAGCAATGAAGACGGGAGCAGCCCAATGAGTGATGGAGTAAGGGTGGAGTGGCTAATGAGTCCGGGATCAGGACACAAAGATTCTTTAATATTCTCTAATAAATTTTCATTTCAAGCTTGGAAACGCCATCTTGCTATGTCTGCTCTTTGGTAGGACTGGAATGCTTTCAGAAAAGCACACGCCTAAAGCTCTGACACCACTGGAACAAGGACGGGCACCACATGTAAACAGAATCGAACAGACTGAACAACTTTAAGCACTTCAAATAAAAACTGAACTGAAAGAGATGCACAACACACGAGACGGGGAGTGGCGGAATTCCACCCCTAAAGAGCACTGGCCCCAAACATTGGAACCGCTAATAGATATTTCTTTATATTGCTTGAACTCAGTACATCGTTGGTACTCCATCCTCTGCACCTCCTCGCAGGAGTATGCCAAAGAATGAGCCCTTGGCTCATACTTGAAGGTCCTTGGCCTCTCAAAAGCAGTTACATGAAAAGCTTCAAGTCCTAAAAGCATCTAGTCCAAAAGCGTGGAGCAACTGAAAACGTAGAAATCCGTACACCTGCCAATCATCAACCAGCAGCGCAAAACGCGGAAGTTCGTACATGCTACCACGTGGCACTATCAGCGCAATATGCGGAATTCCGTATAGGTCTGCCATGTCATCAAGTCTTTACGTAAGGGATTTTGGTGTGTGTGGGGTCCTACTTTATTTATGGTGTTTGGTTCACTTGGGCCCCCATCGGATGGAGTCCCAGAAGTTGGTAAAAACTTCTTCTGTTACCAACTTCTTCTGTTGCTTCTTCTTCTTCTTCTTCTTAGGGTTTAGGCTCCTCGGTCGGGATCTGCAGGTTGGCTCCGTTCTTCAATGGCTTGACACGTTGAGCAGTTTGTTCTTCATCCCTCTCCATAGCTCCCATCTGTAGGTTAACGTAGGATTGGTCTTCTCTTTTCTTCTCCATCCCCCTCCATAGCTCCCATCAATAGGTTGACGTAGGATCGGTCTTTTCTTGAAAAAGGGAAAAAAAAATAGATAACTCATGTAGAATCTCTTGTCTCTGTCCATGTCGACAGGATCGTGCTTCAGTTTGCAGAGGGCAAGTGGTCTTGGGTTCTTTACGGCTTATGCTCCTTAAGACAGAGCGGTGAGGACGGGATGCGTGATGGACTAAGGGTGGGAATGGCTAGTAAGTTCGGGCTAGGATAGGAAGATTCTTTGATTGAAAATCTCTGAAAATTTTGGAAGCGCCATCATGCTTTGTCTGCTCTTTGATAGGACCGGTATGCTTTCAGAAAAGCACACTTGAAGCTCTGATACCACTATAATCAATACCGGCAGACAGAAAGACAAAAGAAGCGACTATCTACACACTTGGCAACACTTTTGGTACTTCAAAACAATTCAAATCACATAGAAAAAGAGAATCCACGCGTGAACCCGTGGAGTGGCGGAGTTCCACCCTTACACGTATTGGCTCGAAAGATTAGCGTCCCTATCGATATTTCTTTATTATTGATTTGAAAAGGATACAACTCCATCCAACCCTCTACAAGACTCTGTGTCCATATGCTCTGACAAGAGTGGCCTCTGGACACTAATAAAGAGTACAAGGGATGCTAAAAACACAGCTCCAAAATCACTTGATTTAAAAGCACTTAATCCTAAAAGCATCTTCTCCAAAAAGCTAGCGCTAAAACTCCCCAAAATCAATCAACGCGATTTGCAGAAATTCGTACAGCACCCATGTGTCATGTCAACGCAATTTGCGAAAATATCCATACAGCAGTGCCATGTGTCAGTAAGTCAGTGTGATTTACAAAAATCAACTCCAGAGTTCAAGCTTTTGACTTTAGGCCCTAGGGTTTTAAGGCCATCGGCTCGTGCGCTCATCGGCCTAGCAGTGCCACGTCACAGACTTGTCACAGCTCCAAGTAAAACTGCCCCACACCTTTATAAAGGCCCCTAGCCTTATCAAAAGCAATTACATGAAAAGTGCAGAGCCCAAAAGCATCCGGTACCCGAAAGCTAGCGGCCCTTGGGTTGTCCGTAAAACGTGGAATCCCGTTGATCTGTCAAGTCAACAACGCAAATCACAGAACTGTTAAAGTTATGGCACCTCAAGTGAACTGCCCAATGTGATCCCATTATTTATTTTGGATTAGGTATTTATTCCACTTAGTTATCAAAGTTTGGACACGGAAATTTACTTAGATGGGTATATATGCAACCCATTTCCCCCATTGTATTATCATCAATTCATTGTAAGGTGCAGCGGAAGTGAATGTTGAACTTTGCTCGAGATGAGTGCTCCGAACTGTGTTCAAGGTTCCTTTTACTTACGGAAGGGAGAGCCTTCCGTTCCTTTAGTGACAGAGTGCAAATGGACACAAACAAAGTGGTGAACACTGTGAATGAAGGTGTTGAGATTGAGAGATAGAGAGAGAAGAATACGACACCAGAATGTTGTCAAAACCCTCCTCTGAAGGCCCCAATCTCTATGGCGAGAGCGGTCTACTATTGATTGCACAAATCTCTACAATGCTTGGACTTCCCTACGATGTCGACAACGATGAGGACGACGACGAGATGGGCTGAAATCTGAAAATGCTAATGGCTGAAATCTGCAAATCTTTATTTGCTGAATTCTAACTCTATGTCGGTGACAGAACGCGCTGAAAATGCAGATGCTGAAATCTGCGTTTTCCGGGCTGAATCTGCAAACTTTGGGGGATCTGACCATGCGGCGAGGATCTGTTGCGGGAAAGTGAGATCTGCAAGGTTTGGGGGCTCTATTGCGGAGTCTGACTGCTGAAAACTGAAAACGCTGATGCTAATGATGGTCTTGTCGCAAAGAATCTGCAAAATGCTAGGAGGTTGTGCTGATCCAAAAACGCTAGGGGTTGATCTGGGATCTCTTGCAAAAACGCTATGCTTCTGCTTGGTCTTGCTGTCGCCAGTCTGCTGCCAATGCAAAATACTAGGCTGATTTGCAAAGCTGAAAACGCTGGTTCTTCTTGTGGCTGAAAACGCTATGTCTCCTGCCCCGGGGGGTGTTTGGGGGGGGGGTCTTTCTTGCTAAGAAGGTGCACTATTGGACACAGGTCCCTGCTGCCTCTTCTGCCAGAAAGTGCCAGCGCTAGGGTTTCTTATATATCTGCTTGCAAAGTTTGCCCTACCTAGTTGCCAACAAAAGTCACTTAAAAATAATAAGTGAAAAATGGCTAAAATAGGGAAAATAGGTCTATGCCTTGTAAAAATGCTCCTAATGGGTTCCGACTGTAATCTGATGATCATGTTGTGTGCAACCAGAGCATATGCATCTACTCTAAGTGTCTGGACATGCACGGTCTGCGAACATACTCACGAAAGTGCCAGAACACCTCCTAAGCTAGGCTAACTAAACTGAATTGAATCCATGTCATGAAGTAGCTTGTCCACGTACACATAGGGTTAGATGTGCACGTGACACTCCCTCCTTTTCAAAGTGAGGTACGGGTACCGAATTGTATGGCGTCGAGAGAGATCGCCAACAGCGTCTAGAATCCTAGAAAGGACTCTTCGCCGGCCCACTCTGATGTGTGGGTCGTGCGATACTTGAACTTCATAAATGTTTACAACGCTTACTTCTTCGGGCCGCGCCGAAAGCAACACAAAGTCATTTGTGGCTCCTTCAGTGCTTCAACTTCGTCTATAGTCATGTGTCTACCTTCTTCAAGAATCTCCGAGGGTGAAAATTCCTGAAACCACTTCTAACACATAAACATGAACATACCCATTCCATGTAAAGTGACTGGAAAAATTCTAGTCTTCCTAAAAGACTATGCATGCAATGTAGATGACGGAGTGCCAAACTGTTCATCAAACACAAGCAAACAATGGAATCGAAACTTGTCTTTCCGATCTAAATCAATTAACTGTGGCAAATCACAATGGAAATGCCTATGCTTGATGCTCAATCCTGCTTGTGCTCTTTTGGATACTGTGTCATGCCAAGGAAGAGACATGGAATGTGAATTCCTTGGGTGCAAAACATTTCATCTTTTCATGAGTAATCCGCGTACATCCGTGCTCATTCATGAGTTCATCGTGTTCATCGTACAATATGTCATGTCTATGAAAAGGGATCACATAAGGACGGTGATTAAAATACAGGAAAGCATCACGAATAAAACGCTCAAACAATGTCTGCTGACTAATCATGCGCATACACAATACTTCCTGTGGGGGTTCTTTGGACCTTGACTCGAAAGCCAAGATCGGTTCTTCATGATTGATCGAATCTGCAATGAGGTTAGCTTCACTAGAAAAAGCATCAACTAGACCATCATCCTGTGAACAATCACAGCTTTTTCTTGCAAATCATCATGCTCATGAATAATCACATCGTGATCATGTAAATCATCATGCTCGTGAATAATCACATCTTGACCATGCAAATCATCATGCTTATCATTATCATACAAATCATGTGTGTCATGCTTTGGAAAAGAAGTGACTGAGAGTCTCCTTCTCCAGATTCTTTTCAATCTTCGTCTGCACATTAGAAATGAGAGATGAAGAATGAACAATGTGCTCGTGATCCAATCCTGTGTTTCTTTCTGCGGCAGCCAAGCGTAGTCGCTCGAGCTCACGCTCTAAGGCGGCTATTTCTTCTTCGTGCGGTTGTCGTATCATCATGTCCATCATCGACTTGACCAAAGCCTCCATAGGATGTGGTGCAATCCATGGCGTAGATGGAGAAGGGGTAGGGTCAGAAAAACCTCCTGGTGGAAAAAATTCTTCTTCGCCAGTGCCATGCTCATCACCTCCATGCGAAGTATCCATTCCGCTTCGGGTAATGAAGTCTTGGGTTTTTAAGTTCACGAGGAACTTGGGTTCTTGTGGGCCTTGGGTTCTTGGGTTCTTGAGGGTCTTAGTTCTTGGGTTCTTGAGGGTGTTGAGGTTCTTAAGTTCTTGAGGTTCTTCTTTAGCTTGCAATCTGTGTTAGAGAAGGATCTTCTCTTCACCTGAGCTCCTCTTTCCCCCGGAAGCACCCCTTGGCGGCCTTGCGCTCACACCAAGGTTGCTTTTTCCCACCTCATGTCGATTGGCCGGCCGCTAAGTGCACGGTCCGCTCTCAATGAGTGAAAAGAGAAACAAGGGGAGGCTAGACAAGCCCTTCTTTCTTGAGTTTCCTGTCACTCTTCAAAAACACGATTAGGAATCAACATGTCCAAGAGGTCTTTGGTTACGTGCGACCGCAACAAGCAAAAAAATTGTGGTTCTTTTCTTGAGTAATACAGAACACTGTCAAAGCTCTGATACCAATGTAAGGTGCAACGGAAGTGAATGTTGAACTTTGCTCAAGATGAGTGTTCCGAACTGTGTTCAAGGTTCCTTTTACTTACGGAAGGGAGAGCCTTTCGTTCCTTTAGTGAGAGAGTGCAAATGGACACAAACAAAGTGGTGAACACTGTGAAGGAAGGTGCTCAGGCTGATAGATAGAGAGAAGAATACGACACCAGAATGTTGTCAAAACCCTCCTCCGAAGGTCCCACTCTCTATGGCGAGAGAGGTCTACTATTGATTGCACAAATCTCTACAATGCTTGGACTTGTCGATGATGTCGACAACAATGAGGACAATGACGAGACGGGCTGAAATCTGAAAATGCTAATGGCTGAAATCTGCAAATCTTTATCTGCTGAATTCTGACTCTATGTCGGTGACGACAGCGATGACAACGACGTGCTGAAAACACAGATGCTGAAATCTGCAAACCTCGGTGGATCTGACCGTGCGACGAGGATCTGCTGCGGGAAAATGAGATCTGCGAGGTTTGGGGACTCTACTGCGGAGTCTGACTGCTGAAAACTGAAAGCGCTGATGCTAATGATGGTCTTGTCACGAAGAATCTACAAGACGCTAGGGGGCTGTGCCGATCCACAGCCCATCTAAAAACACTAAGGGCTACTTGGTCCTGCTGTCGCCAGTCTGCTGCCAATGCAAAACGCTAGGCTAAATCGTAAAGCTGAAAACGCTGGTTCTTCTTGTGGCTGAAAACGTTGTCCCCTGCCCCGGGGGGTCTTGCTGAGAAGGTGCACTATTGGACACGAGTCCCTGCTGCCTCTTTTGCCAGAAAGTGCTAGCGCTAGGGTTTCTTATATATCTGCTTGCAAAGTTTGCCCTACCTAGTTCCCAACAAGTCACTTTAAAATAATAAGTGAAAAATGGCTAAAATAGGGAAAATACTGTAAAAATGCTCCTGATGGTTCTAACTGTAATCTGATGATCATGCTATGTGCAACCAGAGGATATGCATCTACTCTAATTGTCTGGACATGCACGGTTTGCGAACAAACTCACAAAAGTGCCAGAAAGTAATCTGCAAGTTAGTAAAACTTCTTCTGTCTCTTTCGCTAGGGTTTAGGCCCCCTTCTGTCCAATCTCTATCCTTGAGGCCATGCCACATCATCACTTTGTGACATGAGCCAATTCTGGGTAGGACAAAATCTCTAACGCAACAAAAATCGGAAAAAAATATAAAATGGGTAAAATGCTCAGGGCAAACCCTGTATGTGCCTAAAATCCCTACCAGAGTCTTGAGTGCGCATGAGAAAGCGGTAAGCAAGAGTGCAAGCGTTTTAAAGGTGAACATAAAGCTCTAACACCATGTTGAATGCATGAGCAAGAAGAAGCTCTAATACCAATGTTAGTCCCTCGCCGGATCAATAGTGCACACATGACATGCCACAAGCCATACTCACACATAGACAAGCGCAAGACCAGACATTACGCTCATCTCCCAACCATACGGGCTCACACTAAGCAACCAACGGGCTAGCCTCTACCAAAAGGGCTCATGTCCCAATACCACCAAGCCCTGCAGGTAGAGCTGCCAAGGGCCTAGTTTCCAAGATCAGTGATCACACCAAATGTCTCGCAAATGAGACCACAGTCCTATTTATAGTACTCACTTAAGAAGCGGCCATGTTCACACTTAGCCGGACATAGCTCAGGCACCCATCCTGATGTATGGGGACGTCACAGCAACAAACTTCAGAAAAACTAGCAGCGGCTAAAGGGCAAGCAGCTATGACAGATAGAGCAGTTGGTAGGGGAGAGACAGCAAACAGAGAGCAGTGAAGGAAGCTGACAAAGAGAAGTGAAGGAAGCAGCAAGCTGTGGAAGCACGGAGATGAGCAGGAAGGGCTAGGATCTACAGGTGCGGCCACGACCACGAGCAGGGTTTCAACAAGCAGTTGTTCCCTCTCCTCTCAATTTGCAGTTCCTGCTTTGCTATTTCTTGAGAGGACTTGTCAATTGTGATGTGTCCCTTTGACTTGTACTTACACAAGCATCATCCTATCTCCACCCAGGGGCTGCATGCTCTTAACTACCAGCCATTTCTTTAAACTTCACTGCAAACAATAAGTTCCAATGGTTTCTCCCTCGTTCATTTGCAAGCAGCAAAAAGAATATTCAAAAATTGTGTTACTAAAACTCTGCCCCACAAATCAGGTTCACTGCACTAAGTTGAAAGTCTAAAGAGGTAAACCAAGATTAAAGTTCCATGACTGAAAATGGACAAGACCCTCCCGCAGAGGTTGTATCCCTTCCATTTCAGTAGCTAACACATGGAGCCTCAAATTCTCAACAACATACATGATTCTAAAAATTATTACATAGCAAACTGAGTCTACATGAGGTTTTCCATCATCAATGCAGAATCGCAAAATCATACTCGAATAATATAACCGGTGTGAGAAAAGACAAAAATGACATGCAGCGAAGAGAGCTTACAAGTGTATCATCCAGAGTACCGGCCAGGATGAACTTCCCATTAGGCGAGAACTTGACAAAAGAGACTGGAGGGTTCTTGTCATCAATCAGAGTTTTGAGGCAGTGTCCAGTAGTTGTGTCCCATATTCTGCAAAGTCCATCATAACTGCTGGAAACAATTAAAGACCCGTCTCTATTGAAGTTCACAGCGGTCACAGGCTCCGAGTGCGCAGGGAGTGTCTTCAAACACTTTCCTGTTTTCACGTCCCAAATGCGCACGGTCTCATCAAAAGAACCTGAGACAAGAAGATTTGACTGTGGGTTGAAGCTGACACAAAAAACAAAGTTTGTGTGCCCTTTCAGAGTCTTCACATTCTCTCCCGTCTGTACATCCCAAAGGCGTAAAGTTTTGTCATCTGAGGCAGAGCATATGTAGCGAGAATCAGAAGACCAAGCAAGATCGGAGATCCCCTCTGTGTGACCTTCCAGCGCTTTTTGAAAAGTTCCATCTGAAGCATTCCATATCCTCACAGTCTTGTCTGCAGAGGAGCTTCCAAGCAGCTTCCCGTCGGGTGAGAATTTAACGCTAGAGACGGCCTTCTTGTGGCCCGTGAGGGTATGCTTAAGCTTGTAAGGGACATAAGCTTTACCTTCTTCTTGAGAGGCCTGCATCGCCTTGTCCTTTTGCCACTCGACCTCTGGGAAGTTCTGCAGAACTTTCTTGTTGGCAAGAAGTTTAACGGAGAGGGAATTTTTCCCAATTTCAGGCCACCTGCCCGTGCCCAAACACTTTTTCCGCCTAGGATGCCCAAAATGTGTTCTTGAAAATTAATGTCCAGTAAAATCATAAACAAATATACAGTACACATTTTGAAAAATAAATGTTGATGAGAATCTTATAAAATTCTCTCTGGTATGGTCACTATCCCTCTCTCTCTCTCTCTCTCTCTCTCTCTCTCTCTCTCTCTCTGGAAATAGAAGGCGTCTCTCTCTCTCTCTCTCTCTCTCTCTCTCTCTCTCTCTCTCTCTCTCTCTCTCTCATCGAGGCCTCTCTCTCTGCGATGACGCAACGTGCAGCAAATGCCTTTTTCTTCCTCTCTCTCTCATGCGCAGCTGAGGCTGCTTCTCCTTATTCTCCTCTCTGTGTGTGAGAATTGCAAAAGAGGAGGGGAAGGAGGGGAAATTCATTGTAAGAAGGTAGTTTGCAGAACTGCAGCCTGCATGAAGCAATAGCGCATTTTTTTATTTTTGTGGGATATCTCCTCCTCCAACAAATGAAGAATTGCAAAAGTATGTGCCTACGATTTTTACAAAAGAAATTAGTAGCCGAAGCACACGAGATGCGCGAAGCAGGGGAGTGAAGGGAAGGGGTTTTGTGGGCTCGTAGGTAGGTGGCGATCGACAAGGGAGGCATTGAGCGGCGTTGGAAGCAAGGCGAAGGCAGGCGCAATGGCACAACAGTAGTGAGGCAGGGGTCAGAGAGAGAATTACAAAAAAGAGACTTCAAACACCATATTTCATTAATTTGAAAACACACAACCAAAAGTGTTGTGTAATACAACTAAGACGAGTGCATTGAGCAACTTATTTAGCACAAAGCCACATGTCGACTAAAAATTGGTTGTTAGACTAGAAAATGTGAGAAAATGGCATCCCAAATACGTACATCGCCATATGAATGCAAATATAAGCACCATGATGTGCTACTCAAGCAACAATAGCTTATCACGTGTTAGCTTGGGCCATAATCAAACGGATCATTAATTCATCCCATGACACCAACCTCTCGATTAGTACATGCAGGTCTTTCTTTGCACCATACACTTGCTTGAGCTTTGATGGTTGCCTTCTAGCAATAAAGCCAACAATAGGCAATTACAAAATTCACAACTCTTAAAATGTAAAGCACTTACAAAATCATGCTCAAATGTCAACCAACCACCACTCTCGAGGTGACACAAAGACACTGTGTCCACTCGCACCCTCGTGGTAGCTCTTTGTTAGCTTTATATGTTAGGGGAGTCACACGCCTCATCCTAGATGGTCCTCAAGTCTTCTATGTTAATGCAATTAGGCTTGCCCAATCCTTGTTAGTATGCCTAACCAAACACGTGTGCTTCATGTGCTCTTGTATCCGGTTCGATGGTTATCTTTGTGGAGAAGCTATCAAAAAGGGAAGGCACGTAGAACTCATAGTGAAGGATAGTAATAATTTGCTCCTTCTTTGACTTATCTTGATTCTTCCAAGACTCCATAATGTTGCACCAAAAGATCTTGTAGCATGGCTCATGCATGCGAGAAATCAAACATTCCCCATCCTTATACATGTATATGTCACATGTATTCTTATTTATACTGTAAGAATACCTAGGTCTATATTTCCACTTAACAAGGACTTGCTAATGAACACGACTTCTTGTTCGTATGTGATGATCCAAAATCTTTTCTAGCTCGTGAGGTTGAGCGGGTGGGTAAATTATGTTGACCTGAATATTTAAAACAATAACATTGTATGTCTATCCTAACCACTTGCATAAATGGCTAACATGAAAAATAGGATGAATTCATGAATGTGCTAGTAAATTTATTTTGTAAGCATACATCTTAAGAATCTGGAATGCGCCACAAGACCTTGGTGAAAGATTAAGTGTAGGCCCATTTTTTAGACTTTTTGAATGTTATGGAACCTTCAAAAACACCCACTCTCCCTCCATGAAGGAGACTTGTCGACATTTCTCATATGCAAACTTTTTGTAAAGGTTTTGAGCTTGTTTAACATTGATCTTTGCAATCCGTAACATATCAAAATGTTGTTTTAAGAAATCCTTAGCCAGATGTCTAGATTCATGAGCTAAACCTATAATGAATGGAGACCAAGCTTGATAATCATAAATGGGCTAAAGCATGTGGAAACATGTTTTGCACTATTGCAAGAAAATTCCAGACAGGCAAATAATCTCTCCAATCTATTTGCTTGGTACTAAGATAGGCTCGTAGCTAAGGATGATCAATTGTACTTAAGTCAAGAGTAATTCCATGCTTACAAAATATTGATCTCCAAAAATGACCATCAATTTTTATATCTTTATGGTTAACCATATTAGACAAAGGCCATATAACTTGTATACGTTCTCCATGGATGGTCATCTCAATTTTGGAGCCTTGTAGTATTTGTGAGAATCAATCAATCTACCACTACTCAAATAGAGTCATGACCACGAACTGTCATACATAAAGTGACAATAAAGTCCATAGAAATGCTTTCCCATTTTTTGTTGGGGATCTGTAATGGATGTAAGAGCCCGCCTACCCTGAGATGCTCAGCTTTTGTCACTTGACACTTTTGGAAATGTAATATGTGCTTGTGTACGTCCTTATGTAAATATCGCCCATCAAATTGTCTTCTAACTAATGCATATGTCTTCCTAATATCAGGATTACCTACACTTTGCTAGTCAGGAAACTCAAAAAGAATTGGGTGCCTAGTATCTAAGTCGATGGGTAAACATAGCCTTCACTTATGGAGTAGATACCCATCCTCAATAGAAGAATTCTTCCATTGTTGTAGTTCTGCTTGTGAAAAAGTAGAACTATGTGTAAAAGCACATATGAAGTTGGAATTACCATTGTCTTTTCTATGAGCTCATTGGCTTGCGAAAGGATCTCCTTTTGTTGTGTGTGAGAAACATGATAAAGAGGTCTACTAAGAGGATCAATTCCAAGCACTAGCTCAATCTTATGTTAAGCATCCCCTCTTGAGAGAGGTTATTCACTTGGGATAAAGTCAGAAAAGCAATCACTATATGATTGAAGGAAAACATGTGATTCATTTCATTATTGGAACCCCAAGGGTTCCACATCAAGATATGTAAGTGTAGCATGTGAGTTCATTCATAGGGGTTTTTTATATTTCAAAAAGTTACAAAATTACATGTACATGGGGGGGCTAAAAATGAAAGTTTAATAAAAAGTAATAGGATTATGAAAGAAAAGGGGTCTTTTAATCCATGGTGAAATGTGTGTGTAGAGGAGTTTTATTAATACCTCTTGAATGCATGTCCTACAGGTATGTTTAAAATTTGACCCCACCCCAAGATTAGAAGGTGAGTTGGCATTAGATTTCACAATGGTGGGATACGGGTCTTTGACAAAAACCATTTATGAAAAAAGAGATGAATTATTGTTTGTATATAGATACATGTGATACCATTGGAATTGTGCTTCCCTTCCTCTTAGTACTAGGACTCATAGCTCTACCGCTATGTTAAAAATTTATGACTCTATTAGGAAACTTAAGTTGAGCAATCATCTGTCAATGAAACCATGGTGCCCTTAGAATTACATCCCCATGAAGCAAAGGGAATCCTTCTTGTAACGTTAATAAGCTTTAGCTTCCTTGGTGACCATTTGGGTAAACGTGCATGAGGTTGGTGATGTAACCATTTTTTGCCCTTGCAATCCTTGCTTGTGTTTAAATATTTACAAGATTTATTGATCATGGGATTACAACCATTGGTTAAATAAATCTTAAAAGATCTTTAAAGCATTAGCTAAAGATTTTGTGCTAGATACCATGTAGCATGGTGTGCTTTTATCTTTAGAATAATGTTTAGAAGATAACACATATAACCTTTTGCAAAAAGTCATGATATTGAACTCTAAGGAGTTATGATGCTTTAATTGAGAATTGGATCTTTTATTATAGCGTTTATATGTTAATGTTTATCTCTAGAGAACATTTTGAAGACTATACATATTCATTTGCCAAAAGTAGTAGCCAATCATCATCTTAAACTTTGAAAAGTTTCCAATGTGTAGCTTGTTCCTTACACTTTTTCTGCCATATTGAGATGGTGTCTTTTATCTTTACCACATCGAGGCAACGATCACATCCAAACTTGTTTTCAACAAGCCTTGCACAACATATCCTTAACATGGGCAATACTTTTGATACCCAGCTTGTGCTACTAAGTACAATAACTTCTTCCGTGAACCATAAAAGAAAACTTGCTCAGTAAACTTAAAGGTTAAATAAACCTGTTACCGTATTATCCGATCATTGTTTCTTTGAAACAAAGAGAAGAAAATATCATCGATATTCACTCTCGAGAACATGTTTTTCCTTTGTGACACTTTGACTATCAAGAAATATATTCAAGGATATCTCTTCTTTTCAACTACTACAAGTTGAAACCTTGTCATCATAACACTAAATATAGCTTAAATGCCATAGTGTTCTTTAGCCAGAGAGACATGGGGTTTAAGCACAATCTTCTCTCTCATCATTCATTTGACATTGTTGGAGTTAGGGTTGTACAAATGCACACATAGCTTGGAGATAAAGAAGAAGCTCAAGGCACTCAATAATGAATGTATTACTTAGTGTGTGAATACAAGATAAGATTGCCCTAGAGTGAGGGACGTATATACAAGATAAAGAAGAAGGTCAAGGCACACAATAGAGAATGTATTACTTAGTGTGTGAATACAAGATAAGATAACCCTAGAGTGATGGATATATGTACAAAGCACTGGGGGGGAAAACCTCGTAGTGAGGAAAAAAGTGCTCCGATGGTCCTACGTGTGTTTGCACACATCACTACTATATACATTGCAAAAAATACCCCTTGGGAGTGATGTAGCGAATGAGAACTCACACACTAAGTATAGGAAATTTTCATGCCTTATGGACATGATCAATCCACAATGGGAAGCAATCCCAAAGATTTGCAAAAAGCTTTGAGCTTCTTGTGAGGCAATGCATTTGTGAAAAAATCCACAATGTTGTCCTACGTTGGCACATAAGCCAAGCTAATCTCTCCAATTAAGAGTGTCTCCCTATAATATGGATAATGCTCCTTAATGTGCTTTGTGTAAGCATGGAAGACTAGGTTCCTCGCAACTACCAATGGGCTCCGACTGCCACGGTAGATGAGAGTACCAGACTCTAATCCAACTCCCAAATCAACAGTAAGATGTCTGAGCCACACACACTCAATCATAGCTGTGAAATATACCATGTATCTAGCCTCACAAAGTAGAGGTGGCCACAATAGGTTAATTTATGCTTAACCAAGATATGCATGAGCTGTCAAGCATGAAATAAAAACCACTTGTGGTGGACACTCATGTGTCGTAACAATTAGCCCAATCCGAGTCTGAAAAAGAAATGATATGGCGGCAATGATCCCCCTTTGGGATAAAACAACCCAAGATGTAGAGTGACACTCAAGTAGCAAAAGAGTTATTAATTGCCTACCAATGCTTAGACCATGGGCTGTGCATAAATATGTTCACTTGTGAGACTGTAAACTATATATTTGGCCTTGTAATACACACATAAATGCTGCTACCAACAACTATCTAGTAAAGGGTAATATTTGCACGATCTCCAACATCATGTAGACTTAACCTTAAACCCGTTTCCATAGAACTGGCAATTGGTTTACAATCATCGACTAATTTTAGTAAAGTTTGCACATACTCTATGTGAAATAATGCAATACCCTCATCAAAATGCTTCAATTGAAGCCCAAATAATGATGCAAAAGCCTCAAATCTGATGTCCCAAGTTTGGCATTCAAATCACCCTTAAATTAGCAATATGTACCTCATTCGGACAAGTGAGCAATCCGCACATTTTACATTAAAATTTCTCTCAGTTGGACTATTTTGAAAGCCTTGTGCAGTTGAATGATTATCCATCTTCTCATAAAAAGCATGGAAAGATTGCTTGAAACCATACAATGATTTATTACATCTGCACTTTCTTTTCTTGTCCTTTCTTGACAAAACCACAAGGCTGCATTAGATACACTTCCTCATACAAGTCACCATTTAAGTGGTTTCAATGTCCGAATGATGTACATCCCATCCAAAATAAGCAAGCAATGCACAAATGAAACAATATAACAGGCATTCAACAAGTGGAAGCAAAAGTTTATTCATAATGAATGCCCTTTTGTTGAGCAATAACCTTTTACAACATGCCTCGTAGCAATCAACTTTACCATCCGGCTTACAATGCAGCCTATAAACCCACATTGTGCCAATGGCCTTCTTGCCATGAGGCAAGTCACATAAAAACCAAGCATCGTTCTTCACAAATGCATCATATTCATCTTGCATAGTAGCCATCCAATTCTAGTTAGTGCTTCATCAAGCGTAAGAGGTTCATCTTTGTCACACATACTTGACATAGCCAAATCATAAAAATCTAATTCACAAGAAGCATGATGAGGACCCAAATGAGTATGAGTACATAAAGGTGCATTTAGTTTACTAGCACGCAAAGTATGCACTAGCTTTTTGGGCATCCCTCTAGCTTCCTCATTTTTAGCCCTATCCTCATCAAGTCCATCATTACATCTCCATAGTAAATAGGTTGATCTATGACATCACTTGAAACCTCTATAGGCTAAATATTTGCCTCATTTGGACTTATATTTGTATTCTCACCTTTGAAAAGAGACAATAAGGTATCAAAAATGTCATATGAGCTTACACTTGTCTCTTTAGTACATGACAACAAGGTTGAACTACATCTTTCCCAAAAACATCTCAAGAAGTCAAAATACGTTTTGACCACAAATGATATAACCAATACCCCTTGTTCTCAACAGTGTAACCAATAAAGATGCAATTGATAGCCTTGTCATCCAATTTCTTGCATTGTTGTTATAGCACTAGGGCATAAGCCAAGCAACCAAGAACATGCAACTGGCCAATGGATGGCTTCTTATCATGCCATGCCTCATATGGAGTCACAGATTGCAAAGCTTTGGTGGGACACCTGTTAAGTATGTAGGTAGTACATATGGTAGCCTCTAGCCAGAAAGCATGAGACAAAGTTTAGATTTTGACCAAAATCTCTACCATCTTCACATAAGTGACCTATTTTTCCTCTCAACAACACCATTTTTTTGAGGTGTACAAGGCATTGTACATTGGTGTTTTATCCCAAGACCATCCAAAAATGCATCTCATTCTTTTGACATAGAATGGAGGTGTCCATAGTACAACTAAATCAACAAAAACGTTTGTTTGAAGCACATAAGCATGTCATACTTAGCCTTAAGCAGACCTAACCATGTATGCCATGAGTAATCATCAACGAAAGTCACAAAGTAAAAATCATTACTAAAAGAATGAGTGTGCATTGGGCTGCAAACATCACTATGAACAAGTTACAACTTGCGAGTAGCCTGCACTGAACAATCTTTTGAAAACCCAGAACACTGCATTTTTCCCAAAAATATAGTCTTCACAAACATGCTTAGGTGGTGCCTCCAAAGGGAGCAATGAGGCAACCATATCACACTTCTACAAGCTTATCAAATTGGGAAAATTCACATGCCTAAAACGTGAATGCCATAGTTTTGAATGTGAAATAGCTTTAGAATTTGTAACTGCATTTGAAAAGTTTTCCACAGACTTGTTATAAGAATTGAGATTGTAAAACCCATGTGACAAAGTACCTGATGCCACAATAGTATCACAAGATCATAAATAGTGCATTTGTTATCGAAAAACTTTACAACAAGACCAAGTATTGCTAAGACAAAAACAAACAACAAATTCTTCTTGATCCCATTCACAAAAAGTACATCAAAAAGTGTGAAGGAAATTCCATTTATTGTAGTGAGTGCAATCTTTTTGACTCCTTGAGCTGGACAATAGTCATTGTTGGCACAAGTGATAGTATTCCAATTGGAGATAACATCAAGGGAAGTGAACAAACCACAATGAGATGTAATTTGCTTTGCACCACTTTCAAAATACCTCCCATGTGAATCTACAAACTTAGTCATGCATGTGTCATGGACATAAGGATTATACTAACATTGTGCACTAAAAGCCCATTTTGCATCAACAATAGAATTTATAGATTTTGCAATGAGTGCCTTTGAAGAAGATTCACTTTCCTTATATGCCTCTTTAGCCCTTAGCATAGAACATTGCTTTATCTAAATATTCATCAGCTCTGCAATAATTGCAACACAATTTTTTCTTTCCTCTTTCACCAAATTTACAAGATGCATTGCTATTACGGGAGGCATTTCTCACATATGATTTGTTATCTAAAGAAGCAACATTGGAAGTAGCAACATTGTTATTGCTACCTCTTCTTTGTGCAGAAACAAAAGCCTAACCAACAGCACATTGCTTAGACCTATTTTTTCTTGGCATAGCCTCTTGCAATAGCAAATTGGCCAACCCATCAAACTTGAGCATTATCACTACCCTGTGCAACAAGCCTCAAAGTAGAAGAAAAAGTTTGATAAAAATCTGGTATGTATTTATGACAATCTGCACAAGTGAATAGTCGGGAACAACTTCACCTGCAGCAGTAAGTTACTCATTAAGATCTTTGATTTCATCAATAAAAATGTCCATTACAGCTTTCTCATCTTGCATGATTTTTATTGTAGCTGTTTGCGTATGTATGTTATTTTTGCCTCATTCCAACCTACATACAATCTAGCTAGAATGACGTAAGCATGTTTTGCTATTTTGGCTGAACAAATGTGAGGAGTAATGGTGCGCTTGATAGACATTGCGAGCAAAGTTTGCACCTATGCATCTCTACTATCCCAACGAGCCTGTTTAGTTGTAGGTAAAACAACCCTAGTTGTAGGAGTAGAACTACTAAAACCTGTAACATCCTCCACAAAATCTGGTTGTGAATCAAAAACCTTTAACAATGTTCCATGCACCCTTGGAAACAAGTACATGCTACATCATGTAAGCCCACAATGGATAGTCGTATCCATCCAATTTTTCATCAACAGACAACATTTTGAAAACATCATTGCTCTCAGTCATAGTGAAAGACTGAACCAAATTCCCCTTTTGTATGCTCCACCTGCTCATTTTCCTTCATCATTCATAGCTACTGCTCCAATAGCTTGGTAATTCACGAGCCGAGCATACGAGTGATGGCGTAGGCCCTTTATTGATATGATTGTACATTATGTGGAGTGTGCAAAGGATGGACTCTCTACTAGGTAGCAAGAAAAGTCCCATGCTCTCCTAATCCCTAACTTTTGATGGCATGGAGACTTGGATATGTTTCCATGTATATGGTAGTGATTTGTGTGAACACACTTAGGATTGTTGAGGCACTTTCCCTCACTAGGAGGTTTTCCCATGCTTTGTATATAAGCCCATCACTCTAGGGCTATCTTATCTTGTATTTGTACACTTAATAATACACTCTCGTTTTCATGTGTCTTGAGATTCTTATCTATCTCCAAGCCATGTGTGCATTCCTACAACCCTAACTCCAACAATTGGTATCAGAGCAGGTTGCATCCCCACGGGCATAGTCGCTAGCACCCACTAATTACTTTCTTTGATTTAGGTGAGCTTTGATGAGCATCAACAACAAGATAAATATTATGGGTAGGGTCGTAGAGCTTGGTGTGTTGAAAATTTTGATTCGAGCTCATTTTGGCCTCTGTTTCTAGTACCACAAGTACTGCAGATGCAATTTTGTCCTTTTATACAAAAGTTCTTCAACTATAAATTTTTGCGTAACATACTTTTGGTAGTCTACTATGGTTTGTGCTATATAGCATGAAAAGTTATCCTTTAGTGTCTACTTAGTTTGGATATTTTCTACATCAAGTCCAGTCTTTCGTTATGTTTGAGAGCAATGATGTTTTCAAGATGTTGTTTGCTAATGACAAACTAGATGGAGACAACTATCCATATTGTGGTCTTACATGATGTTTTCAAGATGTTGTTTGCTAATGACAAACTAGGTGGAGACAACTATCCATTGTCGGCTTACATGATGCAATATGTACTTATTTCCAAGGGTGTATGGAACATTGTTAAAGTTTTTGATGTACGCTCAAGTTTGGTGGATTCAAGTTTGCGGAGGCTGTTGCAAGTTCTAGTGATTCTAGTAGTTTTGTTCCTACAGCTCTTGTTGTTTCACCTATAGCTGAAGAGGCTCATTGGGATAGTAGAGATGCACATTTGTTTAGCAAAAATGAAAAATAAGGCTTAGGAGATTCTAGTTGGATTGTATGCACATTTCACTGAGGCAAAAATAGCATACTTCTACAAAATAGATAGAATAAAAATCATGAAAGAGGAAGATGAAATGGATATATATCTTTATGAAATCAAAGATATCAATGTGCAACTTATTGCTACAATTGGTCATTCCCAACCGTTCACTTTTGAAAGACCTTTGTGGATACATTACCACATTTGTATTAGACTTTTGCTTCAACTTTGAGGCTTATTGCATAGGACAATGACTATGTTGTTAAGCTTGATGGGTTAGTCAATTTGCTATCCCAAGAGGCTATGTCAAGGAAAAATAGGGTTAAGCAACGTGCTTTTGATCAATCTTTTGTTGTTGCACAAAGAAGAGGTAGTAATAAGAATGTTGCTACTTCTAATGTTCCTTCTTTAGGTAGCAAAGCACCCGTGACAAATGCCTCCCATGACAACAATGTATCTAGTAAATCTATTGAGAAAGGAAAGAAAAAGTTGCATTGTAGCTATTGAAAAGCTTTTGATCATTGGGTAAAGCAATGTTCTAAGCTTAAGGCTAAAGATGCATGTAAAACAGAAAGTGAATCTTCTTCAAATGTAGCTATTACAAAATTTGCAAATTTTGTTTTGTTGATGCAGAATGGGCTTTTAGTGCATAGTGCCAATATGACCCTTCTATTCATGATGCATGCATGATTGAGGCTATAGATTCACATGTATGGTATTTTGACAGCGGTGCTACAAAGCACATTACATCTCATCATGACTTTTTCACTTCTCTTGATGTTATCCCTAATGAGAATACTATCACTTCTCTTGATGTTGTCCCTAATGGGAATACTATCACTTGTGTCAACAATGCCTCTTATCCAATTCAAAAGAGTCCAAAGGATTGTACTCATTACAGTTAGTGGCAGTTTCTTTACACTTTTGGATGTACTTTTTGTGCTTAGAATCAAGAAGATTCTGTTGTCTACTTCTACTTTAGCAAGACTTGGTCTTGTTGTAAATCTTGTGGATGATAGATGCATTGTTCACAATCTTAATTCAGGTGACACTCTTGTGGCAGCAGGTACCTTGTCTCGTGGGTTGTACAAGCTTAATTTCTATGACAAGTGTGTGGAAAAAATTGCAAATGTAGTTATAGATTCTTTAGCTATTTTAGATGCTAAACTATGGCATGTAGGTTTTGGGCATCTAAATTTTGCCAGTTTGATGCATTTGCAAAAAATTGATATGGTTGCATCATTGCCCTTGTTGGAGGCACCATCTTAGCATGCTTGTGAAGGTTGTATTTTGGAAAAAAAAATAGTGTTCTAAGTTTTTGAAAGATGGTTTAGTGCGGGCTATTTTGCAAGTTGTAGCTTGTCATAGTGATGTTTGTGGTTTGATGTGCACTCCTTCTTTTAGTAATAATTTTTACTTCATGAATTTCATTGATTCTTACTCATGGCATACAAAGTATATCCACTTAAGTCTAAGTAGCAAAGTATTTATGTACTTCAAACTTTTGGTTATTGATTGCAAATGTATCCGATTGTCCTATAGGTGCCCTCTGATATGATTAAGGGGGAGTATATGTCAAAAAATTTGATGCATTTTGGCTCATCGTGGGATTAAATACCAACATAAAGTGCCTTATACACCTTTAAAAAATGGTGTTTCTTAAAGGAAAAATAGGTCACTTAAGGAGATGGCACAATGTACGGTTAAAAGCCAAGCCTTGCCACTTGCTTTTTGGCTAGAGTCCGTCATGTGTGTTGATTGCATACTTAACACTAGGTTGGTAACCTAACAGGACATAAAAGTGTCCTTTCAGGGTTTTGAAAAAAACCTCCAAAACCATAGTAGATCCACTCATTTTGTAAAATCCTTTCATGAGGTTATAGTTCAAGGCCTACTACACATGGAAAAAATAAGAAACTTGTAAAATTTCTCATATTTTGGTCACACCAAGCCTCCAAAGTTGATGGAGCAGTATAGTTTCATCAAAACAGTCATTTCTTACGTTTTGTTACATAAAAATAAGATTAGGGATTTTTGTAGGACTTGAGATAAATTCCCTAGTTAACTTCAATGGGTTGGTGATCAGAACATATGATTGCTTCTCACTCACTATTTTTTCTTTTGACAAAAGAAATAGGTACAAAAAAGTTGAATTTTTACCATTCTGCAAACCTATCATCAAAGTTTCTATAGCCACGCTCAATGCAAATAATATATGCATGTTTTCTTAGTTCCCTATTGTCCTTTAGGTTCATAAGGAGCCATGGATCATGTCAAAAGAATAATACATCTCTTACCAAGGGGAATCTTGGGGACAAAGATGAAGTGCTAAATACAGCAAACATGAAAAAGCAGATAGCACCTCAAAATTCATTTTGAAACTCTTGACATAATTCAAGGAAAATGGTCACTTAACAGGACATAAAAGTGTCCAAGGACATAAAAGTGTCCCATTACCAACCTAGTGTTAACATGTGTCCCACCAAAGCTTTGTAGTCTATGACTTCATTTGAGGCATGGCATGATAAGAAGCCATATGTTGATTACTTGCATGTTTTTTGTCGCTTGGCTTATGCTCTAGTGACACAAGAATAACATAGAAAATTGGATGATCGGGCTATCTGTGATGGAATATGGCTAATAACATGGATTGTAGCGGAATTAAAGTAATAATAGTGAGAATTTCCTTAAGAGGATTCTTAATGAACATAAGGAGAGTACTTGATTGAAGGTAGGAAAATAAATATTAGCTTGAGATGAACAATACTTACAAAAGAGAGAGAATTAGAGAAATTGACAATAGTTGAAGACCGGATTTACTTGGAGCTGGTCCCCCCTCCAAAAGGCTTTTGTACTATAGATTCTCCCTTGAAGAGAGACTTGGTATAATACATGCATTGTGCTCCTTGAGACCTTGTTGATGCCATGAAGATGGTAAGCTCCATGCACCAATATTATGCCCGTAACTAACTTGCAAAAACATTAACTTGTCCCCGGCCTCAATCCCAAACCCTCAAACACCTTCAAAGGTGGAGAGAGAAACAAGACTCTTGGTTGGATTTGCATTGCATAGCCAAGATATGTTGTTATAGGCTCTTTACTTCTCAAGCTTGGAGAAGGAGATGACTTGTGTGCACAACACACAATGGATGTGTGTGTGTGTGTGGCTTGTGGAGTATATGAATTAGAGAGAGAGAGAGAGAGAGAGAGAGAGAGAGAGAGAGAGAGAGAGGATTCGATTTTGCTACTTTACTCTTGCTACAAGCCTATTGGCCCAATACTTGGGCTAGCCAATGAATGGCTCTAGTCATAACAAGCAAGGGGTGTAGCATTTGGACAAGTGCCCTCCTTTCCCCCTTTGAGAGAAAGATCTTGATTATTTAATGTAGCATTTGGACAAGTGTCCTCCTTTCCCCCTTTTCCCCTTTGAGAGAAAGATCTTAATTATTTAATTATAACATTTGGACAAGTGTCCTCTTTTTCCCCTTTGAGAGAAATATCTTAGTTATTTAATCGAACCTAAATTCTCATTGGACCTTCCTATAGGTCATCCAATAGGATGCATGCACACTATGAGGGCAATATTGCTAGGGGCCTGACATGTGGCCTTAATGCCTCTTAAGTATTGGGCTTGCCTTGAGTGTGTGTGTGTGAGTGTTGTCTCTCATGCCCCTACCTTTAGGGCTCATCTTTGACTTGAACACCTCAAGCACCTTGGTCATCAAGCATGATAAGCACCTCAAGCACCTTACCAACGCAAGCAAATCTCGTCGATTCACCAAGAAAAAGAAGTCCAAACAAGACAAAACTTATAGGATGGGTAGACATCATCTAAAGACAATGCACATGCCCTCAAGTTTGACCACTTGCCAAATTGCGACTAATAGCAGCATGGCAGATTTGACCTGATTGTTTTCAGTCCAGAATGCATCCTAGAGCTTATCAATGATGCCCCAACATCCCTCCTATGCATAAAATGCAGTAAATCTTGAGTTATGTGCATATTTAGAAGGAGGTGAGTTGCAACAAAAACACAGTTTTACTGCCGTGAGAGAAGCACAATGTCGCGAAGACCTTTCACCTATGAACATGATGAAGCAGACGACACTTCAAATGGACACTTCAGGAGGGAGTTACGAGCTTGAGAAGAGAAGAGGAGAGTACATAGTTATAGAGACGTTAAAACGCTTATTATCCAAAACTTACAAAACCCTTACAAAAGTTGGCTTCTATATCTTAGCCATTGGGTTTAAAATGCCCAATGTCTGGGCGCCCAAGTCCTTTAAGACTCCACAACTTTGTGTATCTGCAACCTAGGTATGCTAATTGACTTGTTCTTTACATCTGGGAACTCTCATTGAGCTTGTAACACGTTACAATTATTACAATGGCTTGATACATTGGGAAATTACAATGCATGGCCATTTTGGGAAAATGTGAAAAATACGTAACTCCTATCTACATTGCTTCTTTGTATTCATCTTCGATGTGCATTCGTACATCTTGGGCCTTTAGTAGCTTCTGTTAACTAACGTTGGCTCAGTTAGTCTTGGGCTGAAGGTTCTTGATTGGTTGTCAATGGACTATCTTCATTTCTCGTTGAATTTGTTGACGAGGTTCATTTTGTTGTAGCATCTTCATTGGTCCAAAATTGTCTCTGATGTGAGAGATGATGTCGCATTTGTCTGTTGTTGTAGCAACATAATGGTGAGGCTTTCGTTTATTTATTAAAATTATGTACAAGACAAGTAGAACGATGAGGATCTAAATTAGGGTCTAATGCATCTTGAGTGACCAAAGGGAAAAAACACGGTGGGAAAAAAGTGCCTTTAGGTTACGCGCATTATTCAAGTACTGATTACCATGGAAAATATTCTTTAAGTGCATAAGTGAAGGGATTATTTACCGAGGGATATGGAAAAAAGAGGGTAGCAAATATATGGGGTAGCATGATGGAACATTGGTTTGCCTATTGTAGTCCACTCAAGGTGCATATGTGGAAGCAAAAAGAGTGTCTAATGCATATGTCCAATGATGGAACATCCTATATATGCATACACAAAAATGCATGGGAAACAATATGTTGTGCAAGAAAGATTTTTTAGGGATTCTTCAGAAATAAAGTGTAGCTATAAAATCATTTGTCGTGGTTTTATAGGTTGTCACCCCTTTAAGGAGGGTTTTTGTTGTCGAGGATAGGTGCTCTCATTTTGTTGTGCATGAGTGTTGGACTCTACATCACTCCACCATGATTAAGTTAATAGACTTTGACTCTTAATGCTCATCTCATCCAACATGAGCGACATGACTTAGATATGCTCAACTCTTCCAGCTTGAGCATAAGCCTACTAACTAGGACTCTTAGCACAAAGTTTTGAAGACTTGTAGCTTTAGGACTAATGCTTTGCTCATTTTGCGGCTCAATGGCCCAACTTTGAATATAAAGAGTGTTTTTTGTGCCCTGACGACTTAACTTTTCACGTTCTTGTGCGTCTTACAAACATTTTATCAGGTAAAAGTAAGCTTGAATCCTCAAAAAGTGGATTATTGAAGGACTAATGCTTTGCTCATTTTGCGGCCCAATGGCCCAACTTTGAATATGCCAAAGAGTGTTTTTTGTGCCCTGGCGACTTAACTTTTCACGTTCTTGTGCGTCTTACAAACATTTTATCACGTAAAAGTAAGCTTGAATCCTCAAAAAGTGGATTATTGAAGGAGCAAGTTGGAATTGAAGGTTTCTTTTGCCGTACATGTTTAATCATCTTTGAATCTGCAGCTTCATTGGTTGAATTGGCCTTCTTTGAGTGTGAAGACTCCATTGTCTATTTGATTCTCCAATTATGCATGTTGAAAGGAGCCTTCAAAATGATGCAAAGGGGAAGAACAATGCTTAAAATTCTCCCAAGGCAATTCCAACAACAACAATAACAACAAGAATAAGGAAAAAGGAGTTTACAAAGGTAAAAACAAACTCTCTCTTGAAGAGCTAGAGACTTTTCACAAGGATCATAAATGATTTAAGTGTGGGGAGCAAGGACATGGCTATCGTTCTTGCCCCAAAAGAAATGCCTGCAATGAGACTCCTAGAGCTTCCACGATCGAAGCTCCAAAAGAGGATGCTCATTGCAAAGGATCATCCCTTTCCTATGCTTGGGGGAAGGTGAGGGAGCATGATGCCTTTATCTTATTTGATGTTGGCTCTACTCACAACTTCATATCAACGGAGTTGGGCATACAAGCTTTCGAGATGGGAGATACTATAATTGTTGATGGAGCTTCCAAGGGACATCAAGCCTTTGTTACTCCATTGATTGGGAAGTTGAGGCTTCATGTCCAAAGCTACGTCGACAAAGAATACTTTTTCATCTCTCCTCTCCAACATGAGGATGTTACCCTAGGGGCACCATGGTTCAACCACATGGCTACCAACATGAAGTTCCCTGAAAGAAGAATCTACTTCACCTACAAGGAAAAGAGCATGTGTATAGATGCTAATGAGTCCCGATCGTACTATACCACTTGTAAATTCACCTGCTTTTGATAAGTCAATGAAAAGCTCAGTTCCTCGTACATGATTTTTGTCAAAGAGTCTCTAAATGATGCTAATGTTTTAACAAAAAAAAGTGGTAGAAATCAAGAAGAATTAGACTTGTCTAATTTTCTAAATAGATTCCAAGATGTATTTATCGATAAACATCCCTATGGAGTTACCTCCAAAAAGAGGGGATGATGACCATATGATATAACTTAAACCTAGGAGCTCACCGCCTAATAAACCTCCGTATAGAGTTTCTCAAGCTCAACAAGAGGAGATTATGAGGCAAGTGCATGAGCTGGTAGACAAAGGATGGTGAGGCCTAGCTCCTCTCCCTTTTGTTCTCTAGTCCTTTTAGTGCAAAAGAAAGATGGTACATACTGCATGTGTGTGCACTATCAAGCACTATTTTATCACTATCAAAAATAGATTTCTCGTACCGTGGGTAGAAGCTCTATTTGATAAGCTACAAGGTTCGACCTACTTCAATAGGATTGACCTTAAAAGTGGCTATCATCAAATAAGGATAGTGAATGAAGATATCGTATAAAGACCGTGTTTTGTACAACATTTGGTTTTTATGAATATCTAGTCATGCCTTTTGGCTTGCCTAATGAACCGCCACATTCAACCTTTTAATGGAGAAAATATTTAGACCCCACTGCAAGTTCACTGGTGGAGTGTTCTTTGATAATATCATCATCTAATCCAAGTCCTTGGAGGAGCACAAGCAACATCTCCAGGTAGTTTCTCAAGCTTTAAGGGAGAACAAGCTTTTTATCAAAAGAAGAGTGAATTTTTCCTTCAAGAGATTCAATACTTAGGTCATATTATCTCTCAAGATGGTATCCGTATGGATCCATCAAAGTTGGAGGTAATAAAAACATGGCCTAATCCAAGGAATCTACATGAGCTACAAATATTTATTGGTATGTGTGCATACTCTAGATGCTTCATAGAAAAATTCTGTCAAATAGTAGGACCATTACATGACTTAACAAAGAAGATTGCTAAGTACTCATGGAGTGCTAAAGAGCAAAATTCTTTTGACAAGCTCAAAGAGAAGCTTACCTCCCAACTAGTGCTTATGCTTTCGGATCTCTCAAAACCATTTGAGGTCCAATGTGATGCTTGTGGTGATTGCCTTGGAGCAGTTTTGCTTCAAGAAGGTCATACCATAGCATATGAGAGCCTGTAATGGACATGGCCTATGAACTTTGAGAGTAGCGGAATTAGGAAATTACATGAAGCACTTTTGTGAGATTACTTTGTGAGCATAGCGGGTGAACTTAATTGATGGTAGCAACATAAACATGGTACTTAGTTAACTTGGCATGAACAATACTTTTGCAAGAGAGAGAGACTAGAGAACATGACAATAGTTGAAGATCGGATTCATACGGAGACGGTCTCCCCTCCAATAGGCATTTTTATTATAGTTTCTCCCATCAAGAGAGACTTGGTACAATACAATCTTTGTGTTCCTTGTGACCTAGGTGATGCAATGAAGATGGAAAGCTTCATGCATCACAAGCATAACATAAACTTTGTAGAAAGCATTAACTATCCCAAGCCTCAGTCCCAAGGCCTCAAACACCTTCGAAGGTGGAGAGATCTAGCGGGGAATGAGGATAGGGAAGAGGAAGAAGAAACATTCCATACGAGAAAGAAATAGTTTCTCACTTATCATCACTCTTCTTGGTAGCATACATAATAGCATATTAATGAAGATGGAGAAGATGGCAAGCTTAAGCATTGAAGCATGGATCTTGGTTGGATTTTCATTCCATAGCCAAGAGTGTTGTTGTAGCCTTTCACTTCTCACAAGCTTGGAGAAGGAGGTGGAGTTCCTCAACTTTCACCAAGTGAGAATGATCCACAAAATGCGTGTGTGTGTGGTGTATACCCCCCTTGCTTTCTTGGGGCAAGTTTTGGCCTTTCTACATGCTTCAAGCTCAGTGGACCCCTCTCCCCCTAGCCAATCACATGTAGCATGCATTCAAGTACATGGGTAGTCTTTGGACAAGTGTCCTCCTTACCCCTTAGAGAGAGAGAGAGAGAGAGAGAGAGAGAGAGAGAGAGAGAGAGAGAGAGAGAGAGAGAGCTTGAAAATATCTAGATATTTGTTGGATGGAGCTAGAAGCTCATTGGACCCCTCTTTAGCCCAACCAATAGCATTCAAGCACACTATGTGGCTAAGCATAGGGAGAGTCTGACATGTGTCCCATGTGCCCCTTGAGAAAAGGGGCGCCCTTTGGGTGAGTGGGAGGTTAAGTCAAAGATTCCCCTAACTTTGGGACTTTTCCCCTCCTTTGTAGGGTCTCTTTTTGACTCAAGCACCTTACCCCCCATGCATGGGAAGCTTCTCAAGCACCTTCCTCATTAATTTTGTAGGGTCTCTTTTTTACTCAAGCACCTTACCCCCCATGCATGGGAAGCTTCTCAAGCACCTTCCTCATTAAGTATGACAAGCACCTCAAGTACCTTAGTCATCAAGCATGAAAAGCACCTCAAGCACCTTAGTCATCAAGCACAAAAAGCACCTCAAGCACCTTAGTCATCAAGCACGACAAGAACCTCAAGCACTTTAGTCATCAAGCACGACAAGCACCTCAAGCATCTTAGTCATCAAGCACGACAATCACCTGAAGCTTATGTTGGGTTCCCACCTGAAGCTCAGCCCTAGCTTGCCTAAGGTCAAAGGTCTTTTAACACTAACCATTGGAGGTCTTTAATGAAGCTAACCCTAAGGTCTTTTAAGCTGCATTAAGTAACCTTGCTCTTTGACATACCATCTCTCATTTGGACCCCTTTACCATTGGCCCCGTGTTGAGATAGATCCGTAAGCACATGTCTATATTCTAACCCTTGTTCGTGTTTATTATCCCACATTAAATGATCAATTTAATATGAGAAAATCATTTGGGTTGGTTAGATATTAGATTTTATGACAGAGCCAAAGGCTCAATGTGGATGAATGGGTCTTGGACATATATGAACAAGAGCTTTTAGTTGTTCTACATGCCCTAGACACATGGAAGCACTATCTATTGGGGACTCCATTTACTTTGCAAACAAACCACCAAAATATTAAGTACGTCATGACGCAAACCAAACTTTCCAACAAGCAAATGAGGTGGGCATATTTCCTTTTGCAATTTAATTTTCATAATGGTCACATTGCTTGTAAGCATAATCAAGTGGCCGATGCACTATGACGATGACTAAGGATTAATGCACTGTCTATAGCAACTCACGTTGATCTATCTTCCATGATAGATGAGTACGCTATCGATCGTGATTTTAAAGACATAAATTCAATCCTTGCCTTAGGGAAGAAAGAGGAACCATTCACCTTGCAGAATGGTTATCTTCTCCATGGCAACAGGCTATGTGTTACTCACTCCCTTCGTGAGAAAGTCATGTATGAACCCCATGCTCATCCCTATGCGGGGAATCGAGGGATTCAACCTACTCTTCGAGGAGTAGAAACGTACTTCTATTGGCCTACCATAAAAGTGGACATACAAGAGTATGTATCCAAATGTGTGATATGCCAAAAGACAAAGTATGATAGAGGGAAACAACCTGGATTACTCCAGCCATTGACAACCCCTAATCCTCCATGGGAATGCAGGATTACCCAAATCTATCCATGGGAATACGGAAATATAGAAAATAGTTGACAGGTTTAGCAAGCAAGCATACTTTATTCTTGTTAAAAAGACTATTAAATCACACCAAATGGCAACCCACTTCATATCTCAGATTTTCAAACAACATGGATTGCCAACATCCATTAGATAGAGATCATAAAATGACCAGTAATTTTTGGAAAGGTCTCTTTGAAAATCTAGGTATAAGATTAAATTTATCTTCGACCTATCACCCACAAACGGATGGCCAAAGTGAGATAGCCAATCTTACGATTCTTGACTTACTAAAAACTTATGTTATAGAAGTAGATCAACCCTCACAACGCAAGAAGTACTTACCCCTTGTAGAGTATGCATACAATAATACTGCCCATACTACTATATGGGAAAGGCACCTTCTTAAATCATAGAGGGAAGACCTAAAAGCCCCTTGCTACTTAAAGTACATGGGAAGATCTTCGCTGCGGATGAGTATAGTTGTTGCGACTTACAAGAATCTTTCCAAAAGATTATGGAGGCTATATCTGTAACATTTAATGGTCTAATAACTTGTGTGTAGCAGAAATTAGCATGAACATAGTGAGCATTTCATTAGAATAGATTCCTAATGATGATTACAAGAGTGCTTGGGTGGAGAGAGCAACAAAAAAGCATAACACCTAGTTAGATAGCATGAACAATACTTTCAAAAGAGAGAGAAATTAAGCTATTGACAACAGTTGAGAAATTAAGCTTCATGCACTAAGCAAAACACTTATCAAACACAACATCAATTCTCCGGTCTCAGACCCAAGACCTCACACACCTTCAAAGATGGTGAGAGCTAGCGGGGTATGAGAGTAGATTGAGAGGAAGAAGGAGTATTCTTACGAGAAAGATGTACATCTCCTCACATAATCACTCATATTAGCATAGCTTAGCTTAGTAATTAGCATGGTAGAGGAGATGAGCATGCATTGAAGCTTGGCTCTTGGTTGGATTTGCATCACAAAGCCAAGAGTTGTTGGTGTAGGCCTCCCTTCTCACAAGCTTGGAGTAGATGGTAAGCTTTCCATTAAAGCTTGAGAAGGAGAGAGAGTCTTCTTTACTTCACACATGAGATTGTCTGAGTGTGAGTGTGTGTGTGATAATGCCTTGCGAAAATCAGTCCCCCTCTCTCTCTTGGTCGACCCCTCTTGCTATTTGCTCATGCTCCTCTCTCATTGGACCTCCCTAGGGCTAGCCAATGATAATTAAGCAGTATAAGTGATAGCCTCCTGACATGTGTCCCCCTTTCCCCTTTTGTGAGAGCTTTAGGTAATTAATAAATGCAACTAAACTCTCATTGGACCCCTTTGCCTCCTGGCCAATAGGAATCAGGCAAGCCATTGGGCTGCTGAATGCTCATTGGACCCCTTGGGAGACTGTCCAATAGTCTTCTAGAGAGCTTAATTCTCATTGGTTCTTTTATTAAGTGTTTTTAAATTAATTAAACTAGATTTACTCTAGCCTAATTCTCATTGGTCCACCTCCAAGGTAATCCAATAGGAATTGGGTACACCTCGTGGGCATCTCGGCTAGGGAGCTGACATGTGTCCCTCTTTCCCCTTGTGTACAAAGGGAGCTTGTGTGTGTGTGTGAGTTTTTCTCTCATCCCCTACTTGCTAGGCTTGCCCCCTCCTATGTAGGGATTGACAAAGACTTTTGGGACACACACAAAGCATCCAATTCCCCCCATGCTTCACCTTTGGACACAACCTTTGAATTTTGGAACCTTAGCATTTTGGAAGTCTTAATGGGCTGAACCTTAGGGTCTTTTAAGCCCATTGTTGCACATGGCTCTTTTGCACATGCCCCCCCCTTTGGATCCCTATTTTCCCACCTTTGGATCCCTATTGTGGCCGGTCTGCTAGCTGAACCAATATTCTAGCTTTTTCTCCCCTGGTACTTCCCCATATTAAATGATCAGTTTAACATGAGAAAATCATTTAGGAGAATTAGATATTGATTATTATGACATTACCTCTCTCTTGAAATCATAGTCATCCTCGACTATGGGTTAGAGAAGATAAAACATATTCATTAGTCCTTTTCTTAGCGGGTAGAGGATCCCTATGTTACCCAACGACATCATTCCACAATGAATGACTAGTCCATTTGGTGCTTGAGAGCCTTAGGCTACCACAAGCATGTCTGCACATTAGTCCTATCAATCTTCCATAGTAGAGTGACAAGCTCTACTTGGTGTTTGGGAGACGTCGTCTCCGCAAACTTGATCAAAGCATGCATACTACTTCATTTTTGTGCACAATAAGGAAAAAGAGAGTCTTATAAGACAAAAACTTTGTTCATTTTTAACATTTTGTACATTTGCTTACTCTTGGGAAGCATTGTAAGCATTGACAAGGTTTAGGTTATCCTTTAATTGTATGCCTTGCATCCATCTAGCATCTTCAAAAGGATAATTCTTAAGCTTAATAAGATATCGTCGGATGGTCTTAGTACCTTGTCTTCATGTCGGAGAATGGACTCAGGCTGCAGCACCTCTTCTTGGTCCTCGATCTCCGGTGGGTCTTGAATAGTTGGTTCTTGAGGTGGCTCTCCTTTGTAAGGCTTTAATAGGCTCACATGGAAAGCATTGTGTATGAGCCAATGATTGGGCAACTTGATTTGATAGGCCATCTCATTGATTGGCCTAAGAATCTGGAAGGGACCGTAGTACCTTTTTGCTAGTTTAGCATAGTACTTTTGGTGTCCCGTAGGATTCTTGCCCGTCGTGTGCCTTAATCGAGCCTTGGGAAATTTTAATAAGACCCAATCATTTTCTTTAAAGGCTTGGGCTCTTTTGTGCTTGTCAGCAGCAGCAGCAGCCTTTTGCCTTTGTTGTGAGATAGAGATAGCATCCTTAATCTTTTGAAAAGATTCTTGTAGGTCTCGACTATACTCATCTGCAGCGAAGATCTTCCCATGTACCTTAAGTAGCAAGGGACTTTTTTATCTTCCCTCAATTACCTCGAAAGGTGCTTTTCCTGTGGAAGTATGTACAGTGTTATTGTAAGCATACTCCACTAAGGGTAAGTACTTCTCCCATTGGGATCTTTGATCTACTTCCGTTACATAGGCTTTTAGTAGATCGAGAATTGTTAGGTTAGCTATTTCACTTTGGCCATCCGTTTGTGTTGGATGATAGGCCGAAGAGAAGTTTAGCCTTGTCCCTAAATTCTCAAAGAGACCCTTCCAGAAATTACTGGTCATTCTAGGATTTCTATCCGACACTATGGACATTGGCAAGCCACGGTACTTGAAAATTTGTGAAATGAAGAGGGTTGCCATTTGATGTGCTTTGATTGTCTTTTTGACAGGTATAAAATGAGCTTGTTTACTGAACCTGTCTACTATCGTCCATATTCCTGTATTCCCATGGATAGACTTAGGCAATCCAAAGATAAAATCCATGGATATGCTCTCCCATGGTGAATTAGGGATTGGCAAGGGTTGAAGCAATCCAGGTTGCTTCCCTCTATCAAATTTTGTCTTTTGGCATACCACACATTTAGAAACATACTCTTGTATGTTCACTTTCATGGTAGGCCAATAGAAATATGTTTCAATTCCCTTTAGGGTAGACTGAATCCCTCTATGCCCCACGTAAGGAGGAGCATGATATTCATACATTACTTTCTCACGTAGTGAGTTAGTAACGCATAGTCTATTGCCATAGAGAAGATAACCATCTTGTAAAGTAAATGGTTCTTCTTTCTTCCCTAATGCAAGGGCTGAAATCACATCTCTAAAATCGGGATCAATAGCATACTCATCTATCATTAAAGATAGATCATTGTGAGTTGCTATGGAAACCGCATTCAATCTCGGCCGTCTTGAGAGTGCATCTGCTACTTGATTATGCTTGCCAGCAATGTGAGCAATATGAAAATGAAATTGCGAAAGGAAATTTGCCCACCTCATTTGTTTGTCGGAGAGCTTGGTCTGCGTCATGAAGTACTTAAGACTTCGGTGATCCGTGCAGAATGAAAGGAGTCCCCAATAAATAGTGCTTCCATGAGTCTAAGGCATGTAGAACTGCAAGGAGTTCCTTTTCATATATGCCTAGAGCTTTCTCAATAGGGTCGAGCCTTCGACTTTCATAGCCTATGGCATGCCCTTCTTGAAGCAAAATAGCTCCAAGGCAATCACCACAAGCATCACATTGGACCTCAAATGGTTTTGAGAGATCCGTTAGTGTAAGCACAGGTTGAGAGATAAGCTTTTCGAAAGCATTGTTCTCCTTAGTAGACCATGTATACCTAACGCTTTTCTTTGTTAGGTCATGTAATGGTCCCGCAATTTGTGAGAAATTTTCTATGAAGCATCTATAGTATGCACACATACCTATAAAGCTTCTTAGTTAATGAAGATTCTTTGGTTTAGGCCATCCTTTTATTACCTCTAACTTTAATGGATCCATTTGGATGCTATCTTGAGAGATAATGTGACCTAAATACTGAATCTCTTGCAAGAAAAATTCACTTTTCTTTTGATTAACATAAAGTTTATTCTCTCTTAAAACTTAAAATATTACCTGGAGGTGTTGCTTGTGTTCGTCTAATGAATTAGAGTAGATGATAATATCATCAAAGAACACTCCAGTGAAGGTTCGATGAGGCCTGAATAGCTTCTCCATCAAGTGGTTGAATGTGGCTGGTGCATTGGTCAAGCCAAAAGGCATGACAATGTATTCGTAAAGACCAAATGTGGTGTGAAATGCGGTCTTTACAATGTCTTGATCAACTATCCTTATTTGATGATAGCCACTTTTTAGGTCAATCCTACTTAAGTAGGTCGATCCTTGTAGCTTATCAAATAGGTCTTCTACCCGTGGAACGGGAAACCTATTCTTGATACTGATCCTATTTAGTGCTCTATAGTCGACACACATACGATATGTGCCATCTTTCTTTTGCACTAATAGCACAGGTGAGCAAAATGGAGATGAGCTAGGCCTAACCATGCCCTTCTCAACTAACTCATGCACTTGCTGCATAATCTCCTCTTGTTGAGCTTGAGAAACTCTATAAGGAGGTTTGTTAGGCGGTGAACTTCCTGGAAGAAGTTTAATTGCATGGTCATCATTACCTCGTTTAGGAGGTAGCTCACAAGAGATGTTGTCAATAAAAACATCTTGAAACCCCTTGAGAAAATTGGATAACTCTAATTCCTTTTGGTTGCTTTTATTTTCCTTTGTTAAAGCATTAGGTTCACTTTGAGAATCTTTAACAAAAATCATGTACACGGAAATAGAGCTCTTTATTGACTTGTTGAAAGCTGGTGTATGTACAATGGGGATAGTGTTACCCATTTCCTTAGCATCTATATACATGTCTTTTTTCCCCGAACTTAAAGGAGATTCTCCTTTCAGGGAATTTAACATTGGTAGCCAGGCGATCAAACCATGGTGCCCCTAGGATTACATCCTCATGCTTGAGAGGAGAGATAAAGAAGTCCTCTTTGTCCACATAGCTTTGGACATGAAGCCTCAATTTCCCGATTAAGGGAGTGACTGAAGCTTCTTGCCCATTGAAAGCACTGTCTGCGTGAAGTCGCGGAGCGGAGCGTGGGTCGACTCTCTCTCTCTCACACACACACACACAGTGAGCTTACACAGTACAGTACACAGAGAACTATTAGAAGGGTTATCTCCCAATTCCTTAGTATTCACAAAGTATAAGTTAGTATATACAAAGAGTTAGAGGGAAGTGAGTTAGGCGGGCGGCCAGCCATATCCGCATAAGAGGCCACTTGGGCTTTAATCCCAACAACCTCCCACTTAATGTCCAATGTGGCACTTTAAGTAACTGTAAATCTATGAACATAAATGTACAAAGATTTACATGTCTGCCATCTATCCAAGGCCCAATAACTCACGACAATGCACAAAGCCCTCTCCTGGAAGTCCCTTTGTGAGTAGATCAGCAGGATTGTCCTTGGTGTGGATCTTCAGTAGTTGTATCTGCTTGTCTTCAAGTACTTCCCTAATGAAGTGATATTTGACATCAATATGCTTAGTCTTCGAATGGAACACTGGATGCTTTGCCAATTGTATAGCACTTTGACTATCACAATATAACTCTGGCATATCTACTTTGATTCCCAAGTCTGCAACCAATCTAGCAAGCCAAATAGCTTCTTTGCATGCCTCATTTGCTGCAACATACTCAACTTCTGTAGTAGACTGCGTAACACAATCTTGTAATCGAGATCGCCATGACATGGCACCTCCAGCCAATGTAAAGACATAGCTTGATGTAGATCTCCTCTTATCCAAGTCTCCTGCATAATCTGAGTCAGTGTATCCTCTGACACTCAAATCCTGACTACCATAGCATATGCGCATACTCTTTGTATGTTTTAAGTATCTCATGATACCTTTCACTGCCTCCCAATGTTTCTTGCCGGGATTTGACATATATCTGCTAACCACTCCCACTGCAAATGCAATATCCGGACGTGTAGCAATCATTGCATACATCAAACTACCCACTGCAGACGCATATGGAATCTTATCCATTTCAACCTTTTCTTCCTCAGACACAGGACAATCTTGTTTGCTAAGTTTCACATATGGTGGCAATGGAACACTCAATGCCTTTCCCTTCTTCATATTGAAACGTTGCAAAACCTTGTCAATATACTTTGTTTGAGATAACCAAATCAACTTCTTTGATCTGTCTCTCTCAATGCGCATACCAAGTATATGACTTGCCTCACCCATGTCTTTCATGTCAAACGATTTTGCCATCTTTGACTTCAAAGCTGAAATTTCTTCCAAGTGTTTGCTAGCAATCAACATGTCATCCACATACAAAATAAGGATCAGCCAACTGCCATCCTTAGCCTTCTTTGTATATAGACAGTGATCGAACTCACTACGTTTGTAGCCTTGAGAAAGCATAAACTGGTGGAACTTATGGTACCATGCCCTCGGTGATTGTTTTAAGCCATAAAGACTCTTTAACAACTGGCATACCAAATGTTCCATGCCTTTCTCAACAAACCCTTCTGGCTGCTGCATGTAAATTTCCACATCTAAATCACCATGCAAGAACGCTGTCTTGACATCCATTTGGTGCAACACCAAATCCAATATAGCAACCAATGCAAGAAAGCATCTCAATGTAGTCATCTTGACCACTGGAGAGAAGACTTCATCAAAGTCAATGCCTTGTTCTTGCTTAAAGCCCTTGGCAACAAGCCTTGCTTTGTACTTTGGCTGACTATCATGAGCGGTGATCTTATACCTGTAAACCCATTTACAAGGTAGAGACTTTTTGCCCTGTGGTAATTTAACCAACTTCCATGTCTGGTTTTTATGCAGAGCTGTCATCTCTCACTGCATGGCCAACTGCCATTTTTTCGAGTCAACCACTTGTAATGCTTCCTTGTAACAAGATGGTTCTCCACAATCTGTGAGCATGACATAATTTAGAGATGGCACATAACGATCAGGTGGTTTGGAGACACGCTCAGAACGTCTCACCACAACTGATTCTGCCTCTCTAGCCACTATAGGCTGTTCCTGAGCCTGACCATGCTGTCTTGATGTGCTAGCACTAGGTCCATCTTCCCTGAAGACAACTCTTCTGATCTCCTCTGTCTTCTCTGGCTTAGCGTGAAACTTGGCTTCATTGAAATGCACATCATTGCTACGAATAAGCTTTCTGGACTCAGGATCCCAAAGCCGGTAACCCATCTCGCCCGATTCTCCGTAGCCAAGAAATATACACTTCTTGCTCTTTGGTTCTAACTTATTTCTGAACTCCTTAGGAATATGGCTATAAGCTTCACAACCAAAGACTCTGAGATGCTTATACGAAGGTGCCTTGCCTGTCCATAGCATCTCGGCCACTGCACTCTTATCCAGAACCCTACTAGGAGACCTGTTGATCAAATGGACTGCTGTAGCCACTGCTTCCACCCAATATCCATCAGGCAACTCAGCATTTGACAACATGCTTCTGACCTTCTCTTGTATGGTCCTATTCATACGTTCTGCAACCCCATTCTGTGAAGGATTATATGGTGCAGTAAGTTCCCGCTTAATCCCTTTTGCTTCGCAAAAGTCTTGAAAAGCTTTGGAAACGTACTCTCCACCATTGTCAGTTCTCAAGCACTTCAGCTTCTGACCACTCTGATTCTCCACCAGCTGCAAGAATGTCTTAAAGACCTTGAGAACCTCATCCTTGTGCTTCAAGAAGTAAACCCATACTTTGCGAGAATAGTCATCTATGAATGTACAAAAGTACGCTGCTCCCCCTAGTGACAAACTAGGCATTGGTCCGCATAGATCACTGTGTACAAGAGCTAACCGTTCGTCCCTACGATTCCTCTTTGATCTGTGCAGTTCCTGTGTTTTCTTACCATAAACACAATGCTCACAAAACTCGAAATCTTGAAATGAAAATCCAGGCAAATAACCATAATGAGAAAGTATTTCCATTCCTCTTTTTGACATATGTCCCAACCTACGATGCCACAGTGACACACTTGGCTGCTCAATCACATTAATTACATGGTTTTTAACCTCTGAAACATGTAAAGTGTACAGAGTTCCTGACTTGCTGCCATGTGCTACAGTCATCGAACCTTTGGAGATCTTCCAAGCGCTGTTCCCAAAAACTGTCACATAACCCGCATCATCCAACTTCCCTGTACTAATCAAGCTCTTTCGGATTGCTGGAACATGTCTGACATTCTTGAGCCATAAAGAAGAGCCATTCTGAAACTTCAACTGCACATCTCCCACTCCAAGTATGTCACAAACCTGCTCATTGCCAAGTCTGACATAATCTTTAGTAGCCACATATGATGTAAACCACTCTTTGTGCGGAGAAACATGTAAAGATGCCCCTGAGTCGATAATCCAATCACTCATAGCATGTCCATCCTCTGCAGTCAAGAAAACAAAATCAAGATTGCTTGTAAGGAAGATGTCACCAGCTGCTATACCAGAATCACTGTCTGAACCAGATCCTGTGACATTCACCTCTTCAATCTTCACTGAACTCTTCTTTTCATCTTGCTCAGAACTCTTTGTTTTTCCTTTTTCTTGTTTCCACTTCGTACAGTCTCGCTTCATGTGACCCTTCTTGCCACAATGGTAGCATTCTATGTCATCCTTTGACTTCGAATCACGAGACTTACTTCGGTTTTGTGCCTTCTTACCCTTCTTCTCTTTAAACTGTTGTCTCCCTCGAACGACCAAAGTACTATTGCCTTTGCCTTTGTCAATGTTCTTCCTGTTCACTTCCTCTGTGAGCAAGCTGCCTTCTACATTGGCACTTGTAAGACCTTCTGGCGCGACAGAATTACTTAACATTGTATGAAAAATATCCCAACTGTCTGGCAAAGTGATTAAGAGAAACATAGCCTTCACTGAATCTGGAAAGACTATCTCCTGTGCTGTTAACTGGCTGAAAATTGTGTGAAATTCATTCAGATGATTTGACATGGCTGTCCCTTCCTTCATCTTCAAATCCACCAATTTCTTGAGCCAATAAATCTGAGAAGCAGCACTTTGTTTCTCGTACATACCACATAGCTTTTGCCATACGCCATACGCTGTAGTCTCTTCTGCTACGTTGAAGTAAACATTTTCTGCCAGTGTCAGCATGATTGTGGAACAAGCTAACTCGTCAAGCTCTTCCCACTTATCTTCAGCCATACCTTCTGGTCTCTCCCCTTTGAGATTCAGTGGCTTCACTTGTTTTTTCTGCACCAAAACCTGCCAAATCTGCTTCTTCCAGAATGGAAAGTTTGTCCCATCCAGCTTCTTTATGTTGTAAAGAGTCTCACTTTGAGAAGATGCCATATCTGCCAAACTGCTTACTCCTGAGAAAAATCCGACAGAGTTTCCCTTGTAAACTGGCCTCTGTACACAGTAAACAAGCTGTAATCAACAAGCTGAACACCTCTCCTCAGGAACTGTCAGTATTTTGAAAATTTTTGATAGAGTCTCCCCTGTAAACTGAGCTCTGGGAACCAAAAGATAGCTCAGAAAACAATCATAAATAGCTGACCAGTGACAAATCTAAAAAATCTCTGTAATATGCTGTCCTGTAAGCATACACTGTCTCCTCTCTTGGCGATGACAGAACCTGTATCTGTCTCAAGACTGAACCTTGAACAATGCCTCAACGGCCTGACGCATAAGATGCAATCCAGTGTCTACACAAAGTCATACATCCTAAGGGATAAAAGTCGCCGAAGAGGATGCGTGTAGAGGGGAACTCCAGCAACCTAATCCACCTCACACTGGGTAACCCAGCCCCTAGTGCTTGGCTTCAAAAAACCTCACACACGACCCTCTCAGATGGCTCAGCAAACTGCCCAGAACTAGCATACATCCTATAATAGACCAATCACTGTCCTATGACCGCTGTGGCGGTCTGTCTGCTAGCGTGACTCACAACTAGCAGACCCACAATCACAGTACATCAATCTGCAATACATGCCAGTGGTGTCAAGCCGTCGTATGGCCACACCTCCCCTGGAACCTGGCAAGCACAAGAAGTAGCAATGCAGACTGCAATATATATATCTAATGATTTATATGTGTACCTGGTCTATAGATGATGCTCTGAAGACTAATAAGTGATGTATGTCGATGCCGATATTGATGTCGACCACCTCCTGCTTGCCAATCTACACAAGACGGATTTCTTTGCGGCTGAAATCTATCTTCTGCTGTAGTGCTCAGAACGAAATTCTGAGGGCATAAACGGCTTCGAAAGGGGGGTAAAACTTCAGGTTGCCTACTGGAAACGCTCTCGGAACGCCGAGTGTGAATTTTCGAACTCCGGATCCAGAATCTGTCGGAAAAGTGCGCGCGCACGATTGCGCAAAACCACACTGAACCAAGGCTCTGATACCAATTGAAGTCGCGGAGCGGAGCGTGGGTCGACTCTTTCACACACACACACACACACACACACACACACACACACACAGTGAGCTTACACAGTACAGTACGCAGAGAACTGTTAGAAGGGTTATCTCCCAATTCCTTAGTATTCACAAAGTATAAGTTAGTATAAACAAAGAGTTAGAGGGAAGTGAGTTAGGCGGGCGGCCAGCCATATCCGCATAAGAGGCCACTTGGGCTTTAATCCCAACAACGCGGGTAGAACATCTCCCATTTCATAGGCTTGTATGCCTAGCTTGGTTGCCAACTCTATAGATATAAAATTGTGAGTAGAACCAGGGTCAAAGAGAATAAAAGCATCATGTTGTCTTACCTTTCCCCAAGCATGGCATAGAGGAGATCCTTTGTGTGAGTTTGGTGAGTGTCCTCCTCTTGGATTTCAACCAAGGTAGCTCTAGGAGGATCTTGGTGAGTGTTCTTTTGGGGACAAGCGCAGTACACATGCCCTTGTTTGCCGCACTTGAAACATCGGTTATCCTTGCGATAACGCTCAAGCTCTTCAGGAGAGAGTTTGGTTTTACCTTTGTAAACTCCCTTCTCTTTAGCTTTGTTGGAGTTGCCCTTAGGAGACTTTTGGACATTGTCCTTCCGCTTAGGCTTGTTGGAACCCTTGTTTTCCGTGGGCTTATTATTTGTTTTAGCCCCCGTTTGGAAATTGATTCGAGAGGCCACCATAGTATGGTGTATTACCGCCGATATGGTACGTGGCCTTTGGGAGTTGACATACTCCGCCATTTCTTCGGTTAAGCCCGCACAAAATTGTTGCTTTTGCTCACCAAAATCCAACTTTTTGAAGACAGTGGCTTTGAGTTGTAGGTCCCAAAACTTGTCTACATATTTGTGGATGGATTCATAGGGGGAGAGCTTTAAGCTTCGCCATTCGGTGAGTACTTTGTCTTTGGCATCGGTGGCCAAAAACTGCTTCATAATGGAAGCTCTTAAAGCTTTCCATGTTCGTGGAGCTTCACCGTTGGCTCGTAGGCTAGACCACCATTGCCTGGCGGACTTTTGAAAGTGCATAGCTACATGGCATAGCTTATAGGACTCCGTGAAGCCCTCATCTCCGAACGCCACATCAAATTGTTGGATAAAGGCCAAGACATTGTCCGTAGCACCAAAGGTGCCATCATAGGTAAGGAAAGAGATGCTCTTCCCTCCCTATTTGAACTTCTTCAGCTTGGACGACCTCTTCCATGCGGCATAGGATTTCCTATGGCCTCTTCTTTTTGATGGTTCAAAGGTTGCACCATCACTTTCTTCACAAGGTGAAGAATTTGAGGAAGGTGGAGAAGAGGGTGACCTCTTTCTCGCCTTTTTCTTGTCTTGATCTTCATCGTCTTCACCATCACTTTCATAAAAGGAAGAGGATGAAGAAGATGGAGAAGAGGGTGTCCTCTTTCTCGCCTTTTTCTTCTCTTGCTTTTTGTCATCCCTCTTTGAATTATGGTGTGGAGAAGGGTGCGACGGTCTTCTCCGTTTTGGAGGTGATGGAGAGCGTTTAGCCCGCCGTCTTCGTGGAGCTATCTCTGTCGAGGTGGTGGGAGACTCACTTCTTTCTCGTTCCTTCGGTGGAGGCTCTTGAGTTCTCCTTTGGGAAGGAGATGCATCATCAAGAAGTAAATTCTTGAGCCCTTCGTATGGATTCTCTTCTTCTTCCCGAATCGGAGAGAGACCTCTTTTGGAAGTCTCACAAGGAGGCTTCCTAGGTGTTCTCTCGTCATGGTGAGGAGCTTGGAGAATCCCATGAGCACGGAGCTGCTGTTGCACTTCACTTTGGAGAGATGGATTGCCCATGGCTTGTTGAAGCCTAGAAACAAGATAGTTGACAAGCATCGGGGCATCATTAGTAACTTGCTCATTAGCAAAATCAAAGTTATCAACATTAATTTCACTCTCTTTACTATAGTCAGCCATTCTAAGAACTTTTAGGTGTAAACTTTTTAGGTGTACTTCGGCACTTCAAGCCCTAGTTGCTACTCCTCTTTACCCCTTTAGAAAAAGCACTCAAGTTATTGTACCCGTGGCTCGAATACCATTAATTGCAAGGAATAGAAGAGAGGGTCGTTCAACACCAAAACAACACCGGCTCCTGTCAAGCTTCTAATAGCTCAATAGTGTTTAAGCCGTAGGCAAGCCCCATAGGACTCCACTATTAAGACCATAGCTCTCGAAGGTGATGCTCTATTAGCTGCACGAAGATAGGTGCACTGCAAGGCTGAAAAATCCCTATTCTACTTACTCACAGGCAATTAATAATACCAACCATTTATAGCTAGCTTGAGGACCTCCCTACTTGAGCAAGAAAAGAGAAACCTTGTGCTCTGATACCAATGTAACATTTAATGGTCTAATAACTTGTGTGTAGTAGAAATTAGAATGAACATAGTGGGCATTTCATTAGAATAGATTCCTAATGATAATTACAAGAGTGCTTGGGTGGAGAGAGCAACAAAAAGGCATAACACCTAGTTAGATAGCATGAACAATACTTTCAAAAGAGAGAGAAATTGAGCTATTGACAACAGTTGAGGATCGGATTTACATGGAGTCGGTCCCCCCTCCAAAAGGCTTTGTATTATGGTTTCTCCCATCAAGAGAGACATTGTACAATACAATTATTTGTGTTCCTTCAAGACTAGCTAGTGCAATGAAGATGAAAGCTTCATGCACTAAGCAAAACACTTATCAAACACAACATCAATTCTCTCCGGTCTCAGACCTAAGACCTCACACACCTTCGAAGATGGTGAGAGCTAGCAGGGTATGAGAGTAGATTGAGAGAAAGAAGGAGTATTCTCACGAGAAAGATGTACATCTCCTCACATAATCACTCATATTAGCATAGCTTAGCTTAGTAATTAGCATGGTAGAGGAGATCATCATGCATTGAAGCTTGGCTCTTGGTTGGATTTGCATCACAAAGCCAAGAGTTGTTGGTGTAGGCCTCCCTTCTCACAAGCTTGGAGTAGATGGTAAGCTTTCCATTAAAGCTTGAGAAGGAGAGAGAGTCTTCTTTACTTCACACATGAGATTGTGTGAGTGTGTGTTTGATAATGCCTTGCAAAAATCAGCCCCCTCTCTCTCTTGGTCGACCCCTCTTGCTAATTGCTCATGCTCCTCTCTCATTGGACCTCCCTAGGGCTAGCCAATGATAATTAAGCAGTATAAGTCATAGCCTTCTGACATGTGTCCCCCTTTCCCCTTTTGTGAGAGCTTTAGGTAATTAATAAATGCAACTAAACTCTCATTGGATCCCTTTGCCTCCTGGCCAATAGGAATCAGGCAAGCCATTGGGCTGTTGAATGCTCATTGGACCACTTGGGAGATTGCCCAATAGTCTTCTAGAGAGCTTAATTCTCATTGTTTCTTTTATTAAGTCTTTTTAAATTAATTAAACTAGATTTACTCTAGCCTAATTCTGATTGGTCCACCTCCAAGGCCATCCAATAGGAATTGGGTACACCTTGTGGGCATCTCGGCTAGGGAGCTGACATGTGTCTCGCTTTCCCCTTGTGTACAAAGGAAGCTTGTGTGTGTGTGTGAGTTTCTCTCTCATCCCCTACTTGCTAGGCTTGCCCCCTCCTATGTAGGGATTGACAAAGACTTTTGGGACACACACAAAGCATCCAATTCCCCCCATGCTTCACCTTTGGACACAACCTTTGAATTTTGGAACCTTAGCATTTTGGAAGTCTTAATGGGCTGAACCTTAGGGTCTTTTAAGCCCATTGTTGCACATGGCTCTTTTGCACATGCCCCCCCCTTTGGATCCCTTTTTTCCCTCCTTTGGATCCCTACTGTGGCCGGTCTGCTAGCTTAACCAATATTCTAGCTTTTTCTCCCCTGGCACTTCCGCATATTAAATGACCAGTTTAACATGAGAAAATCATTTAGGAGAATTAGATATTGATTATTATGACAATATCCATCTCTCAACAAAGGTAAAAAATTGTTGTTGATAAGCACATAAGGGCCTTAACGTTCAAAGAAAATGATTGGGTCTTTCTCAAGTTTCCCAAGGCTCGATTGAGAAAAACTATGGGCAAAAATCCTACGGGCCACCAAAAGTATCATGCTAAACTAGCAAAAAGATACTATGGTCCTTTTCAAATCTTGAAGCCATTCAATGACATGGCTTATCAACTCAAGTTGCCCAGCCATTGGCTCATACACAATGCTTTTTGTGTGAGCCTACTCAAGCCTTAGAAAGGAGAGCCACCAACAAACCGAATTATTGAAAACCCCCCAAAAATCAAAGACCAAGAAGAGATGCTACAATCTGAAGCTATCCTTCGACATGAGGACAAGGTACTACAACATGGTAAGATTTTCTGACGATATCTTATTAAGTTCAAAAATTATCTTTTTGAAGATGCTAGATGGATACAAGGAATATAGCTTAAGGATAGTATGAACCTTGTCAATGCTTATAATGCTACATTAGGGTAAGAAAATGTTAATGTTTCTTTTAAATGATCAATGTTATTGTCCTATAAGACTAATTCTCTTTTTATTGTGTACAAATTTAAGTAGTATGCATGCTTAGAGTCATGTTTGTGTTGACGACATCTCTCAAACACCAAGTAGAAATTGTCACTCTACTTTGGAACTATGATATGGACTAAAGAGCAAACATGGTTGCGGGAGTTAATCCCAAGCCCCAAATGGATTAGTCATACATCTTGAAATGCTGTCATAGGGTAAAAAGGGATCCTCTACCTGCTAAGAGACATAGACTAATGACTAAGGCTTTATCTCCTCTACCTCATAGTCGAGCAGAAAAGCGACAAGAAGTGCAACAAGATGGGTTTTTTCCAACACCGAGAAGGGAAACCATGGGTTGAAAGATTTATATTTCTTGTCCCTTAGAGATAAATATTAAGGTGTCAAAGACAGGGATGATCACCTGATCTCCATGAAAGTGTAGTTCACTTACGCGACGTCACTTGGGTCCAGTGAGTGTTGCATAGCGTACCAAGTGAGAGTGGCAGCATCACTCCACAAGATAGGAAACTTTGGTTGTCAGCATTAATTTCAGCACAAGCATACCATCTAAGGGATGCCCATTGTGGTTGGCAAAGTGCAACTGAAGGCCTTGTGCGGTGAGAGCTTGGAGAGTGAGAAAGAGTCCCTTCTGGACCTCAATCACATCACCTGCACAACTTGGATAACACTCTGGAGTGTAGGATTTGCATGGGTTCTATTGGATATGGAAAAGTACGTTGATTGCTAAAAATAGCTATTAAACCTTTTGGTGGCAATCACTCACAATATTGGTAGATAAGTTGTACAACTTGTATAGGTTCTCCATGAAAAAATTGCTAGTTTTGGAGTTTTTACTATAGTGTGTGTAGGAATAAACCAATACATCTTAGTAAGATGGTCAAATACAACCAAATTGGAATCATGTCCATGTGTAATAGTTGGTAGTCCTACTATAAATCCATAGAGAATTTCTCACTTGATTCCTCTATGACTTGATTTACCCATTCGGTCTCACCGTTACTTATAGGATGTTTAGTTGTAAAACTTAACTTAGTATCCAACATTTGGTTGCTAAAAATGGTTATTGAACTTATGATCATGATCACTGACAATATTGTTGGGTAAATCGTACAACTTGTAGAGGTTCTCCATGAATAGCCTTGCCAATTTTTTAGTTTTTACCATTGCCTTTGTAGGAATAAACCTACACATCTTGGTAAGATGGTCAACCACAACCCAAATGGAATCATGTCGACGGTAGCAGTTGGTAGTCCTACTATAAAATCCAAAGAGATACTTTCTTAATGAACATTAGGGATCTCTAATGGATGAGACAACCCTCCCATATTTAATCTTTTGCCTTATTAACCTAGAACTTTTGGAGGTTAATCACATGATCTTGTACATCTTTATGCAAGTGTAGCTAGTAGCATTTCTGACGTACAAGTGCATAGGTCTTTCTTATCCTTGGATGACCGCACTAGGACTATCACGCCACTCATAAAGGATTTGGCACCTGTTGTCATTGTCCATTGATATATATACTCACCCCAACTTGTGGAGTAAGTATATATTACGTTCATTGCTAGCTAACTTGGAACTTTGTGTAGAGTCATCCAACAGTATATAAACTCTCCTGTTGTGGAGTAAGAATCCTTTATCATTTGAAATATGCTTCCATCTACTAAGTTCATCACTAGTTAAAGTGGAAATTTTTGTAGAGTCATCCAGGACACTAGCTTGAGTATTGGCAAGATCTCTTTTTGTAAGATGACTCCACACCTTGGGCAAAAGAGTTCACGATGACATTGTTAGTCAGGGGTTGTTGTCATAAAACATCATGCTTGGCTCTACCTTGGTAGACATGTATGCCACATGTGGTCTATTTTCATAAAGCACAAAAGTGCTTGAGGAGCTTCCCATTCGAAATATTATCTCTTGGAGTAAGACTGATCATTCTCACATTTTCCTTTAAGAGTTGTAGAAATTACTTTGAATTTCCAAATCTTTCTACTATGCAAACTATTTGATGTTTTCATGATAATAAAAAAAATCAAGTCGAGCATCATAAAAAAAAGTGTCACCATTGCTTCAAAGCATGAATAATGGCATAAAACTCTTGCTCATAAGTGTAGTAACTTTGCTGAGTGAAATCCAATTTCTTGCTTTTCAAGGTAACGTGCCATCCTTCTTGTGGCATATGTCTCAAGCACGAATGGTTTGAGAGGATTAGCAATAGCTACAATGGGCGATGTAGTTAAATCTTTCTCAAGATTATCAAAACTATGTTGTTGCTCTTTGCCCCCAAGTGAAGGCAAGCTAGAATGGGTGATGTAGTTAAATCTTTCTCAAGATTATCAAAACTATGTTGTTGCTCTTTTCCCCTAAGTGAACCAAGCTTGCCTTGATTCTTTCATTAGTCCATCATAGGAACCACTATGTTAGCATAGTCTTTGATGAATTTATAGTAATAGATTGCCATACCTACAAAAGTTTGAAGTTCTTTAGGTTTGTTGGAGGAGGCCATCATAAACGCACATCAACCTTCATGGAATTCATTTGAAGACCAACATAAGAAATTACATGCCCCAAGTAGTTTATTTCAGTTTTAAGGAAACCACATTTACTGAGATTTACATAAATTTGTGCTCTTGTAGCAGTTCAAACACCAACGTGTTGTGCCTTGAGTGTTCTTCTTTGGTAGCACTATAGACCAAAATGTCATCCAAGAAAACAATGACATATGTCCCTGAATATGGTCCATCCATCGTGGTCATGAAAGTAGCAAGAGAGTTAATTAAACTAAAATGCATAACTAAGAACTTGTAATGGATAAATATTTGGGATATCTTTAAAACATATGAGTACTTGGTGATAGACGGACTGTAAATCTATCTTAGAGAAATATCAAGCTCCCTTGAGCTGACCAAAATAACTCATCCACCCTTGGGATACTTGTTCTTCATCGTAGTTACTACATTCAAGGCACAATATTCTATGCACATGCACATAGAATTATCCTTTTTCTTTACCAATAAAATTGGTGCCACCCATGGAAAATAGCTTGGCTAAATGAAAGTACGACTCAAGTAGTTGGAAAATTACTACTCTACCTCCATGCCTTCTCTGTGATAGACTTATAGTTACTACATTCAAGGCACAATAATCTATGCACATTCACATAGACTCATCCTTTTTCGTGACCAATAAAATTGGTGCCACCCATGGATTGAATAAATGAAAGTATGACTCAAGTAGTTGGCAAGTTATTGCTCTACCTCCATGCCTATAAGGAGATTGACTTATAGGTTTGCTAAGTACTAAATCAACTCCATGTTGCATTGGACGTTCTAGTGGTAACCCTAGAGGCAAATCTTGAGGGAAAATGTATTTGTAATTGTGTAATAGTCGCCAGAAGTTGATGTGATGTGTGCCCAAAGACATGATTCTTAGTGTGTTCATGAAGGAAGTTCATTCATTAATAGACACATTGTCATTAAAATTTGAAGGAAAAATAAAAAAAGCATGAGGCAATGAGTAGCACAAAATTTATTCTTTTGATTCATCATTGTTGTACAGCTTTGAAAGTTTCATAGAACATAGCAATGGAGACTAAGATACATCTTGTTCTCCTCTGCAGCAACACATGTCTTCCATAAGTGAAGGGAATAATACTCATATCTCCTAGCTAAAGAAGGACCTAAATTATATAATTTTGCTCTATCAAGGACCACATCTATACAACTCATGTTCATCACTTGAAAATCCAAGTGCATAAGATGTCCTTGAATTTGCACAGGGAGATAACCTCCATATCCAACACCTCCTTATTGGGTCAATTCATAAGGGACACAAGATAGCGGTTTGAGCTTGGAGTCTATTGTAGGCTAAGCTTCTTAACCAGCTTGTAATTTAAGAAATTGTGAGTGGCACCATTGTCAATTAGAATACACACACACATGTGTCCTAGATAGTGTTGTATGCTCACAAGCTCATGAGGTCCAAAGATTGACTACCACAAAATATTAGTCAAGCAACATGGAGATCCTCCGTGTGGGATATATCCACCTAATATTACTTGTTGGAAGAGAAGTTTAAGGGAAATAAGTGCATCATGTTTAAGGCCTTTCCTTTCCTCTTCTCCTTATCTTTGCCATTTTGGGATTTCCCTTATGAAAGATCCTTGCCAAGACAATTGAAGCAAAGGTTTTCTTTCTTGGCTCTCTCAAACTTTTTGTTCGAGAGAAGTCCTCGAGGCTCCTTGAATTTCTTCGAGGATTCTCTCATAAGAGTAGATTATATCCTTTTCTTGCTCAATGCAGATGATTGTGCTAGTGTCTTATTCTTATTTATTGCATTTTTATGCATATTATCATGATGAATTTGTGCATGATGATAGCTTCACCCAAAAGCTTTGGATGATTGGTTTTAACCTTATCCTAATTATCCAGATCAAGCCCATGAATGAATCTTCACATCTTATTAAACTCATTAATACCTTCCATCTTCAAAACGATCTCTCTATAACTAGCTATGTATTGAGTAAGTGTGAGATTGTTTATCACACATTCCTCCCATGCATCCCAATATAGATCTTTTTGATTTTGTGAAAGGACTTCCTTGAAAAATGTAGTCTCAAAAGATGCCCAAGTGGTCAGCTTATGAGGCTATTTGAGACTTGTCCACCACTTGTAGGGCTTGCCCTTCAGAGATAGATTAGTCTCTACCTCTTTTTCCTCTTTCAGTGTGTGCTTGAGCCTATAAATATCACTCCTCTTATGGAGAAAGGCATTTGCAAAATCCTTATCCCTCTTACGTTCTTCCCCCTTGCAAATTGTTAGTGTCATGTCCTTCAACTTATTGCCATCGTCTATGGAAGAAGAGGGAAGCAGGCCAATTGGTGGTGAATCAACAAGTGCATGGGAAATTCCCTTGAGGTCCATGCCCTTGGCTAGAATCTCTTGAGCCCCCTTATCCTTGCCCATTAATATGTGCAATTGGTGCTAGTGTGCTCTTTGCAAAGCCATATTTTCCATAAACTGATCAAATAATGGAGTTAATGTAGTGGCATAAGCATTCAATAATGAAAAATTATGCTCTAATGTGGGTTGGGGAGCCAATTAGTGAATGAAATCGTGTTGATCAACCAACCCATGATCCCTAGCCAATGGTGGGTCCTCATTGGCATGCATCAACACGCCGGGAGGGTCTTCTGTTAGTTGGAAATTAGGGGATTGATACTTAAAATCAAATTCATGTCCCACGGGAAGATCTTTTGCCATACCAAACATGTGTATTATTGCTAAAAGAATTGGATTTACCTGTAGGAAGATCTTGTGCCATATCAAACATGTGTATTATTGCTAGAAAAATTGGATTTACCTTAATCTAGAACTTGGTGTCGTTAACATAGTGCTCAAGGGGTGCACCTTATAAAATTCTTTAACAAGTACGATAAGAGCCTACTAAAGCCGCCTTCACACTGAACAACTATAATGGAAACACAAGTGAACCATTCATAATTGGAAATTTGCATAATGTAGCTTCTTAATTCTTAATGAATACAAATGAGTTCCTTATACAGGACAAGGAAGAGGTATCTTGCTTGTATCGTCTATGAGGTGTGAGAGATCCTTTAAATCAACCCAAAAGGAGAGAATCATGGGCAAAACTCTTGTATACCTTTTTAGGGGTTGTTTTGACCCTCCAAATGGACTCATATGCAAGTGTACTATGTCTTATCTATGGGTCATGTATATATGGATGGGCATCATCTAGGATGTTGCATAACTAGCTACTAGAAAAGGGCTCCATAAGTGGTGCAAAAAATGTCACACACACTAACATTCACATTTTGTGGATCAGACAAAAACAATCCCTTTCTTCATACATGTGTCACTTTTTTTTGAAATTAATTGAATTAAAATTCCACTCTTGTAAGTGTAGAATGAACCATAATATACCCTCCCGTTGATATCTAGAAGGTGTACTCCCGAAATAGATTGTTGTTTGAAATTGTTGAAGCATCGTAGAATCCTTTTTGCATGGATTTTTATGCCCACTTTAGTCACATGCATTGTATGCACTATCAACACTTGAAAGTATTGATGTTGTTTGAAGTTATAACATTTGTATGCACCTCCAATTTTCACGTTAAAAGCTTGATTTGATCACAAACAAGTAGAATCTATCATCTTGGTTGAATTTGATGATTATGCGACTACAAATTCCAACCGTCTTCATTAGGTTGGTGGTTCTTATCGATGTAGAAGAATTCTCATTGATTTCTAATTCCAATTAGAATCTTGGATTTGTAAGCTTTATCATTAGAAGATGAGTTGTACTTTGTGTACAATCTTTGTGCACTTCTTTGATTATGATTAAAGGAAGCTTCCAAAAGCTTGAATCCTTCCAGCCCAATTTTAAGAAGCCCTTTGCCTTGCTGTTTGGCTAGAATTTCAAAGCTTTGGCCCTATTTTGAAAAGCAAAACTTATCCCCTTAAAGTTTGGCTTCCCACCAATCCAACAATGTGCTAGCCCCATGGGTGCCTCCTTCATTGTTGTGTCAGAGTGGGCTCTTAAGGGGGCCCTTGGTAGGTTTGGCCACCCAAGGCTCAAAACCATGCAAAAAGAAACTCCACATATGATGACTTGTCGTAGAGATGGTGAGTGAGAGAGAGATTAAGATGTAGCACCTCCTTTGAGGCCTCCGCTAAGTGTGCTACAAAGTCAAAACTATCTCCTCTAAGATAGGTGACCCTGTTGATCTGATTTTCTCATCCGCTCATGCCATTCGACTGAGCCATCTTGTGCATGTGCAGGGGCTTGTGCCCATGGCCCCTTGTTGATGAAGAGTCCACAATGCATATGGAGTAAGAGGGAGAAGAATAGTAGACACCTCGTGTTGGTGGAGCTTTGTATGAGGATTGGAATGTCTCACTACTACTTCTTATTCTACATGATTAAAAGGGTAGATAAGGTTAGTACAGTTAGTGTAATGGTTGTCCGGCTAGTTGGCCTGAACCCTAACAATCTCCCACTTAAAGGACAGCGGGCCCCCAATGGCCTATGTATGTACATATATACAACCATGAAGCATTCAAGTGGCTTCACCCTACACCATCATCTCCATGCAATGTGCAAACTGCTTTGAGGGTAAGCTCTTTGTGAGAGCATCTAGGGCTGTCATTCATATGAACCTTGACTAGCTCAATGTGCTTGCTAGCCAATATGTCTCCTATCACATGATAACAGACTTCCACGTGTTTTGACTTGAAGTGAAATAGGGGTCTTTTGCTAACGCAATAGCACTCTGACTACTCAGAGGGTGCACTGTGTAATCATGTTCATATACCACATGAGTTCAGTAGGAGGGGTTTTAAAATGCAAAAAAATTAGGCAATTTAACATAGATACATTAAAATAGGGGGTTTTTACATTCCATTTTGGAAAAAAATCCAAAAATAAGGGGTCATTTTATTCATTCAAACATGTTGAAAAAATGTTTTTTTAAATTACCCCATGAACGTACGTTAGATAGGGGAATACTGAATAGTGAACCCCTCGAGTCTGGCTATCACAATGCAACAGTGGAGTCTGAGTAATGCCAAGATCTCCCACTAAGCAGACGAACCACATAGGTTCACACACAATGCACATGCAAGTTCCCAGCCTCCGACATGTGCGGAAAAGCGCACATTTTTGGCGCATGGATTGCCTTGCACTAAACTTGAGGAGCACTCAGTGCTACCTAAGGAGGCCTTCACTTCTGCCATTTCTGGTTTTTTGCCGAGTTTTGTGAGAACTATTAAGTGGTTGTAATGTGCAATCTTAGCAGGTTTTGTTAGCTTCTATTAGTGGCTGTAAGGTGCGGTTTTAGCAAGTTTTTGTAAGCTTTGTTAATTGTTGTCGTGTACTTGTTTTTGTTAGATTTGTTAGATTTGTAATGTGCAGGTGTTAGCAAATTTGCTAGTTAGTGTAGATCTGTAATGTGCAGTAGACAATGTAGACAATAGTTAACGTAGACAATGTAGATCTGTAATGTGCAGTAGACAATAGTTAATGTAGACAGTGTAGATCTGTAATGTGCAGTTTGCTATGTTAGGAAGTATAGACAGTGTGCAATACTTAGTGTAGAGGATGTGTAGCTTACTGTTTTAGACAATGGGTGAGCAGAGGAAATTAGTGTTAATTAGTTGTGCTAGCTGCAAGGACGTTAGACAAAACTGCTAGGATTTGTTGTGTGTGCTCATGAGCTTGATGCCCACACGACCACATTATCCACACAAAAATAGATGTTTTGAAAAAAAAAAGCTCAGAATATCTTGGACCAAAAAGAAAAACTAAAAAACAAAAAGAAAATAAAAAAATCTTATTATAAAAGGAAGGATCGAGATCATTCCCTCGAGCTCGAGTGCGGGCCCATGCCTTAGTCCTCAGTCTTATGACATAATATACACACTACTATATATATATATACTAGGACCTTAAATGAAGGGAGGGCCCGTGGGATAAGTTTCTCAAGTCCTCCACCATCCCCTTCACAGTCACCCTTGGGACTTACTAATTCTAGCCTTCTTCTCAACTAGGAAAAGACTATTTTTAAGATTCCGAGGGCTTTACGTAACCTAATCGAGGGTTGTAAAGCACGCCATGTCCCTCTAGCCAAGACACTCATTTTGAGCTATCATGTGCCATATTTTGTGGCTTGGTTAGAAAAAAGGACAAAAATAATAAAAAATTTGATTTGTAAACACCTAAAAAACTAGGTGAGTGGTTTTCACAGGCACTCACCAGCACTTCTAGAGTGTTGAGGTCACATGCACATACGCTCTCGTCGCGTGCTAGAGGACGATCACATAAAGAGTGTCTCCGTTTACACAGGCACCCATTATTCCTCCACCTTTGGCTCTAGGCCCTTAGCGGGAACCCAAGGTAGTACCACTCACGATCCACATATTGCATCTAGTGACTCTTCCTCTGACTACATCGTCATGGAAGGTTACGTGATTCCTAATCCGGATAGTTCAAGCCAAGACATGCATGCCATGGGTCCACGGTTCGGGCCGAGCATGCTTAGCTGCTTGAAGGAGACTTTTAGTAGAGCCATTCACTGTGAACATGGAGCTAACGATGTAAATGAAGGGGGTGGGAAAGTAAACTCACCATTCATAACCAACGTAGACCCCATGATCCTGGAGAGTGTGCACGTGAATACTCCATTCATTGCACCCCCTGACTCTTTAGAGCTATTCCCCTCCGAGGTTATATTACCTGATGTAGAAGCCTTGTCGAAGTGCAAGAGGTTGAACGATATATCATTGCGGCTAGGGAAAGGGAAATTGAGAGCCTATGCAAGGCAGAGCAAAAGAGAGAGTTAAAAGCAAAAGCCCCTATGCCAACATCCATGCTAGGCGAGCAGTTAAGTGCTCCTGAATTAGCAACCACTAGAGAGCCACATTGCATCTAGTTCAAAGGACACCCCCTAGCACCTCAATCCTAGATGGAGCGTCTCTAAATGAGAACTGGGAGTATGAACTACAAACGGAGACTCTAACCAACCTATACACAGGTCACACCTATCACGTGGGTTGGTTAGATGTCCTACAATCCACAACGGTGCTACTAGCATAGAGGATCAACAACAAAGAGTTTGTGATGTTATCCATAGGGTTATTAAGTTGAAGAAGAAGAAGAAAGGGATCCACATGCCTTCAATGGGTCTCATGAGATTTTTGGATACAAGGAAGGCTAAGCAACCAACTTTATCACAAATGGAGACTCCCTCGGTAAGCTCGATGGATCCTCCATATGTTGTTTCGCCAGGGGTCTCAGTACAATCTAAGCCCACAAGTGATAGCTTTACCTTTCCAAGTTTAGCTCATCTTTCTCTTGATGACACCACGACTACCATGCCTACCCTAGTGATGGGCATGCCAAAAAACACGCCATGGACCTCATTCATTAGTAAAGTGCTGCTACATGGTGCCCCAATGCCTACAACAATACCTACAAGTGTGTATCAATCATATGCACCTATGGCCCTCGTGCTCATGTAGTTTCTACCCCCCCATTGTTTCAACAACTTATGCTCCACAACCACAATGTCCAAGCTCTTATTTCAATGGGACCATACCAGCTAGCATTAGCATGTCACATCCGACGTCTGCTATGCCTAGGGCCATACATATGAACTTTGGGCCACCACATGGCACAACATTGTACCCAACTTGGAACCCAAGGATTGCATATATGCCAAACCCAATGCCAACCGCCATTGCACATGCAGTCCCGAGAGCGCCTAGGAACCCAAGGACTGCATATACGCCAAACCCAATGCCAACCCCCATTCCACATGCAGTCCCGAGAGCGCCTGGGAACCCAAGGGCTGCATATACGCCAAACCCAATGCCAACCCCCATTCCACATGCAGTCGCAAGAGTGCCTGTCCCCACTATACCTGCTCACTTAGGTGACTTGGCAACATTTGCTCAAGATATTGGGTGGTTGATCCATTGCTAAAAAAATGCGTAACACGCCTGATAGAGAGCCTAGAAGCAAGGCAGTACAAATAGCCAAGCTCACACAAAAATTTATTGGAGACGGGGATATGAGAAAGCATATCAAAGTATTTGAACAAATATGCGATTCCCTAGGAGAACACAATGAGGTACCTGCATAAGAGTAATGCTTTAAGCCTGACCTTAAGTGGAAAGGCTAGGGATTGGTATATAACCCTAAGAATGGAAGAGAAAACGATTTACCCTACTCTTAGTAGACAATTCTTGAAACAGTACATACGAGAGGGAGTACTTTGGGGTGTAGTATCTCAGCTCCAGAAAGCCCAACAAGAGGAAGGGGAGTCTGTGAGAGACTTTATTAGTTTCTTGAGGCATCTGAATTCTCATTTTGTAATCCAAATGAGTGCTTTAATAATAACCAATTGCTCGATAGATTCATTATGGGACCATGACATGAGGATATCTACAATGGCCTAGTCCTAGTCATTAGAGGTATCACCACTTGGGAAGTAGTCACCACCAATGCGATCCAATTAGAGGATAATTTAATGATTTAAGGAGAAAGAGTGTCTGTTAAGCCTAAATCTACTAGCTCGCAAGCATCGGGGCATGAGCCAATGACCATAAATCCTATGCTAAAGAGCCAAAGATATCTGAGATGACTTTAGTAGACCTCACCAAGGCCATTCAAGAAAGTCTTAGAGACAATCATGCTCTGCAAAACAATCATATGTATCCAAGAAGGGAGCAACAATGGTGCTCAGTTTGCTATGGTCCGCATAGTACCAGTGAATTCCCTACTTTTAGAGTAAAATTTAATGGGAATTGCAATGCCTGTGGGAGGTATGGTCATCAAGACAATGATTGCATAGTATTTAAACGCGCGATGGCCAATAGACCAACCTTAGCATGGAGGGACACACCTTGAGTGCTTGCATTGATGGCAACCCCACCTTTTGAACAAATGTCACAACACATGGTCCCTAGGGCCCAAAATGTTGTTCAAACAACACCCTTACCACCTCCAGTGCTAGGACCGCAACCACCACATCCGAGAATCACTTCTGTGAATCAAGTGGGTTGTGAGTCATCTATTGCTTGTTTGGAAGGCTATGAGGAAGATATAGACCCTAATATTGCCTATGGGATTGATGCACTTGAAGAAATTCCACAATATTACATGGAGGACTAATTGGGGACAAGCCAAACCTGTCTATCAAGCAGCCGCTCTTGCGACAAGAGGACAAAATATCAATTATAGTGCCAAGAGACCACCTCTTCAATGGTATGAGTGTGGAGATCCACATTGTATAGCCGAGTGTCCTATTAGATTACAAAAGACTTCAACACTAATGAAAACCAATCAAGCAAGCATATCCACAATACTGATACTCATGTGTAATCGATGTGGCATATATCATTTGATTGCCCAATGTCCTAATAATCCAAATGCACCAAAGATCATGCCATTAAATTTAATTGAGGTTATCAAGGAGCCCTCACAAAGTTTGCCTATGGTACCAGTAAATGTACTCACACGATCAATGCTCCAAAACCAAAATTATATTCTTGAAGAAAGAGACACATCATCAATTTCCCAATCCCAGAAGAAGAAGAAGAAAACACGAAGGAAGAGATCTAAAAAGCAGTGAAGTCAGAACCCAGTTCAAAGACCAACATAGGGACTGGTGATGACCCTGTATATATGAACGACGTTGAAGAGGATTCTAATTCAGGTGAGACCATGGAGACTAAAACGACCACCACTAGGAAGGAAACAAACAAGGAAGATCGTCATGAGCCACAATGGCCAGGACCCAAGAAGAAGATAGGAACTTACCCAAACCCTATAGAGGAGATCAAGCGAGTCAAGCAATTAATGATTTTGGTGGAAGAAACCCAAAGGGATCTAGAGCCAACACCTAGGCAGATCCAGATTATGGATATCGTGTTCCCTACACAAAGGCAACCTCACAAAGTCCATAGACCAATAGCCATACCAAGTGTCATCCAAGAAGAAAGTGACTTTAAGTCATGGGAGAGAATGTTTACAGAGGGATTACCTGACCCTATCAAAGAAATGGAGATCCCATCTTCCCCATGTAAAGGGACTTGTTGGGTATTCAAGCCCGAGTTCGGCTAATTTGTCATGCCCGTGGGCACATGCCATTATGGCATGCAGATATGCAATTATAGTTCTAGTCTGCATGGCAAGCATGGCAAGCTATATTTATGTATGGAGGCTTCATATACAACATATGCAATTGAATACAATAGCGTGTTTTTTACTTCAGTGTCGAACTCTCTCTCTCTCTCCTCTCTTGCTCAACCTTCAGCTGCTCTTCTCCTAGCCATGGCACCCCACCGACTTCATCCACTATAGCCTGCAACCCATCCTCTGGTATCAGAGCCATAAGGGCCTGCAACAGCAGTCGAAGAGACTTGCAAGAACCATCAACCTGCTGAATATCATCAACCTACAACAAGAGCAACATCTACAGCACGAGCAACACCTGGCTTGAAAAGCAGTCCTTGACACAATAACCACCCCCGTTCTGCCTTCATCTCCAGCTAGAGGGGGCCATAGGCGGAGATAGCACATCTCAAAATGCATGCAAACCAAGGCGCTTGGGAGTTGCAACTACATATCAACATGCTGCCCCTGACAAGGTTGAGTCATCGCAGGCGGACATGCAGTTCATGCTAGCATATCAAAACGCAGCAAACAACTAAGCTAGTCAAGGCGGTGCTTCATAGAGCCGGTGTTGATCTGCTCGCGGTGCTTCACAGAATCGTTGGTTTCCGTGAGTCAACTGTTTGCACACTACAGACTCATTATTTTTGAAAGTTTTGATTACAAATCTCCTATTGAAGCTAGGGTTCACACATAGTATGATTATCCGCGGTGGGCTAAAAAGACACTCTTCTCAAGTTTTGCTAAGCAACATGTCCAATGGTATAACCACGCAGTCATCCCAAGCAAAGGTGGTGTATGACATGCATCATGTGCAAGTGAATGTAAAATCAAGGCAGGTTCTTGGAGCTATGATGGATGAAGACCTATTTGGTACTGAAGATCAAGAAGGTCATAGCTTGCGGTTGCAATACATGCGGTGCATAGGCATGTTCCAAGTGCCAAGCACGGTTTACGACATGATCAAACACATCGACAACCACAAGAACGAAGAAGATTTGCTTTCAAGAACTTTGTCCATCAACCATCTGCAGAGTTCAAAATTGGTTTTATATGTTTAGAGTCATAGGTTTGCTATGATTTTTTTTTGACATCATCATTATCTATTTCATATCAAAGGTTTGTTATAGTTTGTCATGCTTGTCAGTTGTCATCATGTCAAAATTGTACGGGCTATAGACACTGCCACACATCAGTGGTAAGACCACCCTTTTTTTATTTGGTCGAGTTCTGGTTTGTCTCACACCGATGGTTGTTTGAGGGAAGTGCACACACATACCTATGTTATTGTCAAGGGGGGGACTTCTGCTCATGCTTTCAGGGGTGATTGAACTCTTCCATGGTCTGTCTTGAGTCCATTGTCAGTGGTTTGGGCTTGAGGGGGGATTGTTGGGTATTCAAGCCCGAGTTCAGCTAATTTGTCATGCCCGTGGTGGGTACATGCCCTTATAGCATGCAATTATAGTTCCAGTCTGCATGGCAAGCTATATGTATGTATTAAGGCTTCATATACAACATATACAATTGAATACAATAACGTGTTTTTTACTGTAGTGTCGAACTCTCTCTCTCTCCCCTCTCTCGCTCAACCTTCTGTTGCTCTTCTCCTAGCCATGGCACCCCACAGGCTTCATCCACCATAGCCTGCAACCCATCAGGACTGAAGCCCAAAAGGTGCTGTTTAATATTGCCAAATTGATGGATTTCATGGCTTCATAAGTTAGAACCACCATCATGTCTAAACTATATGGAGATTTGGAGCTATTCTTAGCTCTTCGAGCTTTCCTCAATGGAGAATTGCAAGTCGGGCTACCACAATTTTCACAGATGGATGGATCTAGGGAGGTGTCAATAGAGGAGGAACACTTAAATCCACAACCCAACCTAGATGAGAACTCTATTGTTGAAATACCCGTTTACAAGTTGGGACAATACTTTGAAGGCGATGAATCCAATGCAACCATACCAATCACTACCAAGGGATTAACTGTGAAGGGAATCCTTGATGGTGGCATTGAGGTTAGCATTGTGACTAAAAATTGATGGGAATCTATGGGAAGACCTCACCTTGGGACTACAAACATAGTAGTAAAGATGGCCAATGGGACTATTGTTAAGCCTATTGGGATGCTAGAAGATCTCAAGATCAAGGTCTTTGGACACAAAATAAGGAATACCTTCATTGTTATGGATTTTTCCAAGCACACTATGTCATCTAAGATGATCTTAGGATGTCCTTTCATGTGGGAAGCAAAAATGGTGCATGACTGGTCTAAAAAGCATGTCTACTTGCAGGTCCAAGACTCTGTCATTCGAGTGCATCTTGTAATTGGTCGGGCACATCCTCTAGGAAATAGATTTATAATTGATCATAGATCTGACACCAAAGTTCACTTGACCCGATTGCAGTATTGTTACACGTGTAAAAGGAAACACTGATGTTGGGAAAGATTCTCCTTATATGGATGTTCTACCTGGGATGACTGAGTCTGACAATGTGGATTGCGTCTACCTAGCAGCAGCTATAGACACTTGGGGAAATTGGGGGACGACCTGGATAACACTTGAGGGGGATAAATTGCCACCACTAGTACCTTTAAATATGATAGGAGCAATGCATATAGCTTCTGATGACCTACTAGATGATGGCTTGATTGACATTGGAACCAGCAGTGTCTCAAAAGACTACAGCCCACACGATTTGGAGTTAGAATCATCAATTGAAATTGACTATGAGGACGAAGAATTTGAGTCAAATCTTGGTGAAAATGTGGAGACAAACCATTCAGGGCCCAGTGATACCCTAGATGACAATCTATCCGGGAGAGGAGAAGACTCAAGTAGTGATTTATCTAATGACTCTTCACTGGAGATCGGTCATAATAAAAAATTAGCCAAGAAGAGTAAGAGATATAAGAGGCGACAATATTGAGCAAATGTGCGTGCTCTAGAATAAATGAAAAGAAATCTACCGTAGAATGGCTTAATTATATAGGAGAATGTGATGCTCATTGGAAGTTGGTAGATAATTGGGGTGAATACCTTCAAAGCGTTATGTGGTGTAGTCCACAACACATTGCCATCGCACAGCTAGAGGCTAGCGAGAAGCCAAAGTTGAGCCGTACCGTAAGAAGACGACAAAATTGAGAGTTAGCTCAACAACGAAAGGAAATAGAAGAGAAATCACAGTCCATAGAGCAACAAGACCCCGCAGACTTACACCCTGACCCTGATCATTTCAAATCCGACACCGCGGAGGAACGTAAGGTTGTGTATAGAAAGGCCCAGAGAACACCTAGCGACGGAAGCAATGGAGTCTATGATGGTCTCGCTATAGTTAAGGAAATAGAGTTAGCAGACCCAGAAGAAGAGTCCAAACCTGTTTTCATTACCCAAGATCTGATAGAGACTGAAAAGTATGTACTTAAAGAACTTCTCAAGGAATTCAAGGATATATTTTCTTGGACATATCATGATATGAAAGGTGTTCTACCTTCTGTGGTGCAATACACAATTTCCATGAATAGCATGGCTAAACCAGTCCAACAACGACCCTACCCAATGAATCCTAAGTATGCAAAGATTGTTCAAGAAGAGATTGAAAAGCTTGTCAAATGCGGATTCATATACCCTATTGAGCACTCAGAATGGGTGTCTCCAATAGTGATTGTGACAAAAATAATGGGAAACTCAGAGTGCGTGTAGATCTCAAGAAGGTCAATGCCACCACTAGGAGAGACCATTACCCCTTGCCATATTCGGAACATGTGCTTGAAAGAGTCGTAGGGAAGGAAGCTTATAGCCTTTTAGATGGGTACTCTGGATACAATCAAACCACAATTGCATTAGAGGACCAAGCTAAAACTACTTTTATAACCGAATTTGGAGTGTTCGCATTTCGTGTTATGGCTTTTGGCTTAACCAATGCCCCTGCTACCTTCCAAAGATTAATAAACAGTGCTTTTAGAGAATATTTGAGGGAGTTTTGCGAAGCTTTCTTAGATGAACTTTGTGTTTATTCCTCTTGGAAAGAACATCTATCATGTTTACGAAAAGTATTTGAAAAGTGCAGGTTATATTGCATCTCCTTAAACCCTTTCAAATTCCAATTTTGGGTTAAACATGGAGTCATTTTAGGGCATATAGTGTCCAAAAATGGGATTTCCACAGATGAGAGCAAAATTAAGGCCATTTTCACTTTGCCACCACCTACAAACTATAAAGGAGTTCAAAGGTTCATGGGCCATGTTGGTTATTACAGGCGGTTTATTTTAAACTTTGCTAAGATAGCTCGCACTTTGTAGAAGCTTCTTATTGAGTTCCACTGGACCGCGGAGTTTGACCATGCCTATGAGTCATTGAAAAAGACCTTGACTAGTGCTCCCATTCCACGAGTGCTCGATTGGAATGTAATTTTCCATGTGCATGTTGATGCATCAAACTTTGCTATTGGGTGTGTCCTAGCTCAACTAAGAAACATAAATTGGACTACCTCATTAGCTTCGCAAATCGTCAATTAAATGATGCTGAGAGACTGTACACCATTACAGAGAGGGAAGGTTTAGCTATGATTTACGTAGTGAAGAAATTTTGCTACTACCTTCTGTTAGGTTTAATGGTCATGTGGCCGACCGCCCATCACTAACTGCTACTAACCATAAGTGTACAACTATACACTTGTGTGAGCCACTAACACTAAGTACAATGTGTATTGTGCCTTAGTGCATAACATAGAGAAGAAAGAAAGGGGGCACAAAGTGTGTGTCGGCTATCCACCTTCAACTTGTGTGTGTGACTATGGTCGTGCGTGTGTGAGTGTGTGCGATTCCTCTTCCATTGTCTAGATGATTGCTTCAAGCCATAGAGACTTTTGATACCATTGTCTGGATGATTGCTTCAAGCCATAGAGACTTTTCAAAAGCTTACAGACCAAATGTTCCTTGCCCTTGCACAAACCCTTCAGGTTGCTGCGTATAAATCTCTTCCTTGAGATCACCATGTAAGAAAGCTATAATGACATCCATTTGATCAAGCTCCATATCTTCAGTGGCAACCAAAGCAAGCAACATTCTTAGTGTGGTCATCTTGACCACTAGAGAAAATATTTCCTGGAAATCGACACCATATTCTTGCTTGAAACCTTTGGCCACTAAACGAGCTTTGTAATTGTCAATCTTCTTCTTGTAAACCCATTTACAAGGCAATGCTTTCCTACCTTTTGGTAATGGAACAAGTTCCCATGTTTTGTTCTATGCAATACTGGAAAACTCCCTCTTCATAGCATGTTCCCACTGAACCTTATCATTGGCTAGTATAGCATCTTTGTAACAAGAAGGCTCACCACTATCTATCAACAAAACAAAATCCAAGCCTGGAAAAAAACGATCGGATGTGAGACTCTTTGAGATCTCTGCGGCTGATTAGGACTCGTACTAGCCTGTGTAGTAATTGGCTCGGGAGTTGTCTGGACAGAAGGTGATACATCGGAAAATATCACTTTCCGGAATTCAACCTCTTTCACTAGCTATCTATGCATCTTAGTCTGATTAAAGACAACATCACTGCTATGGAGCACTGATTGACGTTTTGGATCTCATAAACGATAGCCAAATTGACCATCTACACCATAGCCAAATGAAGATTCATTTCTTGGATTTAGGATCTAGCTTAGCACGCAACTCCTTGGGTACATGTGCATAAGCTTCACAACCAAATGTAAGGAGTTTTTCATAAAACAATCTATGTCCTGACCATAACTTCAAAGGTAGACAAAAATGTAATGAAGCATGTGGTGATCTATTGATCAAGTACATGGTTGTGTATAATGCTTCAGCCCAAAACGCTTGCGGTAAATTAGCCTATGATAGAATAGACATAATCCTCTCTTGGATGGTCCTATTAATTCGTTCTACAACACCATTTTGTGTAGGGGTATAAGGAGTTGTAAACTCACGCTTAATTCTCCTACTTGAACAGAAGTCTGTAAACTCTTTGGAGACATATTATCCACCATTTTTTGAGTGCAAATCTTTCAACTTATGTTCAGATTGAGTTTCAACACTAGATAAGAACTTCTTGAAGCAAGAAAAGGTCTCATCTTTAGACTTCATGGCGTAGACCCAAACATGCCGTGTTGCATCATCAATGAATGTAACATAATAGGATGCACCACCATGGGATTTAGAAGGCATAGGCCCACATAAATCATTGTGCACAAGCTCTAAGGGTTTTCTTTCTTTGTCAAAAGAATGTGTACGATGTGTCAGTGTTTGCTTTCCATATTGACAATGCTCACAAAAGGGAAAATCAAAAAATGACAAAGACGATAAGTAGCCCAAACGAGAGAGTGTCTCCATTCCCTTCTTTGACATATGTCCTAACCGACTATGCCACAAAGCAACGGTTGGCAGTTCGGTCATAGAAAGAACATGTTTTTATCAAATACATAAAGAGGATAAAGTGAACCAACATTAGAACCATGGGCTATACTAAGATGACCCTTTGCAACACGCCAAGACTACTAATGAAAAGTGACTTTGTAACCCAAGTCATCAAGACCAAAATTAGATTGTGTGTCAAGGCTGGAACATGATGCACATTATGGATGATAAACTTCACCCCATTTGTCATAACCATGGCAATATCACCTACGCCAACAATGTCACAAGAGTAATTGTTACCAAGTGTAATAGAGCCAATGGTTTTCTCGTATGTAGTAAACCAATGCCTGTGAGGTGTGACATGCAACGAAGCACCCGAATCAAGAATCCATGTATGGGATGCTTAAACACTAACAAGGAGTTCAACTGGCATAGAACTTTGCAAAGATAGATTTCCCTGTGCATCATAAAAAGCATCATTATTTTCAATCAACATATTAATGTCTTGCGCATCACTGTCATCCTGAACTATGTTCAGTTCTTCAATCTTAACCGAATTCTTTGGTTTCTCCTCTTTATCATCATGATCTTTGCCTTTACCTTTGTCCTTCTCTTTGTCACGCTTCCAAGCATAACAATCCTTCTTTATGTGACCAAACTTATCACAATAATGGCATTGAACATTGAGGCAACCATGAGACTTTGATCTACCCTTTGATGCATCTCTATTGCCCTCTTTCTTGGACTCACAATTGCGAAGAACGGCCCTTACGTTGCTTATCATCCCTTTGCACATAATGAGCTTTGCCATAATGCGAGCTAGTCATGGTCTTTAGACGCATCTCCTCTAACAAAAGTGCACTAGTAACATCATCGTACTTTAGCATACCATTAGGAGCAGAGTTACTAACAGCTGTGCGAAAGATATCCCAAGAGGGTGTCAACAAACAAAGTAAAAAGATTGCTTTCATCTCGTCATGCGTTGTGCACAAATCTAGGCAAAAAGAGAACCAAAATCATTGATATGGCTGGAAACGCTAGCTGACTCCTTCATACGAAGGTTGAAAAGTTTTCGCATCAGGAAAATCTTATTGCTAGCCGTATCCTTTTCGTAAGTGTCGCATAATTTTTGCCATAAAGCATGAGAAATCGCGCATTCTAACACTAAAAAGTACACTGACTCACCAAGGTGCAGTCTAATCGTAGACCTGCATAGCTCATCAAGCTCCTCCCACTAAAACTGAGTCATGTGCATATCTTTAGTTCTAGCCGCATAGGCAACTTTTGCTTCTTTTGGACAAGCACATCATGCATTAGGTTCTTCAAAAGCTGAAAATTAGTGCCATCAAACTTCTTGATGTCATAAATGTCACTATCTTTGCTAGTAGACATGGTGACAAAACTACCAAAAGATTCCTGAAAAATTTTGGCAGTAGAGTCTCCTTTGTATTTGGGACTATGTCAACCATAATACGAGAGAAAATGACCAAGTATGTCACTCACAAAGCATAAAAGAGAGCAATGCCTCTCAAAAGCACACTGTGTAGAGATCAACTGAGGCGCATAAACTGTCAAACTGACCATAGACCGCCAACTCGTCATAAGGGATGCTCCAGCTACCTGTATCACTGAAGGTATCTCCACATTTGAGAATACCCCAGCTCAATGAAAACCTCATGCTATCGACCCTCAAAAACGTAGGTTACGCAGCAAAACGTATAGCGAAGTCTCAAAAATGGCTATCATCTGGACCAAATCTCAGAAATGGTGGACTGTCGTACTAGTCAAAAGATGGCTCCATAAAAGCGTACAATGGTAGTATCCACAAAGACGTACAAATCTGTCATGATTCTTAAACGGGCACCAAAAAGACATTTATGCAAAGAGATATCCGTGCGAGGAGTCAACCACTCTCAAAAGAGCTCAAACACTGTCAAAAGTGCCAACATATGCATGTACGCATAAAAAAACTACTCCCACTGGAACCAGAATATTGCAAGCACTGAAACCTCTAGACTGCGAGTCGACCCCGATGCCATAGCCAAAGCCGAAATCGAGGCCAAGAAGCACAGATGAAGCTAACTAAGCCGCTCTATGTACCTGTATCTATACCTGTGTCGAAGAAGACAACGTCTTCAAACTCCCACTCTATGTGTGTGTATGAGGCCACTTCAAAAGAGGCTACACACTCCCGAATGAGCCGTGGGCTCTCGTAGATGGAAGAGACTATGACAATGGTACTTGTAATGGCTATGAAAGCTCTGAAGCACAAACTACCAAAAGAGGGCTAAATAATTCAGCTCCTAAACCATAACTTGAATGAGGTTTTTGATGGCTCAAATGGCTCCGAAAGGGGGGTAAAAGTCGAGGACGCTTCTAGGATGCCTGGTGGAAACGCTCTCGAGATGTTGAAGTTGCCGATGCCAAAATCGGAACCCTGTTTGCACTTTTGAAAGTGCATGCGCGTGAAAACGATTTTGGGAATGAGATGGTTTTGATACTAGATGAAGGGGAGGAACCGGGAGCACAACGAAAGAGGAAGAGCAATTGCACATACAAACTCACACACGCACCACCATAGCCACACACACAGGTTGAAGGGGGAGAACCGACACACACTGTGTAGCCCCTTTCTTTCTTCACTATCTTATGCGTTAAGGCACAATACACATTGTACTTAGTGTTAGTGGATCACACAAGTGTATAGCTGTACACTTAAAGGTTCATAGCAGTTAGTGATGGGCGGTCGGCCACATGGCCATTAAACCTAACACCTTTTTGCCAACAAGTTTGTTTTCTATGTTGATCATCAAGCATTGTTGTATCTAGTAAATAAACCTTGTTCCACGGGAAGAATTACACGATGGTTGTTAATTCTTCTTGAGTTTGATTTTACCGTTGTGGCGGATCATTTGTCTCACATACCCAATGGTGAAACCCCTACAGGAATTGATGATGAATTGCCCGATACTTCCCTGTTCCTAGTAGAGACCATGCTTGAATGGAGTGAGAAGATTGTGAACTTTTTAGATAACGGTTTTCCACCCAAGGAGCTTCGTAAGGATATAACTCAAAAACTTTTAAAAGAATATGAACCTTATTCTCTAATTGTAGGAACTCTCTACAAGTTGGGAAGGACGACATTCTTAGACGTTGTGCTCGTGAGGATGAGTATTTATACATACTACAAGAAGCCCACATGGGTATAGCCGGAGGATATTTCTCAGGGGAACTAACTGCTAGAAAGTTGTTGCTTGTTGGCCTACCTTATTCAAGGATGCATCAGTTTTGCAAAAGAATGTGATGAATGCCAAAGTTACAAGATTACACAACGAAAGAATAAGACGCCCTTACATCCTATTAAAGTGACTCAACCATTTGAAAAATGGGGTTTAGACTTTGTTGGCCCAATTAGTCTGGCAGCTTGTAACACTCAATCTCAATATATTATTGTTGCCACTAACTATGTGACAAAGTGGGCAGAAGCTAAGGCGACACACAAGGCTGATGCAAGTTCAAGGCTTATTACAAGATTTGGTTGTCCCTTTGAGATTGTGAGTGACAATGGCACTCATTTTATAAATGGAGTGATAAAGGAACTCACAAAAAACTTCATGATAGCTCACCATAAGTCTACACAGTATTATACACAAGCAAATGGCCAAACTAAGAGCACTAACAAGACCTTAATTTTTATCTTGACCAAAACAATGGAAGCTCATCGCACAGATTGGGATTTGAAGCTAACATAAGCTCTATGGGTCTATTGTACTTCTTACAAAGTGGCTATTAATTGTACACCATTCAAAATTGTATATGGCCAAGAAACAATTATGCCATGGGAGTTTGTAATTCCGCAAGAAGACTGGGATGGTAACCCTTTAGTCGAGCGTTTATATATCCTTGAGAGGTTAGACGAAGAAAGGCAATTGGCTGTGCAAAATGCACTTGTGGAGAATGATAGGAAGAAGAAATCGTTTGAATGTCATCTACATAACAAAGATATCAAGGTTGGGGATAAAGTCCTTATGTATGGAGTGTGGGAAAAGGACCATATAGAGTAAGCAAAATCACCCCACAAGTTACCATTTGTGTGGAAACTCTTGATGGAGTTGAAACCATTGGATTCCCCAATGGTGGGAGAAATTTTTTAAGATACTATGATCCTTTAAGCCAAGAGGAGCTATGTGCCATCCATAAATCAGCCCCCTCTCTCTCTCTTCCTTGGTCAACCCCTCTTGCTTTCTGCTCTTGCTAGCATCCCATTGGACCTCCCCAGGCTTAGCCAATGGTAATTAAGCAGCATAAGTTATAGCCTTCTGACATGTGTCCCCCTTTCTCATTTTGTGAGAGCTTTAGGTAATTATTTAATTCAATAAACTCTCATTGGACCCCTTTGCCTCCTGGCCAATAGGAATCAGGCAAGCCATTGGGCTGCTGAATGCTCATTGGTCCCCTTGGGAGACTGTCCAATAGTCTTCTAGAGAGCTTAGTTCTTATTGGTTCTTCTATTAAGTGTTTTTAAATTAATTAAACTAGATTTACTCTAGCCTAATTCTCATTGGTCCACCTCCAAGGCCATCCAATAGGAATTGGGTACACCTTGTGGGCATCTGGGCTAAGGAGCTGACATGTGTCCCTCATTCCCTTTGTGTAAAGGGAGCTTGTGTGTGTGTGAGTTTCTCTCTCATCCCCTACTTGCAAGGCTTGCCCCCTCCTATGTAGGGATTGCTAAAGACTTTTGGGACACACACAAAGCATCCAATTCCCCCAATGTTTGACCTTTGGACACAACCTTTGAATTTTGGAACCTTAGCATTTTGGAAGTCTTAATGGGATGAACCTTAGGGTCTTTTAAGCCCATTGTTGCACATGGCTCTTTTACATATGGCCCCCCCTTTGGATCCCTATTTTCCCTCCTTTGGATCCCTACTGTGGCCGGTCTGCTAGCTTAACCAATATTCTAGCTTTTTCTCCCCTGGCACTTCCCCATATTAAATGATCAGTTTAACATGAGAAAATCATTTAGGAGAATTAGATATCGATTATTATAACATTACCTCTCTCTTGAAATCATAGTCATCCTCGACTATGGGGTAGAGAAGATCAAGCATATTCATTAGTCCTTTTCTTAGCGGGTAGAGGATCCCTATGTTACCCTACGACATCATTCCACAATGGATGACTAGTCCATTTGGCACTTGAGAGCTTGAGGCCGCCGCAAGCATGTCTGCACATTAGTCCTATCATCTTCCATAGTAGAGTGACAAGCTCTACTTGGTGTTTGGGAGACGTTATCTCCGCACAAACTTGATCTAAGCATGCATACTACTTCATTTTTGTACACAATAAAAATAAGAGAGTCTTATGAGACAAAAACTTTGTTCATTTGCTTACTGTAGGGAAGCATTGACAAGTTTTAGGTTATCCTTTAATTGTATGCCTTGCATCCATCTAGCATCTTCAAAAGGATAATTCTTAAACTTAATAAGATATCGTTGGATAGTCTTACCGCCTCTTAGTACCTTGTCTTTATGTCGGAGAATGGACTCGGGCTGCATCACCTCTTCTTGGTCCTCGATCTCCGGTGGGTCTTCAATAATTGGTTCTTGAGGTGGCTCTCCTTTGTAAGGCTTTAGTAGGCTCACATGGAAAGCACTGTGTATGAGCCAATGGTTGGGCAACTTGAGTTGATAGGCCATATCTGATTGGTCTAAGAATCTGGAAGGGACCATAGTACCTTTTTGCTAACTTAGCATAGTACTTTTGGTGTCCCGTAGGATTCTTGCCCGTCGTGTGCCTTAATCGAGCCTTGGGAAATTTGAGTAAGACCCAATCATTTTCTTTAAAGGCTTGGGCTCTTCTGTGCTTGTCAGCAACAGCCTTTTGCCTTTGCTGTGAGATAGAGATAGCATCCGTAATCTTTTGAAAAGATTCTTGTAGGTCTCGCTATACTCATCTGCAGCGAAGATCTTCTCGTGTACCTTAAGTAGCAAGGGACTTTTTATCTTCCCTCAATTACCTCAAAAGGTGCTTCTCCCGTGGAAGTATGCATAGTGTTATTGTAGGAATACTCCACTAAGGGTAAGTACTTCTCCCATTGGGATCTTTGATCTACTTCCGTTACATAGGCTTTTAGTAGATCGAGAATTGTTAGGTTAGCTATTTTACTTTGGCCATCCGTTTATGGGTGATAGGCCGAAGAGAAGTTTAGCCTTGTTCATAAATTCTCAAAGAGACCCTTACGGAAATTACTGGTCATTCTAGGATCTCTATCCGACACTATGGACATTGGCAAGCCATGGTACTCGAAGATTTGTGAAATAAAGAGGGTTGCTGTTTGATGGGCTTTGATAGTCTTTTTGACAGGTATAAAATGAGCTTGTTTACTGAACCTATCTGCTACCGTCCATATTCCCGTATTCCCATGGATAGACTTAGGCAATCCAAAGATGAAATCCATGGATATGCTCTCCCATGGTGATTTAGGGAGTGGCAAAGGTTGAAGCAATCCAGGTTGCTTCCCTCTATCAAACTTCGTCTTTTGGCATACCACACATTTAGAAACATACTCTTCGTCTTTTGGCATACCACACATTTAGAAACATACTCTTGTATGTTTGCTTTCATGGTAGGCCAATAGAAATATGTTTCAATTCCCTTTAGGGTAGGCTGAATCCCTCTATGCCGTGCATAAGGAGGAGCATGAGATTCATACATTACTTTCTCACGTAGTGAGCTAGTAACGCATAGTCTATTGCAATAGAGAAGATAACCATCTTGTAAAGTAAATGGATCCTCTTTATTCCCTACTGCAAGGACTTAAATCACATCTTTAAAATCGGGATCTATAGCATACTCATCTATCATAGAAGATAGATCATTGTGAGTTGCTATGGAAACCGCATTCACTCTCGGCCGTCTTGAGAGTGCATCGGCTACTTGATTATGATTGCCAACAATGTGAGCAATATGAAAATGAAATTGCGAAAGGAAATTTGCCCACCTCATTTGTTTGTCGGCGAGCTTGGTCTGCGTCATGAAGTACTTAAGACTTTGGTGATCCATTCGTAGAATGAAAGGAGTCCCCAATAAATAGTGCTTCCATGAGTCTAAGGCATGTAGAACTGCAAGGAGTTCCTTTTCATATATGCCTAGAGCTTTCTCAATAGGGTCGAGCCTTTGACTTTATTAGCCTATGGCGTGCCCTTCTTGAAGCAAAATAGCTCCAAGGCAATCACCACAAGCATCACATTGGACCTCAAATGGCTTTGAGAGATTCGGTAGTGTAAGCACGGGTTGAGAGATAAGCTTTTCTTTAAGCTTTTTGAAAGCATTGTTCTCCTTGGCAGACCATGTGTACCTAACATTTTTCTTTGTTAGGTCATGTAATGGCCTTGCTATTAGTGAGAACTTTTCTATGAAGCGTCTATAGTATGCACACATACCTATAAAGCTTCTTAATTCATGAAGATTCCTTGGTTTAGGCAATACTTTTATTACCTCTAACTTTGATGGATCCATTGCCATCTTGAGAGATAATGTGACCTAAATATTGAATCTCTTGTAAGAAAAATTCACTTTTCTTTCGATTAACATAAGTTTATTCTCTCTTAGAACTTGAAATATTACATGGAGGTGTCACTTGCGTTTGTCTAATGAATTAGAGTAGATGACGATATCATCAAACAACACTCCAATAAAGGTTCGGTGAGGCTTGAATAGCTTCTCCATCAAGTGGTTGAATGTGGCTGGTGCATTGGTCAAGCCACAAGGCATGACAATGTATTCATCAAGACCAAACGTAGTGTGAAATGCGGTCTTTACAATGTCTTGATCAACTATCCTTATTTGATGATAGCCACTTTTTAGGTCAATCCTACTGAAGTAGGTGGACCCTTGTAGCTTATCAAACAGGTCTTCTACTCGTGGAACGGGAAACCTATTTTTGATAGTGATCCTATTTAGTGCTCTATAGTCGACACACATACGATATGTGCCGTCTTTCTTTTGCACTAATAGCACAGGAGAACAAATTGGAGATGAGCTAGGCCTAACCATGCCCTTCTCAACTAACTCATGCACTTGCAGCATAATCTCCTCTTGTTGAGCTTGAGAAACTCTATAAGGAGGTTTGTTAGGCGGTGAACTTCCTGGAAGAAGTTCAATTGCATGGTCATCATTGCCTCGTTTAGGAGGTAGCTCACAAGGGATGTCGTCAATAAAGACATCTTGAAACCCCTTGAGAAATTTGGATAACTCTAATTCCTTTTGATTGTGTATATTTTCTTTTGCTAAAACATTAGGTTCATTTTGAGAATCTTTAACAAAAATCATGTACACGGAAATAGAGCTCTTTATTGACTTGTTGAAAGCTTGTGTATGTACAATGGGTATAGTGTTACCCATTTCCTTAGCATCTATATACATATCTTTTTCCCTGAACTTAAAGGAGATTCTCCTTTCAGGGAATTTAACATTGGCAGCCATGCGATCAAACCATGGTGCCCCTAGGATTACATACTCATGCTTGAGAGGAGAGATAAAGAAGTCCTCTTTGTCCACATAGCTTTGGACATGGAGCCTCAATTTCCCAATTAAGGGAGTGACTGAAGCTTCTTGCCCCTTGAAAGCACCGTCTGCGGGTAGCACATCTCCCATCTCGTAGGTTTGTATGCCTAGATTGGTGGCCAACTCTATAGATATAAAATTATGAGTAGAACCGGGGTCAAAGAGAATAAAAGCATCATGTGCTCTTACCTTTCCCCAAGCATGGCATAGAGGAGATCCTTTGTGGTGAGTTTCTTCCTATTGGATTTCGGCCAAGGTAGCTCTAGGAGGATCATGGCGGTTATTTTTTTGGGGACAAGCGCGGTATGCATGCCCTTGTTCTCCACACTTGAAACATCAGTTATCCTTGAGATAACGCTCAAGCTCTTCAAGAGAGAGTTTATTTTTGCCTTTGTAAACTCCCTTCTCCTTAGCTTTGTTGGACTTGCCCTTAGGAGACTTTTGGACATTGTCCTTCCCCTTAGGCTCATTGGGACCCTTGTTTTCAGGGGGCTTAGAATTCCTCTTAGCCCCTGTTTGGAAATTGATTTGAGAGGCCACCATAGTATGATGTATTACCGCTGATATGGTGCGTGGCCTTTGGGAGTTGACATACTCCGCCATTTCTTTGGTTAAGCCCGCGCAAAATTACTGCTTTTGCTCTCCAAAATCCAACTTTTTGAAGACAGTGGCTTTGAGTTGTAGGTCCCAAAACTTGTCTACATGTTTGTGGATGGATTCATAGGGAAAGAGCTTTAAGCTTCGCCATTCGATGAGTACTTTGTCTTTGGCATCGGTGGCCAAAAACTGCTTCATAATGGAAGCTCGTAAAGCTTTCCATGTTTGTGGAGCTTCACCGTTGGCCCGTAGGCTAGACCACCATTGCCTGGCAGACTTTTGAAAGTGCATAGCTACATGGTGTAGCTTAGAGGACTCCGCAAGCCCTCATCTCTGAACACCGCATCAGATTGTTGGATAAAGGCCAAGACTTTGTCCGTAGCACCAGAGTGCCATCATAGGTAAGGAAAGAGATGCTCTTCCCTCCCTCTTTGAATTTCTTGAGCTTGGATGACCTCTTCCACCTGGCATAGGATTTCCTATGGCCTCTTCTTTTTGATGGTTCAAAGGTTGCACCATCACTTTCTTCAGAAGATGAAGAATGAGGAAGATGGAGAAGAGGGTGACCTCTTTCTCGCCTTTTTCTTGCCTTGATCTTCATTGTCTTGACCATCACTTTAATAAGAGGAAGAGGATGAAGAAGATGGAGAAGAGGGTGTCCTCTTTCTTGCCTTTTTCTTCTCTTGCTTTCTCTCATCCCTCTTTGAAGTATGGTGTGGAGAAGTATGCGATGGTCTTCTCCGTTTTGGAGGTGATGGAGAGCGTTTAGCCCGCCGTCTTTGTGGAGCCATCTCTGGAGGTGGCGGGAGACTCACTTCTTTCTCGTTCCTTCGATGGAGGCTCTTGAATTCTCCTTTGAGAAGGGGATGCGTCATCAAGGAGCAAATTTCTGAGCCCTTCGTAGGGATCCTCTTCTTCTTCCCGAATCGGAGAGAGACCTCTTTTGGAAGTCTCACAAGGAGCCTTCCTAGGTGTTCTCTCGTCATGGTAGTGAGCTTGGAGAATCCCATGAGCACGAAGCTGCCGTTGCACTTCACTTTGGAGGGATGGATTGCCCATGGCTTGTTGAAGCCTAGAAACAAGATAGTTAACAAGCATCGGGGCATCATTAGTAGCTTTATCATTAGCAAAATCAAAGTTATCAACATTAATTTCACTCTCTTTACTATTGTCAACCAATCTAACAACTTTTAGCTGTAAACTTTTTAGGTGTACTTTGGCACTTCAAGCCCTAGTTGCTACTCCTCTTTACCCCTTTAGAAAAAGCACTCAAGCTATTGTACTCGTGGCTCGAATACCATTAATTGCAAGGAATAGAAGAGAGAGTCGTTCAACACCAAAGCAACAACGGCTCCTGTCAAGCTTCTAATAGCTCAATAGTGGTTAAGTCGTAGGCCCCGTAGGACTCCACTATTAAGACCATAGCTCTCGACGGTGATGCCCCGTTAACTTCACAAAGGCAGGTGCACTGCAAGGCTGAAAAATCCCTATTTTACTTACGCACAGGCCATTAATAGTACCAACCATTTATAGCTAGCTTGAGGACCTCCCTTCTTGAGCAAGAAAAGAGAAACCTTGTGCTCTGATACCAATGTAACATTTAATGGTCTAATAACTTGTGTGCAGCGGAAAATAGCATGAACATAGTGAGCATTTCATTAGAATAGCTTCCTAATGAGAATAACAAGAGTGCTTGGGTGGAGAGAGAGCAACAAAAAGCATAACACCTAGTTAGATAGCATGAACAATACTTCAAAAGAGAGAGAAATTAAGCAATCGACAACAGTTGAGGATCCGATTTTCATGGAGCCTGTCCCCCCTTCAAAAGGCTTTGTATTATGGTTTCTCCCATCAAGAGAGACATTTTACAATACAATTTCTTGTGTTCCTTCAATACTAGCTAGTGAAATGAATATGGAAACTTCATGCACTAAGCAAAACACTTATCAAACACAACATCAATTCCCTCACGGTCTCAGACCCAAGATCTCACACACCTTCGAAGATGGTGAGAGCTAGTGGGGTATGAGAGTAGATTGAGAGGAAGGAGTATTCTTACGAGAAAGATGTACATTTCCTCACACAATCACTCATATTAGCATAGCTTAGCTTAGTAATTAGCATGGTAGAGGAGATGAGCATGCATTGAAGCTTGGCTCTTGGTTGGATTTGCATCACAAAGCCAAGAGTTGTTGATGTAGGCCTCCCTTCTCACAAGGTTGGAGTAGGTGGTAAGCTTTTCATTAAAGCTTGAGAAGGAGAGAGAGTCTTCTTTAATTCACACATGAGATTGTGTGTGTGTGTGTGTGTGATAATGCCTTGCAAAAATCAGCCCCCCCTCTCTCTCTCTTCCTTGGTCAACCCCTCTTTGCTTTCTGCTCTTGCTAGCATCCCATTGGACCTCCCCAGGCTTAGCCAATGGTAATTAAGCAGCATAAGTTATAGCCTTTTGACATGTGTCCCCCTTTCCCATTTTGTGAGAGCTTTAGGTAATTATTTAATTCAATAAACTCTCATTGGACCCCTTTGCCTCCTGGCCAATAGGAATCAGGCAAGCCATTGGGCTGTTGAATGCTCATTGGTCCCCTTGGGAGACTATCCAATAGTCTTCTAGAGAGCTTAGTTCTTATTGGTTCTTCTATTAAGTGTTTTTAAATTAATTAAACTAGATTTAATCTAGCCTAATTCTCATTGGTCCACCTCCAAGGCCATCCAATAGGAATTGTGTACACCTTGTGGGCATCTAGGCTAGGGAGCTGACATGTGTCCCTCATTCCCTTTGTGTAAAGGGAGCTTGTGTATGTGTGTGTGTGTGTGTGTGTGTGTGTGTGTGTGTGTGTGTGTGTGTTTCTCTCTCATCCCCTACTTGCAAGGCTTGCCCCCTCCTATGTAGGGATTACTAAAGACTTTTGGGACACACACAAAGCATCCAATTCCCCCAATGTTTGACCTTTGGACACAACCTCTGAATTTTAGAACCTTAGCATTTTGGAAGTCTTAATGGGATGAACCTTAGGGTCTTTTAATCCCATTGTTGCACATGGCTCTTTTACAGATGGGCCCCCTTTGGATCCCTATTTTCCCTCCTTTGGATCCCTATTGTGGGGCCAGTCTGCTAGCTTAACCAATATTCTAGCTTTTTCTCCCCTGGCACTTCCCCATATTAAATGATCATTTTAACATGAGAAAATCATTTAGGAGAATTAGATATTGATTATTATGACAGCGGAGCTGCACAATATCCACCCCCTCTTAACCTACACAGCCTCCGGTCTGTGCCAACCGGTCTCCACTTAATCAACGTTATCAAAAGCATCACCAGACACCTCATTTGATACATACATATCCTTGTTTTCTGGAGGTTGATCTGAACTGAGATCTTTAAGAACAATCTCACCTTCTTGCTTCTTGAACGACTTAACCCTTTTTCCTGCAATAGGCACCTTGAGCATAGTGCCGTCAAGATTATATAACTTATATGCTGCATTATCATAAGCATGAAGCACCACATACGGTCCAAACCATTGTTTAACCATCTTTTGCATAGTAGTATATTGGTTCTCTAGGCTACTGTCATAAACAAGTACCTAGTCGGCGTCTTTGATAGCATGAGGTCGTAGTCTATGCTTTCCATGAACTGCTGCTTTATTCTTCAACCTTGCCTCCTTAAGCTTCACTTTAGCCTGCTTGATATATTCTTGACGCCTCTCAAGTTGGCGAATACGCAAAGCAAGCAATTCTTCTGTAGTCATACCTTCTTCCCATGGCATTATAGTCCAAGATATAATTGCTTCCTCTGTAGGCATAATGGGTTTTTGCGCATGCATCAACTCGAATGGCATAAAACCTGTAACAAAACTGTGTGTAGTACGATCAACCCATAAAGCAAATGATTCTTTTCTTAGCAATTGATAAAGCACCTCTGCAACATGAGCAAAATGTGGAAACCAAATAAGGAAAATACACACGTCCATCCTTACCAAACCGAGAGGAGTGCGCATCATAGTAAGATCCTTGCTCTCTAAAGCTAACTGAAATTGATCATATCCAGAGTAAAGATCACCCATAGAGTAAATTGATCTATTTGCAAAGGCTTCAGCAAATTCATGCACAATTGGGCAAGTACCCACATTACAGATTGTTACCTTGTTAACCGTCTCTCCTATATGAACCTTAAAGTACCATTTTTCTTTGGAACAGTGAACCATCGATTGAAGTATGGTGTACACGATGGCTCCAAAATTCCCATTTGTATCTTCTCATTAAGCAAATCAATAAGCTTTGGCAAGTGGGCTTTAGGAACTGGAATGGGATGTAAGCTCCATGGCATGTGAAGAATAGTGAGTATAACCATAGGTGAAACAACACTTGGACCCACACATCCAATCTCACCCGGCTCAAAAGCAAAAGCTTTACTGTGTTTTTTGAGCATACCTTGAAAGCACTTGATTTCCTCTTTGTTGAGGAAACCATCTTCTCCAATCTTCAGCTGCAATGTCTCCTTAGTGAATTTATGCCCAATGTTCTTTGGATTCTTGAGCATAGGATGTTGAGAAGCTTCTTTGATCACCCCATCACTTTCTTATGGTAGAGGATTGGCCACTTGTAAGGTCTCTGACCTCGACCAAAAAGAGCACCATTGTACCATGGAATGAACATAATGGAAAAAGTTACTACTTTTAGCAGTTTTCCATATTCTGTCAATGCCATGATGTTTAGAATGTTATAAAGCTTTCAAAAGTAAATTAAAATAATTTCTGTGAATTTTTTTCAAAAATAGTAAGTTTTTGGTCACCCAACCCGTCTAGTTTTGATCGTCTGGAAAAACTGTACCCGTACCCCGAATTTGAAAAGAACGCATTTTCAAACCGCGGGGGCTGTTAAATATGGCAGGTACTCGGATAGATACACCTTAGTATAGCAATTTACGGCATTAAATTCTGACTCGTATGGCCCGTTTTAGCCTAAAACCAAAATTTCCTAAGGTTGTGCGGGGAGGCCCCGAGGCTTGAGGTTGTGTGGGAACAGGTCCCAGGCCACTCAGAGCTTGCTTTAGGAGCTAGGGGGCGCCTTCTCATGACTAGAGAGTTGTGGGAGACTTACCATGCTTGAGAGAGAGTGTGAGAGTCAATTACACTAGCTAACTAGATACTTAGTAGGCATGTAACTGGACTTGCCATGCATGAGTTGAGTAGCTCTCACATGCATATAGTAAGCAAGGTCGATTTTCAGCATGGGAGGGCCTATTTAAGAGTGTGCTCACACACACACACACACACACACACACACACACACACACACACACACTCTTACACACACACACACACACACACACACCTTGGGGAGGTGCTGCCAGCACACATAGTTTTTGGAGAAGAAGCAAAGGAGGGAAGTGCTGCCCGATTCTCATCTCGAGGACTCCATTGGATCACAAATTCGAGTAGATTTCAGCCCCTAATGACGGTAATATCAATTTATTTTATGCTTTGTTGCAAATCTCTCTATCATTCTCCTAACCTCGCAACTATTATGCTTAATCCTAGCTAAATTACTCAATAGCTGCTCTCTAATTCTCCATATCATTAGTCTACTACATAATTCTTAATCTAATTGTTAATTATGCAAGCAATGAACCTCTCCTAATCATAAATTAATGCATGATTAGTAAGAAGAAATCTCCCACTAGTCATCATAGTAAATAATTGTCAAGCCGGTAATGATGTGGAATTGGTCAATTTCATCCTATTATCACACAATGTTTGAGTAACGAAGTTAGATTCAATGTGTTCATAGATAAGGATGTAATTAAGGGAAATTAATCCGTCATTAATCCACTAGGAAGGAAAAATCCTCTCACCTATGCATATGGTAATTCTGCATCTCTCTACTTACATTAGGAAGGTAATTGAGCATGTTTAATTCACCCCTCTAGTAATTTAAATAGTAAAAATCTGAAATTCCTAATTACCTAGGCCAAGTATTTAACTTTAGAGCCAATTCCCATAGAACAAGTAAGGTACTATCCATAAATTACTATGTCTCAAAGGAAATCTAACCCCCTCGTATAGAATGAATTGTTCAGTGATTCTAATATGTCATCTTGATTGTTATGATACGCTCAGACATTAGTTCTTTTTCTCCAAGTTTGTCAATTAAGTAGTGAGTATAAAATGGCCTCGGTAAAGAGAACTCGCTTTGGTGGTGCCCACGACCGCGAGGCGGGAACAAGCACCGTGAACGGCGAAGGGAAAGCTCCCATGGACAACGAAGTACCGACCATCTCACGGGCCAATGACGAGGAAATGGAGGAGGTTAGTCACATTTTATTCAAGTTTGTTTAATTTAACATTGCATACGATAAGTTAGGAAAGAACATATCCCTAAACATGTTGGAGAAATCCGACGGAAACCTCGGCATTTGAATCCAACTGTATATTAAATTCTAAGTAGGAAAGAATCGTTGATGGATATACTGTTTGAAATAGGAAAGAATGTCTGCTAGGGAAAATTTAGCTCGGCATGTTCATTCTATTTCCAATGTTGAACTAGTCCAGACCCCCTACTGATCACAGGGGGCGGCTCGCGATGATTTCGCAATAGCTACAGTTACTAGCTTAGGGCCTCTACCCACGACTTGCTTTCTATGCGGTGGGAACCCACGTCTTGTTTTCTATGCGGTGGAAATTTCCACGTCGTGCGTTCTATGCGGTGGACATACCTAGTTGTATGGGCAGCTAGGCGACAACGGGAGGAGTAAACTCTCGCTGGAGGGGGGATGTTGTACCTCCAGAACATTGGAATTTTAATGAATAAGTTTGAGTGGAATTTTTACTAGATTTACTGTCTTGGTGCCGTTTTGCAATACTGGTAGAAAGGCCGTCTGAACGAACCCTGTGAATCAGAATCTAATCAAGGAACTTATATGTTGACAACCATTGTGGTAGTAATTAGGACACACGAAGAAGTGTGAGTGTGGGGTGGAAAGTGGGGGCTTGGCTCAGGTTGCCAATGCCTATGAGAATAGTGGTCCCGATTGGTCGGGAACTCTCCGTCCCCATAGTGTTATAAATCGACACTAGTAATACTCATTGCGCTAAGAGCGGCGAGGTCTCAAGTGTACGTGCCTCTGAAAACATGGGAAAAAAGGCACTCGAGATTTCTCTCCTCTTGGAAGGTGGGTCTTAGGATCGCTAGATAAGTTAAGCACGCTTCCCCTGTGAGGTGGAGCTAGATCTCGTTGTTAGTAGGCTCGAACTCGACTCACTTTGTGATGAGAGATCGTCCGCTAGATGAACCCTGAACCACTTTGTTTGCTCCCGCTATAGATCTAGTGGCCACCAGGTTTACCATCAGATCCGTCGTTTGAGACGACAGGTGGGGACCTCACACCTGGTATGAGAGCTAAGGTTAGGTTAGACTGAGAAATAAAGTCGTATTGTTTGAATATTTAAAAGGAACTAAGGGTATATAGGTAGCTGATCCAAATTCCTTGCATTGGTGTTGCAGGAAGACCCCGTGCTAGAATATCGAAAGTTCCAAGTGTTTGAGCTTATTTACGAGCAAGCTCGACGGTCCCCAGTTTACCAATTTAGGCAAGATGTCATGGAGATGTGCTAAAGGCTCATACACCCCACTCCACTTGCATCGATAGAGGATCGGGGCTCGATTGGACACTTGCAGGAGGGGTTTACTACATCAACGCTCGGAAGCTAGGATGCCTGGCTACTGATTTGAAGAAGATACATTGAGGAGAAGAATTGAGGGTGGTGCATATATTCAACTTGTTGCCTACACGTATGGACTGACTGTCTCTAACGGCACCAATCAAACCCTCAACGAGTGGCTTTTGGAGAAAGTCAGTAATGTAATCCTAGCAAACAAAGTTAGAACTTTTGGAGTACCAAAAGAAGAATCCCGGCTCGACACCATAGTTTACTATCCACTCAAAGATGAGTATAGGAACTACTTCACGAATAAAGTAGGGTATCATGTGAACACAACCTGCTAGGCGTATCTTATAAGCATTCCAAAATCCATGTAATAAATTGATCATGAGTTATCCTAAACCTTGAGGGGTTTCGCTTGTAATAAATCTTCATCAATAAAGTGTTTTTTAATGTCTCCGAGTCTCTGTCTTTTGATAAAGTGGGATCTTGAATTTTATTTAAGTCTCGTGTCTAATTGACATCCAAGTAATGGTATCAAGAATCTCGTATAACCCATGTAGGCACCGTCTGCTGCTCTCTACTCGACGGCACAAGAGAAGAAGCTCCTCCTTAAACAAGCCCAACCTCCACTCTTTAAGGGCGAGGGGGAAAATGTGGAGAGAGATGCGGAAGTATGGGTGGAGGCTATGGACGACTACTTTGAAGCTACGAGAACCCAACCCGTGAATCAAACCATGCTTGCGATGTTCCGCTTGTCTGGCGATGCCAAGATATGGTGGAAGCAACATTGCATGGACTTGGATATTAAGGGATCTTCCCAATCCTGGGAAGACATCAAGGCTGCAGTGATGGGGCGTTACTTACCACCCGCCTATAAAACCTTGAAGATGCACGAGCTCTTTTCACTTCGGCAGCTGACTTCATTTGTCGAAGAATATTATTCAAAGTTCGTCACTCTTCAGAGATATGCTCCTAAGATGACGTTGGAACAACAGGTAGCAAGATTCTGCCAAGGGCTAATCAACCCTTTGAATACTCGGTTAGAAGCTCTCAGGCCGACAACACTGCAGGATGCCTTGTTGAGGGCCAAACCTTTAGCTCTTGAAGTACAAAAAGTTAATCAGAATAGGAGGAATCATTTGGCAAAAAGGGCAAGGACAAATGTTTGGAATAACAGACCAGCCAACCAAGCATATGACCAGTGCCCTATTGTGGCTACCACCACAACCATGGAGTTCCCAGACGTTCGATGGTACGGTTGCGACGAGTTTGGACATTACAGATCCAAGTGCCCCAAGAGGACTCAGGCAACCAGCACCAATGCCGTACCCTTGAATGTCCATGGGCGTGGCCAATATAATGGAAGAGGAGGACGTGGAAGGATAAACAGAGGGCGAGGGCATGGAGCTACTGCCAGAGTGAATACCGCAGTGGTACAACCAACTATGGGAGATGAAGCAGAGGAGAGAGCAACCTTGCACGCTGCAATCGACAACCCCAATGGTTGCGAGCAATACGCAGTCATTCATACACCAGGATCTCTCAGAGATAAACAAGTTAACTTCCTTATAGATTGTGGTAGCACTCTTTCATTTCTTTCACCCAAATGCATGAGGAAGCTAAAGCTAGATAAGTATCCAGCAAACAAGCTAGTTGTAGAGTTAGCAAACGGCAAGGAAGTAGTATCTCAACACTCTGCAGGAAAAATCGACTTTGATTTAGGGGAACACCCAACCTCTGCCCAATTTCAAACCCTACCCTTAGGATTCTTTGATGGGATACTAGGGATGGACTGGCTAAAGCAAAATCAGGCCCACATCCATTGTGCACAAGGGAACTATACTTTTATAGATAACTTGGGTAATGAAGTCTTAATCCAAGGGGAAAATGGGAGACCTAGGGCTACTCTAGTTAAGGCCGGCAGACTTTTGATGGGATTGAGAAAGGGGCAGCAAATTTATGCGGTAAAGCTCAACAAGGTAGACCAATCAGATACCACACTTCGACCAAACTGGTTGAGGCAGTATGATGATGTATTCCTTGAAGACCTTACGAATCTTCCACCACATAGAGAGGTAGACCATGAGATTGAGACTATCCCTGGATGTGAACCTATCTCAAAAAGACCTTATAAAATATCACTTCCAGAGGCCATCGAACTCAAGGAACAACTTAGGCAACTCATGGAACAAGGATTCATTCGGCCCAGTACTTCTCCTTGGGGTGCACCAGTTCTTTTTCAGAAGAAGAAGGATGGAACCTTAAGGCTATGCATAGATTACCGTGGACTGAACCAAGTAACTGTCAAGAACAAGTATCCAATTCCAAGGATTGACGAACTCTTGGACAGACTCCATGGTGCCAAAATGTTTACAAAGATTGATCTAAGGTCGGGATATTACCAAATCAGAATCAAGGAATCAGACATTCCAAATACACCTTTCAACACTAGGTATGGACACTACGAATTCACACTAATGTCTTTTGGTCTAACAAATGCTCCTGCAAGCTTCAATTGACTTATGCAGGATATTTTCAGACTTTTTCTGGATGAATTTGTCTTGGTTTTCTTTGATGACATTCTGATCTATTCTAAGAACGAGGCAGATCATGAAAAACATGTTCGCAAAGTACTCGATCTTCTTCGAGAACACCAACTTTACGCTAAAGCGAGCAAGTGTACCTTCTGCTCACCAAAGGTCAACTATCTTGGATTTGTCATATCGGCCGAAGGGATTTCAGTGGATCCACCGTCAGTGAAGTAAGAGGATTTCTTGGGATAACGGGATGGTACAAAATTTTTGTCAAGGACTATGCACGTATTGCTGCACCTTTGACGGAACTCCTGAAGAAAGGAATGAGGATCGATGGAAGACCGAGCACGAGTTTAGTTTTGCTAAGCTAAAAGAATTCTTGGTCTCAGCTCCTATCTTAAAGCTTCCTGATTTCAGTAAGGAATTTGAAGTAGCAACCGATGCTAGCAAATTTTCTCTAGGCGGAGTTCTTACTCAAGAAGGAAGACCGGTGGCGTATACTTCACGAAAGTTGAGGGATCATGAGAAGAATTATCCTACTCATGATTTGGAACTTTTAGCGGTTATACATGCACTGAAGTTATGGAGACATTATCTTCTTGGACGCAAGTTTTAGCTAGTGACAGACCACAAGGGCTTAAAATGGATTTTTACTCAATCTATTCTCAATATGCAACAATGGCGATGGATAGAGCTTTTACGAGGATATGACCTTGACATAAAGTATAGACCAGGGAAGGAAAATGCAGTTGCAGATGGACTTAGCCGAAAATATTTTCTCAGAGCTATCTCTATTCCAAATAACCCTATCTGGGATAGAATTAAAGAAGCATCTTTGGTAGATTCAGAATACCAATGTATAGTATCATTAGTCCAGCAGAATAAGATGCTTGAAGCTAAAGATTACTCTCTTATGGGAGGATGTCTTTACTACAGACATAGACTTTGTGTACCCAGAGACCCAACTCTAAAGAAGGCCATTCTGTATGAAGCACACGATAGCCCTACATCTGGACATCCAGGTTATGCTAAGACTCTTCATGCTGTCAGGAGGAGTTATTTTTGGTATGGAATGAAAGGAGACATACTTCGCTATGTGAGACAATGTCTTTCTTGTTAGCGGATAAAAGCTGAAAGGATCAAGTTACCAGGGCAACTTCAACCTCTTGACATACCCCAGATGAAATGGGAATGCATCAGTATGGACTTTGTTACCGGATTACCTTCTACAGGAGGTTATGACTTTGTTTTCGTGGTTGTTGATATGCTCACGAAGGTGGCTCATCTAATACCCGTAAAGACAACCTTTACTGCTTTGGATATTAGCCGGGTATTCATCAAGGAAATTTTTAGGTTACATGGTTTACCCAAGTGTATCGTCAGTGGATAGAGATGCCAAGTTTACATCAAAATTTTGAACTTCTCTTTTCCAATCTATTGGGTCACAATTAGCCTTCAATACAGCGTATCATCCGCAGACAGATGGGCAAACTGAAAGAGTTAATCAAGTCATTGAGGACATTCTCAGGGCCTATTGTTCTCAAGAGCCAAAGAAGTGGTTATAATATCTTCCTTTGGTAGAATACGCTTATAATTCTTTTGAACACAGAAGCATTGGAATGTCACCCTTCAAAGCTCTTTATGGGCAGGACTGTTTAGCACCACTGAACTTCTCAGATCCAACCATCAGGGTAGAAGCCTCTAAGAAGATGTTAGAATATATGGAAGCTCAGACTAGAGCTATTCGCCAAGACATTCAGGCAGCTCAGGATAGACTTAAGTACTTTGCAGATAAGAACCGTTCGAAAAGAACTTTCAAGGAAGGAGATAAGGTTTTTCTGCAAGTTCGACCAAAGAAAAGCAACTTAACAATAGGCAGATACAAGAAGCTAAGCCCAAGGTATTGTGGACCATTCGAGATCGTTAAGATTGTGAGTGACCATGCCTACAAGCTAAAGTTACCTACAACTTAAAGGTTCATGATGTATTCCACGTCAGCTTACTCAAACCCTACATCCCTAATCCTGATCAATTCTTGGACTTAGATCAGATAGTCATGCCAGCACAAGGAGTTCTCGAGCTCCAACCAGACTATGTACTTGAAACAAGGGATACGAAGTTACGCAACAGAACAATCACGGAGCATTTAGTAAAGTGGAAGGATTACCCTGAAGAAGATGCAACTTGGGAGGACGAACCAACGCTCATAAAAGATTACCCAAACACATTCTTGAGATGAGGAAATCTCAAATTATTCACGTTGGGGAGGTTGTAAGGTCTCTAACCCCGACCAAAAAGAGCACCATTCTAACATGGAATGAACATAATGGAAAAAGTTACTATTTTTAGCAGTTTTCCAAATTCTGTCAGTGCCATAATGTTTAGAATGTTATCAAGCTTCCAAAAGTGAAATAAAATAATTTTTGTGAAAAATTTCCAAAAATAGTAAGTTTTTGGTCACCCGACCCGTCTAGTTTTGACCGTCTCGAAAATCTGCACCCGTACCCCGAATTTTAAAAAAAAAACATTTTCGGACCCTGGGGGCTGCTAAATATGGTGGGTACTCGAACAAATACACCTTAGTTAGAGCTTAGTATAGCAATTTACGGCATTAAATTCTGACTCGTATGGCCCGTTTTAGCCTAAAACCAAAATTTCCTAAGGTTGTGCGGGGAGGCATCGGGGCTCGAGGTTGTGTGGGAACAAGTCCCATGCCACTCAGAGCTTGCTTTAGCAGCTAGGGGGCGCCTTCTCATGACTAGGGAGTTGTGGGAGAGTTACCATGCTTGAGAGAGAGTGTGAGAGTCAGTTACACTAGCTAACTGGACACTTGGTAGGCATGTAACTGGACTTGCCATGCATGAGTTGAGTAGCTCTCAAATGCATATAGTAAGCAAGGTCGATTTTCAGCATGGGAGGGCCTATTTAAGAGTGTGCTCACACACACACACACACACACACACATATGCTCACACACCCACTCAATACACACACTTACACACACACCTTGGGGAGGTGCTATCGACACACATAGTTTTTGGAGAAGAAGCAAAGGAGGGAAGTGTTGCCCGATTCTCATCTCGAGGACTCCATTGGATCAGAAATTTGAGTAGATTTCAGCCCCTAATCACAATAATATCAATTTATTTTATGCTTTGCTTCAAATCTCTTTATCATTCTCCTAATCTCGCAACTATTATGCTTAATCATAGCTAAATTACTCAATAGCTGCTCTCTAATTCTCCATATCATTAGTCTACTACATAATTCTTAATCTAATTGTTAATTATGCAAGCAATTAACCTCTCCTAATCATAAATTAATGCATGATTAGTAAGAAGAAATCTCCTACTAGTCATCATAGTAAATAATTGTCAAGCCGGTAATGATGTGGAATTGGTCAATTTCATCCTATTATCACACAATGTTTGAGTAATGAAGTTAGATTCAATCTGTTTACAGATTAGGATGTAATTAAGGGAAATTAATCCGTCATTAATCCACTAGGAAGGGAAAATCCTCTCACCTATGCATATGGTAATTCTGCATCTCTCTACTTACATTAGAAAGGTAATTGAGCATGTTTAATTCACCCCTCTAGTAATTTAAATAGTAAAAATCTGAAATTCCTAATTACCTAGGCCAAGTATTTAACTTTAGAGCCAATTCCCATAGAACAAGTAAGGTACTATCCATAAATTACTATGTCTCGAAGGAAATCTAACCCCCTCGTATAGAATGAATTGTTCAGTGATTCTAATATGTCATCTTGATTGTTATGGTACTCTCGGACATTAGTTCTTTTTCTCCGAGTTTGTCAATTAAGTAGTGAGTATAAAACGGCCCCGGTAAAGAGAACTCGCTTCGGTGGTGCCCACAACTACGAGGCGGGAACAAGCAACGTGACCGGGAAAGGGAAAGCTCCCATGGACGACCAAGTACCGACTATCTCACGGGCCAATGACGAGGAAATGGAGGAGGTAGGTCACATTTTATTCAAGTTTGTTTAATTTAACATTGCATACGATAAGTTAGGAAAGAACATATCCCTAAACATGTTGGAGAAATTCGACGGAAACCTCGGCATTTGAATTCAATTGTATATTAAATTCTAAGTAGGAAAGAATGGTTGATGGATATACTGTTTGAAATAGGAAAGAATGTCTGCTAGGGAAAATGTAGCTCGGCATGTTCATTCTATTTCCAATGTTGAACTAGTCGTGATCCCCCTACTGATCACGCAGGGGGCGTCTCGCGATGATTTTGCAATAGCTATAGTTACTAGCTTAGGGCCTCTACCCACGACTTGCTTTCTATGCGGTGGGAACCCACGTCTTGCTTTCTATGCGGTGGGAATGTCCATGTCATGCGTTCTATGCGGTGGACATACCTAGTTGTATGGGCAGCTAGGCGACAACGGGAGGAGTAAACTCTCGCTGGAGGGGGGATGTTGTACCTCCAGAACATTGAAATTTTAATGAATAAGTTTGAGTAGAATTTTTACTAGGTTTACTGTCTTGGTGCTGCTTTGCAATACTGGTTGAAGGGCTGTCTTAACGAACCCTATGAATCGGAATCTAATCAAGGAACTTATATGTTGAACAACCATTGTGGTAGTAATTAGGACACACGAAGAAGTGTGAGTGTGGGGGTGGAAAGTGGGGGCTTGGCTCAGGTTGCCAATGCCTATGAGAAGGGTGTTCCCGATTGGTTGGGAACTCTCCGTCCCCATAGTGTTATAAATCGACACTAGTAATACTCATGGCCCCAAGAGTGGCGAGGTCTCAAGTGTACGTGCCTCTGAAATATGGGGAAAAAGGCACTCGGGATTTCTCTCCTCTTGGAAGGTGGGTCTTAGGATCGCTAGATAAGTTAAGCACGCTTCCCCTGTGAGGTGGAGCTAGATCTCGTTGCTAGTAGGCTCGAACTCGACTCACTTTGTGATGAGAGATCATTCGCTAGATGAACCCTGAATCACTTTGTTTGCTTCCTCTATAGATCTAGTGGCCACCAGGTTTACCATCAGATCCGTCGTTTGAGATGACGGGGTGGGGACCTCACACCACTGGCCTCACTTTCTTTGCAGTAGTCTTGTACTTCGTCTCTACCCATGCGTCAACTTCTTTACCCAATTTATCCTCAACATGCATAAGTTCCTCGTATATGTTCAACTCTTCATACATTTCCATTGAGTGCACTTTAACAACTTTCGTTCCACTTTGTAACCTGTGTGTATCTTTGCCATTGTACAATCACGTAAATTGTCTTTGTTCTTAGCATGGTCAACACATACCATAAAAAACTGAACCGCTTTCTTACCATCTCGGCTCCAACCCTAGCATAGGCCGAGCCATCATCTAGCACCTTGGTTTCCATTCACACAACCATAATGTAGGGCTGTCCCAAAATCAGTGGGTAGGAGGAGTGCTCCTGTACAAAGAAGTTTTGCTCATCACAAACATCCCCAATAGTTACCTTGACGTTTGCACATGCACCATAAAGATCGCTTGGAAGCATGTTGGCAGCTTGTAGCCGCCAATCGTGGTCCACATCAATAGACCACTTCCCCTTCTGGTGCAAACTCTTTGCCATAAGATTGATTTTTGAACTATGGTATATAAGGGCTAAGATCGGCTCCTCAATGTCGCCAAGCTTTACCACATTTCAATCGTTGCTCTTGCCCAATGAGTCCTTGAAAAATGACTCGTGGGTATATTTTTGTCGTCTTCACCGTCATTGAAATGCACGTTTCTTACCTCGGGTGCAATCGGGTTTGAAACTACCACAGACCTCAACTCTTCTTCTTCAAGATCTGCCTAATATTCTTCGTAATCATCCAGAATTGCTTCAATGTGTCGAATCATCTGGCGCTTAACTAATTCTGGCTCTTGCTCACTCTATCGCTTCCTTTTGATAATATCGATGATCTCTTCCTGGAAATCACGCTTGGAAATTCCCAAAATATCACCCAATGTGAGCTCCACTTTATTATTCAGGATACGCTCTTCGAAAACCTTCTTTAGATCTATAGCCAATTCAATATTAGATTTAAGCTTATACGAGGGTCCCTTGGGCTTATTTTTCTTTTTGTCCTTTCATGCCTCCTCCATAACCACTTCGGGAGCGGGCTTAGGAGCAGGCCCTTCTTCTTTCTTGCTGTAGGATCTCATTGCCCTTTTTGATGTCCCAACAACATCTTCATCCCTTTTCCTCTTCTCTTCCACCATAGCCTCATTCGCTTGGGACTTAGCAATAAATGCATATACTGAGAGAGAATCTACTGGATCTATCCACCCTTCATTATCTCCCTTCCCGTTGACCTGCAGTCCATACATAGCAAGCAACATTATGTTGCATCTCTTCCACTAACTTTTTCATACCGCCCCTGCCAGAGTTTAAGCGGAGCATTTCACTTGTTGCCTTCAGATGAATCTTTTTGACTTTCTAGAAGACCACATTTCTCTTGTAAGATTCATCAAATTCATCACACTCCTTCACATACCTATGTTCTTCACTATCGTACCACATGCATCAATTATCCGAACCTTTGTGTGGTGGTTGCTCCTTAGGCTCAGAAGTAGACCCCTTTGCAGCTAATCCTTCAAATTTTACAGTTTTGAAATTCAAATTTAACTCTTGAATACCTTTCACCAATTTATCGAGAACCGGCTTCTCCACTTTGGGTATTGTTAGGGATGATATCTCCTTAGTTTCCTCTTCCACAACATCCATGACATCGACCACAATTAGCTTGTCAACCCTCATTACCGTTTCACGATCATATTCACCGCTTCAATGACTATCTTCCAATCAAACGTTAAGCCCAATTCAGATGCTGAATCTTCCAGCAATTGTACCAACTCTTCTGAATCCGCATATCAACAGCCTGAATAAACAATTCAACCTTCTGATCCTTTATCAAATGCTGCTTTGACGAGGATAACTGGTCAAATTTTTTCTCTAATTCCCGTAACAGCTCTCGTGCAGACAAGTTTTTGTTCTTCTACACCCACTTCATGAAGCTCTGCCTAGTTACCCTCAGAGAATCTTTGAGAAATTATTCCTCTTGCAGTGCCCTCTTGAACTCTTGCCAATCTAGTACATGAGCCGCTTGAATGTCTTTAATCCGAGCTCTAAGTTCAGGTACTGCAATTATGTGAAACCCTTCAATTGCATTTCGATCATCAATCCCATTATCTTCCATTGCCTGCTCATAGATATTGCAAAATTTGCTAATATCTCGGCCTTCAAATCGTTGTAGTTTATCTGTAACTATCTGCCGAGCTCTATGAATCCGCTCTTGCAAATTATGTTATTGTTGGGCAACATGTTGTTGCTGCATATAAGTCGCAAATTGTTGCATCATCTGCTGCATGATGGCTGCCTCCTACGGTGTAGACATCTTCCTCAACAAAAATTTTCACCCCAGCTCGATTTCACGTCAGGTTCACCAAGGATGTCAGGAATTTAAGGTTTCAAAAGGTGAGGCGAGTCAACACCGGGGGCTGCTAGCTCTGGGAGAAGAGAGAGGGAAGAGATGTACCACACCGCGCAAGTGCTTAATATCCTCTTCAAACGGGAGCGCAGTAACAAATCAATAGAATTTAAATAATGCCGGCGAAAGTCAACGCACAATTGCTAAGGCAGTGCCGTTAACAGCACCGTTAAGCTGATTAATTGTAGAATAATGAGTTTAATCTCTCATTTACAAAAGCTAGGCCAAAATAGTTTAGCTTCCACTAATTCAAAATGTCCGTCGATGATCGATGTTGATGAACGTAAGGCTAATTATGATGATTTGCTCACAAAATTTTTCCCTGTGTTGCCAAATCCGCCTCTGATTGTTTATACTCTTGATCGGATATGGCTTCCTTTCCTTGCTTAGCTTCCTTTGACCTCTTTGCTAAGCTTTGAGAGTGTGTGTGTGTGTGTGTGTGTGTGTGTGTGTGTGTGTGTGTGTGTGAGAGAGAGAGAGAGAGAGAGAGAGAGAGAGAGAGAGAGAGAGAGAGAGAGAGAGTTGCTTCTTAGCTTCGAGAACGAGAGAGAGATGCTTGCTTCCTTGCTAGTGCCAAGAGCGAGAGAGAGAGAGTTGCTTCTTAGCTCCTCTCCGACTCCTTGCTTCCTTCTTCTCAGCCTACACCTCCTCCTCGTTTACAACCAATATATCCCCTTCCTTCCCAAAGATACTCCAAGAAAAATCTCGTTCTCTCATGCAATGCCTCTATTTTTGGCAATTTTTTTCTCTCTTGGCTTATCACGGTGGCGTGACAAGCCGCCTGGCTGACATGGCACGGCGAGTCGACCTACATTAGCATACATGCTAACCAAAGCAATGCCAAGCACAATGTTATGTCGCAATAAACCTTGTGCAAGGATCTTATCACGGATTTCTTCACCCTTCTCAATTTATCTTTCCACAAGCTTTCTAAATGCAAGCATACATAACTTTGTTTGGAGAGTGTCCCTCTTGTTGTATACATTCAAAACAACAAAGAGTATCCTCACTTTGCTCTTGATGTGCATATGATGCAATTAGAGTTGTCCAAGGGAAAACATTACGGACGGAGAGACTCTCAAGAACCTTCTTTGCTTTTGTGAGAGCTTGACACTTGGCATACATGTCAATCAAAGTAGTGCCAAGCATAGTTTTCCATCCCGACAATCGCCACCGTTAGTGTACTACAAGAGATGGCATTCTGACCAAGGCGACCAAAGTGGTACAGAACTGCCCCCCTACAAAACTTAAATTGTCAATATCTTGGCCAACAAAGCTCCGATTGTTGATCTAAAAAGATTGAAGCACTCCACAAAGTGAGCTCTTCAATCCCATGTATTTACTTCATCCCTGAACCCTCATCTGCAATTGCCCAATCTGGTACAAATCTGCAATCAATCCTAACTTCAAGCTGGCATAACTTCTTCCCCATAGCTCCAATTGACAAGCGGTAAAGACATGCATGTAGAGCACCGTGAACACGACAATTCTAATCTATAAAATCTCATTGTTTGTGACTTTAGATATACCCACTTTAAGCATTAAAAACACAGGCTTTGGCCCCTTAAAGCCACATCTGGCATACATAAAGCTTAAAACTAGCTTGTTATCAAGCCATGATCACTGATCAATCAAGTAGACTTCAATCAAGCACAATGTGCATCCTTATGATAATTTTCCCATCATGAAAGCGGAGCTGCACGAAGTTGAACAAGTTCCATGTCCTCAGTGGCTACTAGTCCAAGCACACGATGCAATGTAGTCATCTCGGGTACCAGAGAGAAAATCTCATCAAAGTCCATGACTCTCTTCTCAGCGGCTTGGATCCTTTGCAACCAATCTAGCCTTATACTTAGGCTCAAAATATTTTACCATGTACTTCTTATACACCCATTTGCAAGGCAAGGCTTGTTTGCCCTTTGGAAACTCTATCAGTTCCCAAGTTTCATTCACCATAATCCAGTTATACTCAAATTGCATTGCCTGCTCCCACTTGACGCTATCTTCCCTCTCAATAGCCGCTTGGTAGCAAGTTGGCGCTCTGTAGTCAGTGACCAATAGATAGTCTAATCCTGGCTGAAATGCTCCAAGAGGCACGAGATACACGTGTAGATATCCTCACTGCTTGATGACTAGACTCTGCTTTCTTAGGAGCATCACTAGTTCTCTTTGGAGCATTACTAGCAGTAGGTACATCGCTAGTAAACTGAGCTATTTGCATGACTGGACTTGAGACTGCATCCTTGAATCTCACTCTAAGATATTCAACCTCTTTCATGAGTTGTCTATGCATCTTTAATTCATTAAAGATCACTTGTGAGCTATGGATAACTCTCTGAGATTTCATGTGCTATTGACGATAACCCATCTGACCATCTGCATTATAGCCAATGAAGATGCATTTTTGTGACTTGGGTTCTAGCTTCTTTCTAATATCTTTAGGCACATGTAAGAATGCCTCACTTCGAAACACACATAATCTGTCATAATTAGGCTTCTTGCCTATCCACATCTCCTACAAAATCTTATAGTTCAATGGTGTACTAAGCGACCTATTGATTATGTGCACCGCTGTCATAATAGCCTCTCCCCAAATCTCTTGTGGTAAATTTTCCATAGATAGCATTGAAGTGACCCACCCTCCTAAATAGTCCTATTCATGCACTCAGTAACTCCATTCTGAGTACGTGTGTACGACATAGTAAACTGCCTTCTATTGCCTTGTTTGTTATAGAAGTCCTTAAACTTAGTGGATACATATTCGCCCCCATTGTCAGTGCACAAAGCCTTCAACATCTTGCATGAATGGTTCTTGACCATAGATAAGAACTTCTAGAAGACACTAAAAACTTTGTCTTTCCTCTTCAAGAGGTAGACCCACACCTTTTGAGTAGAGTCATATATGAATGTCGGGAAATATAATGCCCTCCTAGAGACTTATGTGGCATAGGCCCACATAGGTCACTATGAACCAAATCTAGAGGATTTCCTAACTTTCTATCCAATGGAAGAGTGGTAAGTCTAGTTTGTTTTCCATATATACAATGCTCACACAAACTAAAATTAAAATAGTTTGACACAAGGATATAGCCAAAACGCTATAACTTCTTCATTCCCTTCTGACTCATATGACCATGCCGGCTATGCCACAACTCTAAAAAGAAGACAAATAGAAGGAATATAATGAGCTAGACTTTTGGTCTTGAGCAGGACCAAGTTACCTTTTCTGGTTGTCCAAGAACCATTGCCAAACATTGTAGTGTATGTAAGAACATCAAGTTGTCCTATTGAAACCAAGACTTTCGTTACTTTTGGCACATGTCTAGCATCTCATAGCATGAAGTCGATACCATTATGCATACGCAAATTCACATCTCCAATGCCACATATCTCAAGTTGATGAGAATCACCCAACTTAACTGAAGGACATAGCTAGAGAACCACTCCTTGTGAGGAGTAACATAAAAATTGGCATACGAATCAATAATCCAATTCTACATATAGCATTCATCAAGAGTTAACAATGCCTCTGGACTCAATTTATAAGTGAAAACTTGTACATATGACTCCTACGGCACGTCAAGAACAACATCAATATGTGAAGACTCATCGACATTGAGCTCTTTGATCTTCACATCGCTCTTAAGAGGTGTAGAACTTACGACAATGGCTTTACCCTTCTCTCTTTGCAATAAACGACAATCCTTTTTCATGTGTCCTTTCTGGTGACAATGGTAGTATTCAATTTACTCATGCAACGTCTGCGGATCTTGCTACGGGCATTCTTGCGATCCTGAGAACGACCACAATTTTGATTACAATCTCTTTGCTTCGTGAGCAAAGTACTAGTAACATAACTAAAAATAAGCTTGGCCTTAGGGACATAGTTACTAATGGCAGTGTTAAATGTACCATGATGCATGCAAAGAGCATAGCAAGAAAAGGGTTTTCATTTCATCATCAAAATCAAGCCCCTTCGATGTCAACTAAGTAAACATATTGTTAAACTCATTCAAGTGTGAACTCACTGCTACCTTCTTGAAGGGGATCGGGGAGCACCACAGACGGAGAGTGAGAGAGAGAGAGAGAGAGAAGGAGACACACACGATGTGGGTGGGGGGGTGGGGAGACTCCAAGAGTGAGGAGTCCCCCTATACACTTATGCTATGTATAAGGTATACAAGTCAGTGGGCGCCCAGACTCTGGGTGGCCGGGAAAGGCACAGACGCCTATACCCCAACAACCTCCCACTTAAAGGCGACTGTGCCTTTAAGCAAGAGAACCTAGTCTAAAGACTACAAAAGGTGAGAGAAAACCGCTCTCAACCTATGCCCAATGGCTGGCTGTGATCGTGTGCATCCGGCTGTCCTGCTCCCGTGTAAGTCCATACACCACCAGACGTACCGCACACGTACTGCAAGTATGTACGCAATACCTGCATATCTCCCTCGTGCACTATGCCAACATCAGTCAACAAACGACTGACAACCCCAACTGCAAATTCTCCCACTAAAGCTGCTATGTCGGGCCTCGAGATTAGCATCTCGTACATGAGGACACCGAACGTTGATGCAACCCTGGAAACCTCTGCCACCTCCAACTCAGAACTCAACTCATGGCAATCCTGTCCCCTATCATAGAGACCATGGCACTCTGACTCCGAGCTCTGGAGTGACTCCTCGTGCCCACCACATATCACATGTGTACCAAGAGTATCCATCTGTCCTGAATCTGCATCAAGCTCTGGCATAAGCATATCAAGAAATGACTCCACAATAGTCGACATCTCAACATCCATGTGAGTCATCTCTATCATCACCTCTGATGACTCATCCTGCTGTGACTCACTAGAGCTGTCCCGCTCTACCTGTGCATCCGTAGACGTAACCTGCACAACAAGGTCACTACTCTGCACTCCATGCAAAGCATCCTGCAACCCACAAGCAAAAGAGACTCGCCTGCTCTCTCGCTCTCTACCTGGCTGCATGATCACAGAGACAACACCGTCTCTCCCGTGATCCACATACAATGGGTAACCTGTACCACTCCTGGCACCTCTCGCAATCACTAGCGAACCCAAATGCATCACAAAATCTCGCTCTCGTAGCGAAATCTGACATCCACAATCTCTAAGCTGACCAATCGAGATCAAAATCACTGTCAAATCTGGTACATAGCGCACATGTCGTAACAAGTAAGATGCACCACTCGGTAATGACAATCTCACATCTCCTGCACCTGCTATCGCATGCACCGATCCATCGGTCAAACGTACACTACCAAGCATCCCGCTAGAATAGCTACAAAACCATGCACGATGCGGCGTGACATGAAACATAGCATCTGCGTCTAGCAACCACTGCAAAGGGAGTGCACTATCCACATGTATAGCATCTCGTGCATAGCTCGAGGTAAAAGTGACATCCCCGTCACTAGTATACTCCGACACTACATCTGCCTCAACTGTCAAAGCAACTGAGTCCATGGCATCACTACATACATCTCTGAGACTGCCATGTCTCCTACGATGTCGCATACGACGAAAACAACACCGTCTAACGTGTCCAGAATGACCACAATACCAACATGTCACCTGTCGGCGTGCTCGTGAATGTACATGTCTCACACGAGTCCGTGATGACTCAGATCTATCATACATATCATGTAATCTGCGCCAAAGTGCTCTCGAAGTAGTCTCATACATAACAAGAGCATATACAGATTCCGCAAGGTGCAAAGAGAGCGTAGATAGTGCCATCTCCTCTAGCTCCTGCCACTGATCGCAGACATGTTTGAAGGTCTACCTACATCACCACTCAATGGTCGATGCAAACCTCACCGTGTCAATGCATCAAGCATACACTCTCTCCATGCCGCAAAGTTTGACCCATCAAACACGCGCATCTGTGAGAGGTCACAATCTAATCGATCATCTGTCTCTGCCATGAGCACAATGTAGCAAACTAGAAAGCAAAGCCACCTCACCAACAACACCTGGAAACTGTCTACAAATATGGCCAGAAACACAATGTAAAACCTGTGAGACACACTCCAAAATAGAGCTCCCGCAATGTCAATACAAACCTTGCATGCTCTAGTATCACACTGCAATCTGTGAGCTAATCACCAAGCCCACACTGTGCGGTATCGATGCATACATACGCACACGCACAATGGCTATCAACACAAAATAACCATTGTCCTGCAAGCTCAATACAATGAGCAATCAATGCGCATCAAACTACACTCAACATACATGCATAAGCTCTGCAAAACTATGGCAAACAATGCTCGAGATCACAAGACTCTCCCACCCGAGAGCAAACCACTTTCTCAAGCAAAGAAAGATACACAACTCCTCACTCTTGCGAGAGTGGATACAAAAACACAAAACTGTGTCCAAACTGACAAAACCTGTCAAAGTGAGAGTAAACACTCGATCACAAACTATGGCAAGAATCTGAGAAAAATCCGACAGAATTTCCCCTGAAAACTGAGCAAAAAACTCAAGTACAATCTCTACCATAAACCATAACACTACTCAATGCCAATGAGTATAAATGCTAAAATGGCTCCACATTTTCACATACAATGGCAATCCGCACTCAACGTACATCAACAGAGTGACCGCGCATAAGCAAGCGCCAAAAGATTTGCAATCCGAAAACTTGATCAATGCGAAAACAATGCTCTCAAGAGAGCTCACCGACACTTGAAAGTGCTCGCCAAAATGCATGTATAATGGGCATCAACCATGCGCCATAACCATATGCAAACCATCCGCAAAGACCATGAATCCAAACACAAAATCACTGCCAAAGTATCCTGTGAAAACCAGTGAAAGAAGCTCCACCTGTGTGCTCCAAAAAACTGCGTCTCTCAAGAGACCGTTTCGGTGGTGTGTAAACGCCTCCGTACTTCGTTGCCCAAGTCTACCAAAAAACCCTCAAACCACAAGCTTAACACAAGCTGCAATTGCATCTTCAGCTCAGAATTTATGCACTCAACTTCAAGCATCTCCCGTGCTTCCAAAAGTGCATCAAACTCGCACACAATGCGACAACAGAAAATCTGGAATTTCTGTATACAGTCAGTCTGAGCTGAATATCAGCAAAACGGTGAGGAATTTGCAAAAAGTTTCTTCTGCAAAGTTGTAGACCACGTCGAAACGGATGGGCCATACGGACAAAATTCTCAGATCTGCATTCTACAAGGAGAAAAACGAATCTGAAAATAGTGCTGCTGCGCACACAGTTTTTAGGGCAGCACCTTCACTTACACACAATCTTCCACACTCCTTTCTGAGCTTCCACAAGAGCATACATCACTCTCAATTGAGCTCACAAGCTCCCATTGCATTCTCACAAAGCTTCCAAGCTTTCTTAATCTCTCTACCGTCGAGAGCGAGCGAGCTATCGCCTCGAAGCTCTCAAAGCCGTCGTGCTTTCCGCTATCACCATAGCTTTGATACCAATTGAAGGGGATCGGGGAGCACCAAAGACGGAGAGTGAGAGAGAGAGAGAGAGAAGGAGACACACACGATGTGGGTGGGGAGACTCCAAGAGTGAGCAGCCCCCTATACACTTATGCTATGTATAAGGTATACAAGTCAGTGGGCGCCCAGACTCTGGGCGGCCGGGCAAGGCACAGACGCCTATACCCCAACACTTCTTTCATGTAAAACCATGAGCTTTTTCATGAGAACTCACTGCTACCTTCTTTAAGGTAGCAGTGTGAACTCACTGCAACCTTCTTTCATGTAAAACCATGAGCTTTTTCATGAGAAAACTTTGTTTGAAGCACTCTTGCCATCCCAAGCTGAGCATAATGACTCCCATAGTTCCTTTGAAATATAATAGTAAAGAAATAGACTCACCTAGGTGTAGGGATATGGTTTCCATAGCACAAGCATCAAGCTCCTCCCATTGACCATCAATGTAAACACCCTCTTTACGCTCTTTCAATGGTGTTGCAAGGCCCTTTTTGACCAAAACATCAAGCATACATTGCTTCCATATCATGAAGTTTGTGCCATCAAACTTCTTGATATAATACTCTTCTTTCTCAGAAGTTCCAACCATGATTGACAAGAGCAAATACAAGAGAGTGAGGGTAGGAATTTATAGTGAATTTTTTGCAAAAAAATTCACTAGAGTGTCCTCTGTCCATCAATGAAAATCTCAACTAGAAACTCAACAAAAAAACTACTGTAATGTCAATGCAAAAGAGTGCTATAAGCAAACTGGAGGACTTGCGAGAAAAATTTGGCAGAGTCTCCTCTGTACAGAGATCAAATCTCAAGCTAAACTCAAGACAAAATCAACGCATAAAATATCAAGAGTTCTCTTTGGGCATAAACTTGCATATATTGTGCCCAAAAAAAATGTCAAAAGACTGCCAACTTGGCATCAAAGCACCTATACCCATCTATACATATCCTATGGGAGGCAAGGAATGGGGATATCCAACAACCTAATCGATGGGTAACCGAGACCCTAGTGATCGGCTTCAAAAAACCTCACAAAATGGTCCTCACAAAAGGTTATGTAGACACGACTAGCCACAATATTAGAAAGCACTCTTCTGGACTAAGTCTCACAAAGGGTTGGGACTGCCAAAACAAGCCAAAATTGGCTCCACAACAAGGTACAATGGTGGTATCTTCAACACAATGTACATCCAAAAGGTGAAACTATCTCTCTAGAACCATAGGACACAAGCTCAAATAGGTGCCAATGAGATGCAAGAAAGTCATAAAACCAACTCCCTATGGGGAGTAAAATGCTATTAGCAGAGCACAAGCACTCTCAAGTGCTATTCATGCATAAACCATATGCATCCATCCTCCCACTACAATTGTAATGGTTATCACCGCCAAAGATGCTCATAGATGTGCTATGTCGAGAACTTGTGACTATTCCTCTGCAAGTAAACTATATATTGAGAGCTGTATCTTAGAAGTCGTCAATGGCTATGCATAAGTAATACCACAATGAATTTATATCATGGACAAACACACATTTGACAATCCAAATCCGCTCTCAAAAAATGCATAAAAATGTTACCAATGGAAATCTGTAACCTGCCTTCTTGTGTCACTTTCTACAATGCGAGAGAGCATGTGAAAACCTATAGTTGATGTCACCAATGTCGATGATGATGCTGGGTGTCACTCCTTTATGGAAGAGACACCTCACCTGTGCACGTCAATGTGAGGGAAGAAGCTGATGTCACAAGCTAGAAAAACAAGCCATTGATGTCCAGAATCGAAGTGTGTGTGTGTGTGTATTGAGAGAAGAACTCGTGTGTGTGTGTGTGTGTGTGTGTGTGTGTGTGTGTGTGTGTGTGTGTGTGTGTGTGTGTGTGTTTGTGTGTATCGAGAGGAGAACTCGTGTGTGTGTGTGCGATATCGAGAGCAGAACTCGTGAATGTTGATAAATAACTTTCCAATGCCAAGAGTGTGTGTGTGTGTGTGTGTGTGTGTGTGTGTGTGTGTGTGTGTGTGCGTGCGTGTGTGTGTGTGTCCTCGAGACCTTGAATGTTGAAGTTTAGATGAAGCTATCTCTTTCTCTCTCATTAAACTCTCTCTCCTCTCTTACTCAACTCAAATGCACAACTTGTCCTAAGAAAACAGCTTCTACGTTTTCAATTTTAGACATACCTACACTTCAAACCAGCTAATGAGCTCTTCTACAAAATTGTAGAGCTCAAAGAGTTCTCCTTTTTTATTTAAAAAAGTTTTTGAATCCGAGTTCTGTAGATCAAGCTATGAGCAAAACAATGACCAATTGTGAAACTACCCTAAACTGAGCAACCTTCTTTGTCTCTTTGATCTCATAAAAAGCTCAGTCCCTCACTCTTGTGGCTTTTGGAGTTCAACACCTTGACACCTTGATATGTGAGCTCTATGTGCCAAGCTCACAATGCCTCCATAGCCATGGAAGCTTTGAGCGGCGTCGGTCCGTCACCAATATGAAACTCCTTGGGAAGAGGGAAATGTCATGAGAGAAGTAGCACCACAACCTTCTGCTCTGATACCACTTGAAGAGTGCGTAGTGCATGCAAAGTGAGAGGGAGAAGAAGAGCAGACACAGAGTGTTGGTGGAGCTCTGCATGAGGATTGGAATGCCTTGCTCCTCCTTATTATTCTAAATGATCGAATGAATAGATAAGGTTAGTACGGTCAATTTTTGGTGAGTGTCCGACCAGTTGGCCTGGACCCTAATAGTTGACTTCCTCTCCTCATGACCACTAAATTTTCATGCATGCAAAGTGCATGCACTTACCCCCTTTGAAAAAAAGAACTCCATGCCAAGAAAAGCTCTTGGATTTGATGTTAGTGAGAGGACGAGGGAAGTGACTTGCCATTATCACCCAACCATGCCATGGGCCCCTTTCCCAAGCCTATGTGCTCAAAGCCCTTTACCAGGTCCTTGCATGGAACATTGTCCTCGCAAGAACATTAGTAGTGCCACACAATACAATATGCATGATATAGAAAAAAATTAGTTAGCAAGCTAACAATTTGGATCAACCCACTTTCAAGTATATCCCCTACAAAAAAGCATCTAAAAATTGATCCACAATGCAACCCTTGTCTAAGCATCCCAGGGAAGTCAACAAATATACCGTTACAAATTGTTCTAGGACCAAATTCTTGAGGTGATTCTGTTTTTTCTGCAGTAAGCACTGCACCATGACATCATAGATTCTAGACAAAGACAACTTTGGCTTTAAGCATTCTTCCAATTTAAAATAAGAAAAATTGAAGGTTTTAAAGGTCTCGTGTGTGCCAAATGTAAATTAGCTACTTCAATTTACGCGATTCGATGGGCATAGCCTTTACATTTGAAAGTTGATGTTAATCTCTCTCCCAACATGTCTATTCCTCTCATTCAGCTACTCCTTGATAAACTTGCTTAGATGTTTATCTCGATGTTTGGCAGGAGGTTCTCGAATTGTACAACTTGCCTCTTTTGTTGGATTTAAAGAAAAGAAACCCAAGTGCACTTATAGGATGGGGTTTTCTTGTCCATGTTCTTTATCTATATCTCCCCAAAGATGGTTTACTTGCTTATGTCCACCCACGTCTCCTTATGTAACACCATCTCATGCTCTTGCACTCTCACTTTTGTGTGTTTCCATTCACCCATTACATTGTGGCAACCCCCCCTCTCGCAAGCTTGAATGTCATTGGCCCTTTGACCAGTGAGAGGCAAAAGGGTGACTATTGCACAACATGTGTAAGTAGGCGGCAGGGAGTATTGCAGCATAGAAGAGGAAAATCTTAGATTATATAAGGTCCATGATTTAATTTCAAAATCCACATCAATGGATTTCTCAAATAAAAATCTTCATGGCCATCTATACTATTATAAAAGGGGGAGGGATTCCCACCCCCTCCTCCACACACGTGTCACAACCTACTTCATCCGACAATTGCCCTGCACCTTCGATGACACAAAGGACAATGCACACGTAGAGAGAGAGAGAGAGAGAGAGAGAGAGAGAGAGAGAGAGAGAGAGAGAGAGAGAGAGAGAGAGAGAGAGAGAGAGGCGGCCGATGGCCGCTAGCCATACTAGTTATGAACAATAGCCTATGACAACCATTGTGAGCATGATAAATAGCTATTCACAATGGCCTACATAAGGCAAAACGAGAATGTCTGTGGCCCCTAATACACTAAATAAAATGATGAGAGAATGTGTCGCCCCCGCTAGTTAATGAGTTCTCTCAAACACTTTATCAAAAAGAGGAAAAACATTTTACTCTACCATGTAGCCTTATCTAACAAGAGTAATCATAATATCATCAATACCAAGGGTTGCACTTGTCTCCTAAGGCCTTAGGCTAAGAGCAATATAAAGGAATTGTGTGCAAGTGAGGTAAATAATTACTTGGTAAGCCTAATGTTCTTTTTTGAGCCTAGAAGCGACTGCTTGGCATTCCCCTTGAATCAATTTTTCCTAGCACAAGCAACCATCCTAACATCACGCACGGCCTCACGCAGCAGCATATGCTCCTTGCCAGTGTTGAATTAAATGTTCCCGCCAGCGTCATTGACAAATAGCTCATACATGCTTTTTGGCAAGCAGCGATGGGTTGAAGGCTCTAGAGTACTGGATCCACATTTTGAAGGTGTCCACACAATGACTGGAAACCAACATCAGCTTATCTTGACATCTTCCTGAAGATTGAGAAGCAAGAAACATTTGCCAAAAGCCTCAATAAGAGAATCTATAATATTCAGCTTCCTAATAAGTACCTCACGTTAAGTTTGCACACTAGCATTCATATTGTTCTTCCTCCTCATAGCAAAAATGTAGACACAAAGAAACACAAAAGTAAGCTTTGAGCACTCATGAACACTGAGGCATAGCATATGAAATGGGAAAATCAAGATTTTCTTCGTTGGTTGTGCTAATACACATCCAGTAGAAACATTGGATGCATCAATATGCACATGGAAAATCTTGTTCCAATAGTAATGCTTGCTTAAGCTTCTTGAAATATTATATAAAGTTTGTGATTAGGCCATATATGGGTTTATCTACAATGGCATACATATAAATGAATCTCCAATCATATCCACAATGTCCCATAAAAGCTTGAACTTCCTTAACTGTGGTTGGTCTCGGCATTCTTGCAATTATTGTAACTTTTTCCATGTCAGTAGCAATTCTGCTTTTTGACACTATGTGCCCCAAAATCTTACCTTGTCTCACCATGAACAAAGTGCCTGGAACAAGGGTAAGCTCAAGGGCATGCTTGTGTGTTGGCATCAAAACACTGGCTGAAGAAAGGAGATGCAGTTTTCGGGCCCGCCCTAGAGGCAGCGGCCTCCCCCCCTCGAACAAGAAGCTGAGCCATGCAATTTTCAGTGCCAGTTGTGGGCAGATGTTGAATTCTTGATCCCACTCTACAACAACAACTAATGGCGTAATCATATGAGCTCCCACATTTGGTTGAACCTGTAGCGTCAAGTTTTTGCTTTCCTTGGCTTTGGTGTGAATGGCATGAATGTGGAAAAGGAAGTGAGTTCGTGCATGAGGTTGGCAGTCTGAATGCACCCTAAGCATGTGACATGATGACAAGCTCGCCTCACCCTCTAGAGGTATGCCTGCTTGTTGCTTTTGCTTGCCCCCCCAGGCAAATGTGCCTCATTCCATGTCTAGTTTCAATGCCCTTTCCTTTTGCAAGTGACAAAAATGCACACTTTGGTTACATCATCAAATGCGTCCATTGCGAGCTATGACATTGTCACCCTGCCTCTAGTACCGAATATGATCTGTCAACCCTCATACGTTACATCTATGGATTGTCATGCTTGTGGTAGCAATATGCTGCTCAGGAGACAAGTCCAAGCCAACCTGATAGCCCAAGTATCGAACTGCAGTCCCTAGTGGAATCCATATGAAACCCTCAATTGGTAGCCAATTATGCGTAGTAGCACTCCCAACCAAGAAAGCCACCATCTTTCTCCAGTTGATCAGTGTGCCTGATGCACAACAAAAAGTCTCAAGAGCCTGCTCACACCTGTGAAGGTTGGCCTCTTGGCCCTTTAAGTACAAGGCTTGATCGTCTGCAAACTCAACATCCAATAGCTCATCTCCTCGAATAGGTAGCGCTTGCTCTGAAACCAAAAACCTACTCATCGCCTTAGCATAGAACAGAAAGAGGAAGGGGGCAAGAGGGCAGCCCTGTCTGACCAAACGTATGAGCATGAAACAATCTCCTCTACCACCTGACTGTGTGCCCGTCTGTAAAGAGATGACACACCTCTGATCTAGGCATCTGAGAAGCCCATCCTGCTGCATAAAGTGCCCTCCAAAAAATCCCAGTAAACTCTATCGTAGGCCTTCTCAAAACCGAGAAGGAGTATCACTAGATCCTCACCACAGAGGCGCACGAGGGTAGAAGCTTCCTAAAAAGTAAAGATGTTGTCAAGGATACTACGCTCCTTGACAAAACCTGTCAGTGTCCCATGTATGATGCTCTCTAGAAGTGGCTACATCCTCAAACTCAGGGCCTTGGCAAGAATTTTGTAGGCTGCGTTGAGGATGGTGATGGGCCGCCACTGTCGAATCTCATCCAAGGAGCCACCCGAGACAAGGGACAACCCTTGCACATGAGCTGCCTATATTCATAGAAGGGCTCCAAACCTCTAACAACACAGAAGAGGAACAACACAAAAGCAATGGTGATGGTATACATGATAGTCGAAGTAAACCCGAGATTTGACATGATGGTAGAAGCCATAGATGAGATAATGATGGAGTTAGACTTGATTGACATGATGACGGAGATTGCGATAGACATGATCGACATACGAGAAGGTATGAAAGATGAAGAGACCAGAGCAGTAGGGGTTGAGATGATAGAAACCCTAGCTCTTCAAAGGGCATCAAGCACAAGAACTTGAGTTGTTCAATGTTTACCAAAGTAGGGTTTCACGTGTCATGGATCATGGCTGCTTTGTGCAACTTGAGGGCTTTCATGATCAAAAGGAAGGGATTGTGCATGTGTCACAATTGCCACGTATATGATTTGTGATATAAAATACGTCGTGAAGAGAGACCAATAAGTATGGGTTAAGGTTGTTCCATGACTGGGGAGAAAATTAGCCTTTCTATGAGGAACATGGACCAAAAAATAGGGCAAGATCTTCTATCAATGAAAAGAAGCTGATCTTTGTATGAGGAATCTAATCTCTCTAGTATGAATCATGATTCATCCTTCAATAGGTCACATAAGCCTTTCTAGGGTTATCAAACAGTATGGCTCTTATAAGCGACAACTAAAGGGAATGAGATCACCTAAGAGTTTGAAAACTAAGAATCTAATAGCATAAGGGGTCTTGGATGTGATGAATTACCCCAATTATAACGCTTATGGATCTAGACTCTTGTATCAAGACAAAGGCATTAAAGAGGAGCTTGGACTTGAGATACATGAGGATGAACAAGATTTTTCTAGGAGGGAAAACAAGGCACTCCATTATGAAAATTGTAAGAGTACCAGTCAATTCATTTCAGAGAGCTACAATGACACAATCTACTTTAGCCAAAGAGACGAGAAAGTTATGAGAGCAGCATCGAAGGAGAAACATGTGAGTTCGAACTTGCTCAATGAAGGCCTTGCACCAAATGCAATAACCTATGCTTGCACCTTGATGACTTGTGGCCTAATGCAATACCTTCACATGGGTGAGAGAATTCATGATGACATTACTAATTAGATGTTGTTGGAGAATCATGCTGTTCACATTGCTAGTCAAAGGCTGTTGGAGAATCATATTGTGCGTGGCAATGCTTTGTTTGATATGTATGCCATCTTTGGTGCCCTTAGAAAAACCCATAAAGTTCTTAACGAACTTTCTATTCGAATTGTAGTCTCTATTGCAAGACATGGCCAACATGGCTATGACAAGAACTAAAATACAAAATTATATGAGAGAACTCCACTTGGCCGTGGCAAGGACGTGAATACCAAATTACCAAACAAAAATTTAGGCTCATTATCTTGTTCTTGAACACCATGTCTATGTAATAGGAAATGAACTATGGAGTAGGGCACAACTTTCATTTCTTATAAATTTTGGAGAGACATTGTGTCGACTCTCCACCATACTTCTATATGGCACTCAAGTAGATCGTGCACTATTTAATTTTTTGAAGATTTTTGAAATTTTCTTAGTACAAAATGTTTAACAAGTGTTTTGCTTTTTGTTTTGTAGCTCCTCATATAGGAGAAAACTTTTGCCATACAAACTTGTTCAAATGAAGACGTAACTCATAAGGTTAGTGCTTTAACTTACTTGATGAAGAGAGTGCATGCATGCTTTACAAAAAAATGAGGTTTTGATTTTACCAAAATGTTTCATAAAATATTCTTTGTTTATTTTGGTTTATCTTTTTTGTTTAGAAAAAAAAAATCAAGCAATATATCCATAATATCCTATTTACACATATAAAAATTACTTACACTTTTACACCAATTCACACATCTACTATTATAATATAGTTGCAAAAGCAAGTTACGACTCCACATGTTCATATAAACGCCTCTAACTCTGATTCCAGTTTTCTCGTCATCTTTCCTCACTTTCTTTATGTGAAGGTTGTGTGAAATTCGTGTTAGCGAGGCTGTTGACTCTGTAGTGGCAAATACACTTACTTAAAGATAGTATGGTCATGGTCTATCACCAACGGCTATGCCGACACTGTGGTGGCAAATACACTTACTTAGAGATAGTATGATCGTGGTCTATCACCAACAACTATGTCGTGGGCTTGAGGAACTTGAACAATTTATCCCTCTAAAATTTCACCAGATTTGTCAAACATATCCTTGGGGACTGGTTTGCCTACATTTCTCCTCCATAGTTCTTGTGCTATCCAACGTGATTTGGAGGCAAGCAAGCCTCATTGCATTTTCTCTCGAGCACTGCTACAATTTGCCATAAAGCAACACCCACTCTATTGTAGCCTTCCTAAGCTTGCCGTGCAAGCCTTCTTTATTTAGTGAAGTAGAGGCTATCATGTACATTGTTGGTCGTTTAACAAATCATGTGTGGCTTGTGAGTGAGATGTGTTACACACAAGAGTGTTGGGTTGCAATCAAAAGGCCAGAAGGATATTTGAGAGGGTTTGAAAACAGAAAAATTTTGTTTAAAAAATACTTGGCCTTCTCCTTGAGAATCATTTAGTGTTTGCAACGGGCAAACAATCACACTGTCTATGATTTCTGTCCACCGAACAAGGCCTACCAAGTAAGGCTGGGTTCATACGAGGGTGTCGACAACCTTCACGAAATTTTATACTACCACCCTCTTGGTTCACAAGAGGTGTCATCTTTCACTATATCAACCAGCCAGTGATCACCCCATTTCAACTCGAATCTTCGCAGTTCAGGTTGAAAGGGTGGGTGGAAATTCTTCTCTTTTGGGGGGGGGGGGGGGGGGGGTGTTTTGTCGCCCAATTTTTTGGTTTGTCCAAAACTCGAGAGATTCTTTTGCTCCAATGCACGAGTGCCAACTTTGCAAGTCACCCCTTCACACAGTTTTTCCGCTGCCCGTTTGAACGGGCCCTTAAGGCCGGGTTCAGACAAGCACATCGACAGGCTACCTGCACTCCCTACATTCACACAAGGCGGCATCATTGCTCTATACTATAATGGCACTAAAGATTTTCAACCAAAAGTGCACAGCTTATTGGGGAAACAAATCGTGTAGGGTTCAGCTAAGGTTCTCAGTCCTTTGCATTGCATAGTAGCCCAACAATAGAGCTCTTCCGGGGGCCCAAGTATAGGTGGGTCCCGGGAAGAAGCCCTCTTCTTTTGCAGTGCAATGGGTGATGCACGCACCTTCTTCTAACTCCCCTCCCCCCCCCCCCCCCCCCCCCCCCCCGTCTGAACCCAGCCTAACAATAAGTTTTCCCCGAAGAGTGGGTGTAGAATCTAGATTCTATAGTCATAGGGTACCTACGGGAAATGATCAAAGCTCGTCGACAAATTTGAGTGAAAGGCAGTTTTGCCAGCTAAAACTTTAACTGAGAGCGACGATCACGAGGCGGCAGCAGACGAGGAGGGGCTATACGCGTTCGTTCTGTTCAGGGGCTTGGCTCATTTCGGCGCCTCTTGCTACTGCAGGTCGGATCCATCTCTGCCCCAAGCGTCTTGGAATTGGTTGCTCTGTAGGCCGATCTAGTTTTTTGAGACCTTTTGTCGTCCAGTTAAGGTTGGAACATTGCTTGAAAGTAGATCTCATACTTCTCATTGTGTTTGCGCTGTGGATCTTTCTTTTGATGCTTTCAGTAGCAGACATAAGTATAATTGGATCTACCCAAACTGTCAGCTTGCTGAACCATATCTTACATGCTGTCTTGTCCAGCACCAATTACTTTCTCGTCTGCAATTACAAATACTTTTGTTTTCTGCTTGTTAATTTGCAGGGAGGATGGACCTGTCCCATATATCTGTTTTGCAATGAGTTAGCCAGATCTTAGACTTTGCGAGTTTGAGGTCTGAAAATGGGCTCTTGCAGCAGGGATGCCACTTGCCAGGCATGGCTCATGGGCATCTCGAGTCTCTTGTCAATTTTCTTCATCTTCGTGCCCAGTGCAGGGGCATTTTATCTACCTGGAAGCTACATGAAGACGTTTGCACCAAATGCTCGTCTTGGTGTGATGGTTAACTCCTTGACGTCTATCGAGACGGAGCTTCCATTCAGTTACTATAGCCTTCCCTATTGTGTACCGCAGGAAGGGGAAAAGCATAGCCCAGAGAATCTGGGGGAACTTCTTATGGGTGACCGCATTGAGAATTCACCATACAAGTTTCACATGAATGTCAATGAGTCAAGTATTTTCCTTTGCACCACTGCAAAGCTCAGTGCCGGCACGGTTAAGATGTTGAAGCAGAGAATAACAGACATTTATCAAGTCAATCTAATGCTGGATAATCTGCCTGCCATCAGATATGTTAAAGCAGGAGATTACACGCTAGCTCTTACAGGGTTTCCAGTCGGCTACCAAGAGGAAGAGAGCCTTAAACAACATTTTATCATCAATCATTTGAAGTTTACCGTTCTGATTCATGAGTATACCGATCTTGGTAGTGGTGGCGCTATGGCTACAGGAGATGGATTGGATGTTGTCTCCTCTGGTAGTGGTGGTGGCTCTGGTTTTCGAGTAGTGGGCTTTGAAGTCACTCCTTGCAGTATCCGGCATGCTGGAGACTCTGTTTCGAAGCTCAACATGTATGACAATTTCTCTCCATCAGTTGATTGTGATGAAGGTCCTCAACAGCCTGTTCAAGAAGGGGAGCAGATTACGTTTTCCTATGACGTGACCTTCGTGAAAAGTGATATCCGTTGGCCGTCACGTTGGGATGCTTATCTCAAAATGGAAGGAGCCCGAGTTCATTGGTTCTCAATCCTGAATTCTCTTATGGTCATTGCCTTCCTCGCAGGCATTGTATTTGTGATTTTTCTTCGAACAGTACGCCGCGATTTGACCAAGTATGAAGAGCTAGACAAAGAGGCACAAGCTCAAATGACAGAAGAGCTGTCTGGATGGAAGTTGGTAGTGGGGGATGTTTTCCGAGCTCCACCACATGCTGAGCTCCTCAGTGTCATAGTAGGGGATGGAGTTCAGATTACTGGGATGGCAGTGGTGACTATCTTATTTGCTGCTTTGGGTTTCATGTCCCCTGCATCTCGTGGGATGCTTCTTTCAGGGATGATTTTGCTCTATCTTTTTCTTGGAATTTTGGCTGGGTATGTGGCAGTGAGGCTTTGGAGAACAATGAAGGGGAATGGCGACCCTACAGGCTGGAGATCGATTGCATGGCGAGTTGCTTGCTTTTTCCCTGGAATTGCTTTTGGCATTCTGACAATTCTCAATCTACTTCTCTGGGCTAGTAAGAGCACTGGTGCTCTTCCAATTTCTCTCTTTTTTGTCCTTTTGGCTCTTTGGTTCTGCATATCAGTACCATTGACACTTTTGGGAGGCTATTTTGGAGCAAGGGCAGAGCATATTCAGTATCCGGTGCGAACCAACCAAATTCCCAGAGAAGTTCCACAACAGAAGTACCCGTCGTGGCTGCTGGTTCTGGGGGCAGGGACACTTCCATTCGGAACCCTTTTCATTGAGCTCTTTTTCATCATGTCTAGTATTTGGCTTGGCAGGGTTTACTATGTCTTTGGCTTCCTATTCGTGGTGCTAGTTTTGCTGGTGCTAGTTTGTTCAGAGGTTTCTGTGGTGCTCACGTACATGCATTTGTGTGTGGAAGATTGGCGCTGGTGGTGGAAATCCTTCTTTGCTTCAGGCTCGGTTGCATTGTATGTGTTTCTTTATGCTGTCAACTACTTGGTGTTCGATCTGAGGAGTCTCAGTGGCCCGGTCTCAGCAGCACTCTACATGGGGTACTCCATCTTGATGGTTTTAGCTATAATGCTGGCAACTGGTACCATCGGGTTCTTGATGTCATTCTGGTTTGTTCATTATCTCTTTTCATCTGTGAAAATTGATTGATGTGGATGGAGTTTGGACACAAGAAGTGAGAGGTGGTAGGTTGAGGCACACCACATGACTATTTTTTGCAGCAAGTCTTTTGTTCATATAGGCTTCATCTCTGAGATCTGCACATCAAGAGACCGCTTGTACATTCATGATCAACACTCTGACAGGAGTCTCTGTTGTTCTACTTACACTTTGAGAGTTAGGAGTATGCAGTGCCATCACTTCGGTCCTGTGGCTAGAGTTTCTATTCTCTACCAGTTACAGCTTGTCAATACAGAAAGTGGTTTGAGTACCATGTCTTTTGATCTCGGACGAAACCTGGATGTAATGTACTTGAACTTGAGTCTATTTAATGTATTTCTAGAGCTGGTCCTCTTGAAAGAATGGCAAGGTGGTTTATTTGGTTTCGGTGACTCTTGTCGATATAATGTGTATTTTGCCAGGTTTATATTTGCAGTTTTGGGTGGTTTAGGTGCTTCAGATGTTGTTCTGAAAGTTGTCCACAAGTTTCAATTACTGTCTTGCTGGGCCGGACTTTGGATTTTATTCATGCTTTTGTTTGGGCTGTTGGAAACAAAGCCCTTGCTGTTTTCTAGCTTATAATTTTTTTGGGGAAAATCTAGAAGTCTTGTCGTTTTTACAAGGATGAGGTAGTGGGTTGTCACCTCTGGAATCGATGATCCCCTGTATACAATCTCTTGATTGGCAAGAGTTGCCTTAATTGATCATTTTGCTATTGTTTTCTTTAGAAGTTTTTGCAAAACTGCATCAACTTCTTACATTAAAAAATGCATCAGTTTTTAGACTTTAAGTGATCAGCACAATTTTGTCTCGACTCTATTGATGTGTAGCCACAATATGAATAGCTTCCGTTAACTGTTTTGATGAATGATGTTGCTCTTGAAGATTTGTCACATGCTGCTTTCGATGAGACCATTGTCGTTACATCATCAGATCGAGTCCTTTTGTCTTTATGATTAGGTAACATGTTCAATTATTGACTACATCAAAGTATGGGTTTGACAATATGATGGTCATGTCAAAGTTGACGATGCGGAAGCGTAGAGACCAAGGGAAGTGAGCACGAGAGAGAGAGAGAGAGAGAGAGAGAGAGAGAGAGAGAGAGAGTCTCCTGAACCAATCAACCTTGGCAATGAATAAGCGAATGTGTATACAATGGAGGCAAGGTGTTGCTTATATAGCAAGCCTAGTAAATTGCCTTACCCAAGATTTTGACAAATAAATAAAATAAATACCTAAAAGCCAAACTACTAATGGGATCACATTGGGCAGCTCACTTGAGATGCTAAACTTTAACACCCTCTTTGTAGCTCATAGTGGACATCAATAGTGAGACCAAGTCGATGAAGAAGCTACCATGGACACCCTAGTAGTGGCCTTCATGGATACGCTTAGGTGTTGCTCTTCTCAACTTTGTACCTGAAAATAATGCCATCTTGAGCATCGGTTGCCTTTGTAGAAACTTTGCCTTTGTAGAAACTTTGAACTGTAGACCATACTACGTCCAATAATCCCCATTCGTGAACTGTGAACACATCACGTCCAAAATATAAAACTCCAAAATAATGAATTGTTGGAACATATTATGTTCATAATCTGACCAACAACAATGAATTGGCTAACCCATCCATAGTGTTTTAGACGTTTGATTGGTTCCCTGCCAAATGCATGTACATTGAACTCCGACCTACAAGTCTAAACACCAATAACTTGAACTCCAACATAAGGGTTCAAATTAATTATAGGGAGCAGTGCTTGTCCCTCTTTGCCATGCCGACCTCCTCTATCAAATCTTTATTACCGTAATCTCTATCCAGCTTGCTTGTGACTGTCTTCAAGTGAATTCTTGCTTTTGCCCTTGGCTTCAAACTCTCGAGCCAAACAAAGCGTCGAATCACAATCATGATTGTGGTCGTACCTCCCGGGTACCGAGGCAGCTACTAGTACTGCCATCCTTGTCCAACTGACCTTTGCCGCTGTCCTCTAGTAAACTCCTCCATTTGCTTTCGACTTCACAAACTCGAGCCAAACACATTGACGGGTTTCTTAAGAACTGTGCCGATGCATAGGCCGCTAAATGGATGGTTGACGATCCGTTATTCATAGCTTTTGGTTGTCTTTGGTCGATGTTGTCGGGGGTGCTCGAGCAAGGGGGTGCCTTGTTGAAGTTGCAAAACTTGGTATTTTGTACCTTCTCGCACTCCAGTAGGACACAAAAAATCTCCTCGCCGCTCCAAATTCCAAGCCGCAAGAACTCCAAGCTAATGCCGATCCACTTCTCTGCAATTCAATTTCCCGGCCCTTAAACTCCAAACTGGTCACCTCTCCCGAGCCGCAAGATTGGCATAAAGTCGCTCCCACGTACAATGCTCACCGCACCCTCTGCTTCTATTTCCTTCTCCAAAACCGCTCTGCAAAGCTCTCGTCGAAGTCGCTTTCCAAGTCGCTCCACACCCTCTCTCCCGGGCCAAAGCTGCTCCTCAAAGCAAGGCTGCCACTAGCGTTTTAAAACGCTGTAGCATTTTCATGATGGAGCCGTCAAAAACTAAATGCAAAATGTAAAGATAGTGCTGATGGCTTGAGGCAAGATGACTAATCTGTCATTAGAGGATAATAAGAAAAAAACCTAATATGCAATGGCTTACAAACTTAAATGTGATACTAATTACATTGATTAGTTATTAGAACATGGTACCTTAGCCTTACCTTAGCCTAGATTAAGGAGCTACTATTCCTATTCAGGTGGCCTTAATCTAAGTGATTAAGCCAATCACCAATCCTATCTACTAAGCATAAGCTCTGAAACCATCTTGGGGATGGGGAGAGAGTAAGAGTGAGAGGAGAAAAGAGACCACCCCATCAACAACAATGAAAAGAACGATAACTATTGGAAAGGTCGAAATCAACGTCATATGCGTACATTAAGAGGGGCCTATATTGCCCAAATAACACGCATGGTGACATCATTGCTCACATCAGTGAGTTTAAGCTAATATAATAGAGAGAATTCCTTGTCTAGATGAGTGCAATCTAGCCAACATTCTTGACTTCTCTTTTAATTTTCCAGTATCTTATAGTCGTTGGCTGTAAAGCTATTTGCCATGTGCCTAAGGAATTGCATAGTAAGCTTGATTCGAAGTCAAGAAAGCACATAATTTTCAGGTATGCCAGAGTACGTGAGACAGGATATCGTTTATGAGATACAAATGTTACAAAGATTGTTAGAAGTAATGACGTTTATTTCAAAGTTGAAGATGCATAAGTAGCGTGTTTCAATCATTGAGATATGTTGGATGGTGGTCCAAGCAGATGAAATAGTACCTAATAGAGCACCACATGTTGGGTAACAAAGGGAGGATGAAGAAGCCAAAAATTTCCCAATGTGCATAAAGATAGAATTGTACCACATGGTGAGAATGCTCAACTAATAAAGAGGTTTGCAAGAGTCCCTGATAAATATGTTCCATCTCTTGATTATGCAGTATTGACATATTGCAAAGAGTCCTTTTGCTATGATGAAGGTATGTTAAGTGGAGACAAGAATAAGTGAGAATCAGACTCGGACTGGGTACGAATTCCGTCACTTGAATATGTGAAGTTTGCAAGAGTCCCTAATAGGTATGTTTTGTTTGCTAATTATGGGATGTTGATACAAGTAGATGAGTTATAGGTTGAAGATTGCATTCAAATAATTGGAGATGGTTGCAAAAGGGTTCAAGAAACAAGGTATAGATTTTGATGGTCTTTTCACCACTCTACGTACAATTCTTGCTTTGATTACTAGAGAGTACATGGATGTTAAGCAATACTCTTACATGTGATCTTGAGAATATAGTAGCTAGAGAGTTGTGTTGCTAAAGGCAAAGAGAACTTGGTAAGTAAGGCCTGTGTCACACTGGAACGGGGTGTGCAAGGCCATGCTGAGATGGTGTCGTTCCATTTGCCATGAAAAAGGTAAAACTTGGCCGCGAACCTTTGTCAGAGGGGCGGGCAAGAGAGGCCGGCCAACTTTCTAATGAAGCAGCCAATTGCAAAAAGCGCAGCCACAGGTTTTGAGCCCTGCTAGTCAGCTAGAAAGACAGATGCCTTACCATCTGGCTACAGCAGATACTAAGGGGGGAGTTAGCATTGTTTAGTATATAGCCTAGTGTGACAGCCTTTGGCTGACCGTTTTCCAAAAAGTGGAATGGCCGCCTATCCGAGTGTGACAGGGGGCCAAGCTCTCCGAGGGAATGATATCGTAAGTTTTATGCATGCATAAGGTCTCCAAGGCTGTAAACAAATTGATCATTGCCTCTATATGAAAAAAACTAAAAATGTTAGTTTTACAATCTATTGCCTTTATGTGTTAATATGCTTATAGCCAAGAAGAACAGCTTTCAGGTAGCTGCTTTAAAGCCCAAGTTGTGTGATAACTTTCACATGAAGGATTTGGACAAGTGAATTGCATGTGCACTCTACCATACAAATCAAAGAAGGTTCTTTAAGTTCACAGAAAAAGAACAGTTGCCAAGTACTCAACGTTTTCGACATGGAGAGGGAGAAACCAATATGTAAAAAATTGCCTCCAATAAGTGAAACTTAGCCAAGACTGTCCAAATTTTGATAAGGGTTGGAATAGCATTTCTACCACCAGTAATCAGTTTTCATTGCAACACAGTCCTCTTAGACAACTGCCCTCTTACCTGCAAATATATTATAACATCCTAGCAAAAAGTCTTTGCAGGTGAACTTGCCCCAAATACACTCCAGCCATACGATTGCGTGGACCTTGGGGCACCCTTTGTCCCTCCGCTCATAAGAAGATTGCATCCATCACACTGACCCCCTTGCTCATTGTCCAAATGGATCCAATGTGACATCACAAACATTTACTTTATGACATCTCAGAACCCCCCTCGCAGAAAAAAAAAAGAAAGGTGGCTGAGATTTTGCTCAATGCTAGGTACTTCTACGAGCCCTAAAGAAGAAGCTGCTGCTCCACTCCAAGATCTAATCCCATCCAAGTGCCTAATCTTGAGGCTAATCTCAAATCCTTTAGCAAAATTTGCCCCATGTCCCATGCACAGCAATGCAGCGATGTTTACACATAAGAGTCCTGCAGCCACCAGATCTTGTCGAGACGATCCACTACATATGTCTAAAACCTTGCGAGACATGCCGCATGTTGACAGCAGCCCCTTGGGATGTTCAAACACGTTTCGACTCTATATCGCTCATGCAATACCGATAGTCTCAACTAAGGTCTCGGCACTCTCTCATTTCCTGAATGCAACCGTCCTCATAATCTTCTGCAATACACGAGTTGAAAGAGGCAAAATCTGGATTGATCTGCACAAGCTGACCGAGGCAGGTTGAGGCCAGCTCCACTCCCCCGTATGTTTTACAAGCATTAAGAAAAGCTCTTAATGTTTGCGTGTCTGGAGGAGGATCCATGCTCTCTAGATACTTAAGCGCTTCATGTAAGAGTCCTGTGCGAGCAAGCAGGTCAATCATGCAGGTATAATGCTCTACTGTAGGGGAAAGACTATAGTCTTCTATCATCATCCTGAAAAACTCCTCACCCTTGAGCACAAGGCTGGCATGACTACAGGCTGTGATCACACAAGCAAATGTAACACTATCCGGCCTCACACCTATGCATAACATATTCTCAAAACACTGTACAGCCCAATGGCCCTCATGAATGCCAAAACCACTAATCAAGGCATTCCACGAAATGATGTCTCGAGTTAAAAGCTTGCTAACCATTACATGCACCTCTGCAGGTGACCCGCCTTTCACGTACATGTCAAGCAAAGATGTGCCAACGAAGGGATCTGTCTCAAGGCCCTTCTTTAAAGCTTCTTGATGTAGTTGATAACCCTTGTTAGAAGCTCCCACAATTCTGCAAGCTTTTAGCACACACGCCAACGTAAGACCATCGGTGAGAATACCCAACTTCTGCATGTGATCAAAGCATTTTAGGGCTTCCTTGGCAAGCCCATGTTCGGTATACCCTGTGATTAGGGTGGTCCATGAAACAACATCTTGAACATAGAGCTGATCAAAAACTTCCTGTGCATCTTCAAGTAGTCCCAATTTGGTGTACATCCCAACCAATGAACGACCAACAAAATCTTCTATCTCATAGCCTCTGTATACAGTTTCCATATGCAGATCTTGTCCCCTGCTTCTGGTGCCTAAAGCACCAGAAACTTTCATCAATTGGGAAAAGGTAAAAGCATCTGGAAAGATGCCTTCCTTTTGCATTATTTGCATGCATTTCAAGGCTTCTTGGACAGGTCCGTGTTCAGCAAAGCCCCCTATCAGGGCGTTCCAAGAGACAACACATCGTGCAGGCAATTCTTTGAAAACTTCTTGTGCTTCTTGCAATGAGTCACAAAAGGCATACATGCTCACCAAAGTGCTCCCGATAATAGGATCTGTTTCATAGCCTTCTTGAATTATCTCTCTGTGGATTTCCAAACCCTTCTCTAAAGCTCCTAGGTTGGTGCAAGCCTTTAGAACACTCGAAAAAGTGAAAGAATCTGGCGGAATTCCATGCACCCTCATCTGCTTAAACCATTCAACTGCTTCCTGATCGTCTCCATATTCAGCATACCCGGAAAGTAGTGCAGTCCACGACACAACATCATGGACAGAAAGAGTATCAAAAACTTTCTGTGCCTCCACAAGCTTATAGTACTTCACATACATGGCAATGAGCGATTTGCCAACATGAGAATCTCTTTCAAAGCCTTTAAATAATATATCCTCGTGTAAATCATAAACATTATCCACATCAATGCAAGCTTTCAACACAGAAGAAAATGTGAATGCATTAGGAGAGATACCTTCCTGCTGCATTTGCTTGAAGCACTTTATGGCTTCACAAGCTAGTCCACATTCAGCGAATCCTGCAATCATAGAAGTCCAAAGCACAACATCGCGAGTTACAATCCCATTCAAAACTTCCCATGCTTCTGCAGTTAGCTTACACTTCACATACATGTCGATCAAAGTGTTGCCAACAAAAGTATCTGTATCAAACCCTTTCTGCACGACATCTACATGCATTTGACGTCCACCTGTAATGTCCCTTGAATTTGCACAGGACTTCAATAATGCTACAAGGGTAAAACTGCTGGGGTGGATACCGTTTTCCTGCATCTTTTGGTAAAGATCAAAGGCATGCTGTAAATGCCCACCACGAGCATGCCAGAGGATTAAGGAAGTCCATGAATGCTCATTTTTATGAGCCAACCCCTTAAAGGTAAACTCAGCTTCAAGAATGTTTCCACAATCCACAAGAGCAGGCACCAGGCGATTGCCTACCAAGGCATGATCTTGCAACCCATTGTTGCGAAAGTACATAAGCAAGCGCTTGGCTAAAACCGGGCTTTTGCTCTCCCTGCATTTTTGCAGGATACGAAGAACGACCTCAATTGGAGGAATGATGCAGACCTGCTCCAGCCTCGTAATGGCCTCGTCCAGCCTCCCTGCTTCCCATGCTGCGATGTATCCCATATAAAGTGCTTTGGATGCATCCGCCTGGGCGGAGCTGCAACAACCATGTCCCTCTTCACTCTGCTCTTTTCTATGGCTTCCATCACCCTGTGGGTTACGAGAGAATTTTTATTTACATCGTAGGCAAAACCAGAACAATTAAAGACAAGAAGCAGAGAAGAGAGAGAGAGAGAGAGAGAGAGAGAGAGAGAGAGGAAATTTTAACGCTTGTAGGAACATTTTCAAGAGACCTCATAGATCTATCGAACAGGTCTTGAACTCAAGCCCTAATACTTATGGTAGATCGCATTGTATCTCGGAGAAGAGAAATTTTAACATTGTAAGAACATTCCCAAGAGCCCCCATAGATCTATCGAACAAGTCTTGAACTCAAGATCCTATATCACATTCTCTCCCTCCCTCCTTCTCTCTCTCTCTCTCTCTCTCTCTCTCACACACACACACACACACACACACACATTTTTTTTTGTAACACACACATAGATTGGCATGGTGATCAGCTTGGTTGCAATGGCCATGCAGTTCCCTTGGTGGGGACCAAAATCAATGCTTTAGAAGTACGACGCTCACTCAAGACAATCAATTGCTTTCCACGCAGAGTGATGTGCCAAACATGTGTGGCGTGCCTTACTTTAAAAACATGCATTAGAAAAATATTTCCACATTCCACAAGATAGGGACCTACGACTTTAACAAAAAATTGGACTCAACTGATAGCAACAAATCTCTTCATTAAATGAATGGTACAAATGATTGCATCAAGGCATTGGCCCTATACTGCATAACGAATGTGGAAATGGCATCAAGCGAAGCATCTAAAGCATTTGCATCGACCAAGTTCTCATGCAAGTCCATCATTGCAATGCCTACTTGTCACCCTCGCTTCCTTTGCGAACATCACCAACTCACCATACAGTCAAATCACCACATCTCCCTCCCTCAAGTATTCCTTCAGATTGGTTGGTACAATGCCTCCGATTGCTCTATGCCACCTACAAATTTTCACTTCAGTATAAGAGAGGCATGTGATTCCAACATTAGGCCCATCAAAATGATCTAGTGTGAACATAACACCTTTGAATGGCTCCAAAGACGTGTGCTTGTGCCACTAGTTTTGGTTGGACATGTTAGGCAATATCTTCTTGTTACACATGGACACTTGCGAGTGTGATGTATTTGAATATACACCTGTAAGTCCTTGCCACTCCACTACAAGTGTGCAAAATCATGTAAGCTCGTGTACTTCTCAAACATCCTACTTCTTGCACAATGGGGGAGAGAATATGCATGGTAGCATTCCAAAAAATAGTGTGGATGAGTACGTACCACGCATCGGAGAGTGGTTGCATAAGGTGAATTGCACATGATGGATGTTGTATGGTCGTAGCAAAGGCTCCGTTGGATTGTACAATGTAGCACAATGTTCTCCGGTCCCGACACAACCAATTGCCCTTCATCATGAAGAACCTCATAGAATAGACACATGATGTTCCCTACAAATTTTAGCTTGATTTGGTTCTAGCTATTAGGAATGGTAGCGTTTGCCATTTTGTACACATGCATGTTATAAGGGAGGTATGCAAAGATCACGTTTGATATTTCTACATTGGACCTCCCCTTGCCGATACCCTCTTGCTTCATGAGCCAAGCAAGTAGCCGCATGCGTTTGGTGATCATTGGACCTCCCCTTGCCGATACCTTCTTGCTTCATGAGCCAAGCAAGCAGCCGCATGGGATGTTGACTCACAGGGGGCCCACGTGGAAGGATTCAGATGTTCTTTCTACAATAGATGGCAACCACACACATTGTACCCCAACAACATGCAAAAACAAGTCGCTTGAGGCATGAAAAAGGATTTTGACAAATACAAACCTCCTTTGGCACACATGACCATAGTGCTATTACCTTGGCCTATCTCATCAAACATGAACATGAAGTCTTTTAAAAAACAAAGCAAGGCGAAGCTTATTGTCAGGAGGAGAGGAAAGAATGTGGGGAAGGGGTTAGCATGTCATAGAAATTACCTCTAATCTGAATGTTGGATGAGAAATTTATGGCACTATTGAGCGTAACCAACAAGACGGAGACACAAAGTGTATGCAATGGTAGATAGCAATGCATTGGATACATAATGAATAATATACATAGTGCTTTTATAGCCCAATGCTAGGCTTCTAAGAGCATAGAAGTCATAAACCTTCTTTAATGAAGTCTTCATGAGTCATGGATGTATGCATGCATGTATGCCTCATGGAAGTGTATGGCCATTATGTCATAGAGAGAGAGGGTATTCCCATAGCACTCCATGGCTAGGGAAATCCCAACAAACTCCCCCTTGAACTCATCATGGATACTCTAATGTGATTCATCTAGGGTTTGTGATGGCACACAATTTGTAGGGGGTATTTCTTTAAATTTGTGGGAGCAACCACTAAAGTCAAAAGCTCTTGACCTTGCTTTGATGGTGCAACTTGGTGAGACCTGACAATAGCCGAGTGGTGATGAGCACGGGCCAGAAGTGGTGAGCACGATGTCGTGGCATGTAGAGTAGCCATGGTGTGCACGGGCCTGTAGTCAACACTTGACCTTGGTAGGAGGGGAAGGTGGTGCAACACATGAAGACAATGCAGGAGATGAAGGCGAGCTGCTATAGGCATAATGAGAGTGAGTTGGCAGCGTTAGGAAACAATGATAGTGTGGTTTGAAGCTCACGCAAGAGGAATAATGGTCGTTGATGGAATATGGTTTTGTGCGAGGGTCGGGATTACAAGATGTGGTAGGACCGTGTGAGCTCAAGCATTGCCGAGAGCATTTGCAAGAAACTTGAGGTATTTGAGCAGAGAAATGAGCAACAATGGTTGAAGATGAATGCATCACGGCCGCGAGGGCTGAGGATGAACGAATTGTGAGGGCTATCGTGTGACTCGTGTAGCCTCAATTGATAAGGGCTCGACTTTGTCCTTTTGCTAAGGATGGTTGCCCAACTTTCAATAAGGAGCTTGTGTCTCTATGGAATTTGAAAAGATAGGAAATAAAGAATTACCACCTAACTATGTTTCCAACCAAGTGATGAGAGAGTGGAGGGGATCACTCAAACTAGCAGAGAAAATTAAAGATGAATATGATTGATAAGGCTAAAAAATAACATCAACCATCTTGTGGCTTTGATACCATGTGATGGGATTAGGTTAAGGCGAATAGGTGTTAGTGACGTTCATGGGCATTTAGCATAATGGATTTAATTACCAACAAGACGAAGACTCAAAGTGTATGCGATGGTAGACAACAATGCATTGGATACATAATGAATAATATACATAGTGCTTTTATAGCCCAAGGCTAGGCTTCTTAAAGCATATAGAAATCATGGACCTTCTTTAATGAAGTCTTCATGGGTCAAAAGTGTATGACCATCATGTGATAGAGAGAGAGAGAGAGAGAGAGAGATAGGGTATTCCCATAGCACTCCATGGCTAGGGAAAACCATTTGGGCCCTTCGACGCTTTCTTGGCCATAATCACCCCTTGCAACTGCTGGATAGTTGTCAACTCATCTATCGTAATGCCTACAACACTAATTGCTACGGATGGGAGCAACATCAACATCCAGAATGTTACGAATGGATCCCATGTTAGCGTTTATAATTTTTCCAGTGTTGTGACTCAGAGCCACAACATGCAGAATTGCCAGCCTCCTGCAACCATGCATTGTAGACTATGCAGACTGTCACCTCCTCTTGGCACCCTTCCCCCCACCTGTGGACGAGAGGGAATGGTTCTGAGCTGACCATTCTCATAATATGTGCTTCTGTAAGAACATGGGCAAGGCCACCGGCCCGACCGAACAATGTGTACGCTAGGGGGAGGCTATAAGATAGCACGGTTGGGTGGAGACTACCACACGCATTACCATCGCCCTTTCACTGGTATCCGAGCTATTTTTGGGAGGAGGCGAAAAGCGGGTTGCATGTGCGTGCGACGCGCTGCTTCTCTCCCACGTTCCACAGACAGCGACATCTCCGCTGTGCAGCAAAAAGAAGATAGGCACAATTTCCTGTGCGAAGCGCGCGGACAAACAATGACAACCGATCGCGGACGCCCCACCTATGCCCCCCCACAACGCACGACCAAGGTGGGCGACCAAGGCAAACTCGACTGACAACTCGACGACACCGAGGTGTTGGGGTATAGGCGTCTGTGCCTTGCCCGGTCGCCCAGAGTCTGGGTGCCCACTGACTTGTATACCTTATACATAGCATAAGTGTATAGGGGGCTTCTCACTCGTGGAGTCTCCCCACCCACATCGTGTGTGTGTCTCCTTCTCTCTCTCTCACTCTCCGTCTGTGGTGCTCCCCGATCCACAGTGGGAGAGTCTCGGGTGGGAGAGTCTTGTGATCTCGAGCATTGTTTGCCATAGTTTTGCAGAACTTATGCATGTATGTTGAGTGTAGTTTGATGCGCATTGATTGCTCATTGTATTGAGCTTGCAGGACAATGGTTATTTTGTGTTGATAGCCATTGTACGTCGAAACTCTGACGAAATTTTCCCAGGAGTTTTATGCGTATCATTTATGCGATCTAGGTAGAGATTGCGGGTTGCACTCAGCATTTGCGTGCGGTGTTCTCTGCAGGTGGGAGATTTGTGCGTGTGTATGCATCGATACCGCACAGTGTGGGCTTGGTGATTAGCTCACAGATTGCAGTGTGATACTAGAGCATGCGAGGCTTGTATTGACATTGTGGGAGCTCTATTTTGGAGTGTGTCTCACAGGTTTTACATTGTGTTTCTGGCCATATTGGTAGATAGTTTTCAGGTGTTGTTGGTGAGGTGGTTTTGCTTTCTAGTTTGCTACATTGTGCTCATGGCAGAGACAGGTGATCGATCAGATTGTGACCTCTCACAGATGCGCATGTTTGATGGGTCAGACTTTGCAGCGGAGGAGAGCTTGACATTCGAGTGCTTGGATGCTGTTGTGGCAGAGCTCTTGCGTTGGAGCATGGGGATATAGTTGTGCAGGATATGTCTTCCAACAGACACCTAGAGCAGCTGGTGTGCTCTGAGGTTGCACGATAGGTTGATGCGTCTTTTGTGGACAGTCAGGAGATGCATGTGGCTGACACGCCTTGTCAATCAGAGATGCCTATTGCCAAGGATATATATGTTGATGCATGCTCTGTAGAGCTAGCAGGGCCCGCTAGCATTGCATCGGCATTCGGTGGTCTCATGTATGAGATGTTGATCTTGAGACCGGATATCGCAGCTGCAGTGGGAGCATTTGCAGTTGGGGTTGTCAGTCGTTTGTTGACTGATGATGGCATAGTGCATGAGGGAGATATGCAGGTATTGCGTACATACTTGCAGTACGTGTGCGGTACGTCTGGTGGTGTATGGACTTACACGGGAGCAGGACAGCCGGATGCACACGATCACAGCCAGCCAGTGGGCATCGGTTGAGAGCGGTTTTCTCTCACCTTTTGTAGTCTTTAGACTAGGTTCCCTTGCTTAAAGGCACAATCGCCTTTAAGTGGGAGGTTGTTGGGGTATAGGCACCTGTGCCTTGCCCGGTCGCCCAGAGTCTGGCCGCCCACTGACTTGTATACCTTATACATAGCATAAGTGTATAGGGGGCTGCTCACTCTTTTGAGTCTCCCCACCCACATTGTGTGTGTATCTCCTTCTCTCTCACTCACTCTCCGTTTGTGGTGCTCCCCGATCCCTTTCATGAGGCTCCGAAGGCTTCCGTTGGCATCATTGGTTGTGCGCGTAGGAAGGCCCGCTTAACCTTTGCATGAAGGAGGGTTGAGCCCACCCCATGGGGATAAGAGGCCAACACTTTACCATCAAGCTATTGACCCTTGTTGTGTATAATAAGGAAAGATAGCATACTTGTGTTGAAAGGAAAGCTAGAAGGAAAAGGGAAAGCTTCAAACTTCAAGGAAGTAGTTTAACCCATCCTTTTTACTTCTTGGAGGAAGGCAAGTTTTCCTCCAAAAATTCTTTTTTCTTCAAGGAGGTAGCTTCAAAGTGAGCAAAAGCCTCCATAAAAATGACGAGTTTTTGTAAAGAGGCAACAAAGGTGTTCTTACGACGAACGACACGTGAAGCGCTACATTTCTCGCAAGGCGAGGTTCGCATGCAACACAAATCGCGGGGCATACAAAACGCAAAGACTTCAATTTCACAAGGTACAAAGTTGACGTTTTTTCTCTCTTTACATTAGTGTGCGTTTACCATGGCCAATGAGGATATCCAACCTACACACACTTTTGATTTTGAGCATGTAGATCAAAATCAGGGCACCACAGGTGCTGCTGACACTAATATATGAACACTACTCCTTATCCTTTATGGCCAATGGTAAACATGTGCTTTTGCTCTGTGAGAAAAATATACCAGCTGCACCTCTTATATGTACAACCGAGCTTTCTATTTTACAAAAAGAAGATTTAATAGATGAAGTCTTTTTGTGTTACTGCTTGTCTCCAAGTCTTGTGAATTCTCAAGAGCAAAGTGCGGTGAATTCTAGTAATGGTATGCAAAGTGCAATGAATTCTACTGATAAACAAAGTGTTAACAAATCTAACGAGCAAAGTGCTCTCAATTTTAATGCTATAGAGCAACATGCAGCTGTTGTAAAACAAACATTACAGGAATTACAAGATTCTCCATCTCAACATAACTCTAGTTTACTTTCTCCTTTTGCACGGCAAAAGCTAACTCACTTACTCACGGAGTATAGTGATGTGTTCTCAAGTGATTTACCACCGGGTTTACCCCCTACATGTGATGTGCAGCATGGCATAGATGTCTTGCCAGGCACTAAACCAGTGAGTAAACCACCTTATCGTATGAGTGCTAAAGAAGCCAAGGAGGTTGAGAGTCAGTTGGCTGACTACCTCGCTCATGGTTTCATTAGACCTAGCACTTCGCCTTGGGCATCACCAATTCTGTTGGTAAAAAAAAAAGATGGTACTATACGCATGTGCGTAGATTATCGCGGATTAAATGCGATAACCATCAAGAACAAGTATCCTCTGCCTCGAGTGGATGAGTTGTTTGATCAACACCACGGGGCAAGATACTATACAAAGATAGATCTTCGTTCAGGATACCACCAGGTGCGTATCCTACTACAAGATATCTCCAAAACTGCCTTTAGAACACGGTTCGGGCATTTTGAATTTTTGGTTATGCCTTTTGGTTTAACCAATGCTCCAACTACATTTATGACACTCATGGATAGTGTCTTACGTCCCTATCTTGGATAATTTGTTGTGGTTTTCCTTGATGACATTCTCATTTGCAGTAAGACTGAAGATGAACACATAGAACACTTACAATTAGTGTTCGAAGAGCTACGAGCTCATGCGCTGTATGTTAAGCAAAGCAAGTGTGATTTCTTTAAAACAGAGATACATTACCTCGGTCATGTGATCTCTTATTCTGGCATCAAAATGGACACTGACAAAGTCGGTGCCATTCTTCGATGGCCACATCCCAACACGGTTGAGGAGCTTCAAATATTTTTAGGCATGGCTAGATTTTATCGACAATATATATGTAATTATGCCAAATTTTTTTCTCCTATGACGGATCAACTTAAAACAAAATTTAAGACCTTTTCTTGGGAAGAAGCCCAAAAATGTAGTTTCGAACAGCTCAAGGTAGCTATAGCCACTGCTCCCATCCTAGCAATCGTCGACCCACTTAAGCCGTTTGTGGTAGAGACTGATGCTAGTGATAAATCAATTGGTGCGGTACTTCTCTAGGAGGGAAGACCTATAGCCTTTGAAAGTAAAAAGTTAGATAGAGCTCAACATAATTATTCTGTCCATGAGAGAGAGCTCTATGCCATAATTCACGCTTTACGAAAGTGGCAACACTATTTATATGGTGCCGAGTTTGAAGTACTTTTTGACCATGAGAGTATCAAATGGTTTACTACTCAAACGGACTTGAAGGACCGTAAAGCTAGATGGGCCGAAATCCTTCAAGATTATGATTGTGAGCTACGATATCGCAAGGGGCAATATAATGTAGTAGCAGATGCACTAAGTCGGATGCCTCAGATTAATTCACTTGCTTTCACGAAAATAAAGAGTGGATTTTTAGAGTCATTACGTGGCAAGTGTGCACAAGATCAATCATATGCTAAAGTGTGGAGTGCAATTTTAAAAGGGATCCCTCACACTCACATGTCTTTGAACAGCCAGATCAACACGTCTCTGCCCGCGCAGATAGAAACTCCAACACATAGAGCTCCACCCCTACTCAGGAAGAGCTTAAGCAATGGAAGAATTTTTCCATTGATGATGGCTACTTACTCCACAAAGGTAGAGTATGTGTGCCAAAGGATTCAGACACTAGGCACCAAATCTTCTTTGAGTGTCACGATAGTCCAAGTGCTGGTCATCCAGGTATTCGTAAGACGTATGCCTTAGTTCGACGGCAATTTTATTGGCCGGGCTTACATCATGATGTTCAAGAGTACATACTAAACTGCCAATAGTGCCAAATTAATAAGGTAGAGAGCCTCAAGGTAGGTGGCTTTTTACATCCTTTAGAGATTCCACAAGGTAAGTGGGAGAGTATCTCTATGGATTTTGTAGTAGGACTACCTACTACAAATCGTGGACATGATGCCATTTGGGTAATTGTAGACCATCTCACAAAGATGGGTCGATTCATTCCCACTAAGACTACGGTTAAGACACCGAAATTAGCACGGCTATTTATAGAGCATATATATAAACTCTACGGTCTTCCAGCTAGTATCATTAGTGACAGAGATCGAAAGTTCGATAATCACTTCTGGAGAGCTGTGTTCCAAAAGTTGGAAACTAAACTTAATCTAAGTACGGTTGATCATCCACAAACGGATGGTCAAACCGAAAGAGTTAATCAAGTGCTAGAGGATATGCTACGAGGGTACGTTAGCAAGGAGCAAACCAATTGGGAAGACTACTCACCTATATTGGAATTTTCTTATAATAGTTCAAAGCGTGTCACTACAGGGTTTAGTCCATTTATGCTTTTATATGGATTTCAACCTAGATCACCCGTTACGGTGGGGTTGGCTAAGGAGAAGATACAACAAGCGAAGGATTTTCTCCAAGACCATTTTGACATGCTTCGAGTTGCTCAACAAAATGTTAAGCAAGCTCAAGATCGGTAAAAGAAGTACGCAGATGAGCATTGCCGCCTTGCTACTTTTGAAGAAGGAGACAAGGTTTTCCTCAAAGTTTCGGAGCATTCAAAAAGTCTGAAGACGGGAAAAGTTGCTAAACTTTCACCACGCTATTGTGGACCATTTACCATTCTCAAACGTATAGGTCAAGTGGCCTATAAGTTAGCTCTCCCAGAGCACTCACGAGTTCATCCTGTTTTTCATGTTAGCCATTTACGAAAACAGCTAGGAAAGAATGGTAATATCATTTTCACAGGTGTGTTAGTTGACCTTATCGAACCACCAAGCATTCCTCATTAGTCTGAAAAGATTTTGGATCCTCATGAGCTTCGCACCAGACATCATGTCAGACGACAGGTGTTGATAAAATGGCTAGATAGACCTGAAGAAGGTTCTACATGGGAGAATGTCTCCGCACTTAAGAAATGTTTTCCTACGTTCGTTTTCGAGGACGAAAACGATTCTCCAGGGGGGGGGGGGGGGGTAATGTAAGGACATGGATCGTATGGGCAAGGCCACCGGCACGACCGGACAGTGTGTACGCTAGGGGGAGGCTATAAGATAGCACGGTTGGGTGGAGACTAGCACACACATTACCACCGCCCTTTCAGCTCCCAACATGGCTCCCGGCTCCCACCAGTCTCCATGGGTCACACATCTTATGTGGAATGGTCAGCTCAAGACCATTCCCTACCCTATCAAACACACCCTCATCCAATTGTGATAGAGCTTCCATTGTGGCCATTAGCTCTACATCCACCCACAAAAACCGACCACATAATAGAAGATAACATTGTGTCTCTGTCACGATTGAGGATAGAATTAGCATACATTTAAGGAGTTTCAAAGCCTTTAAAGGCGCTTCATCCAAGACACACAATGCCACTGTATGTGTGATGGGTTGCACAGGGCAACTGTAAAGCCAACCCTTCGTAAGCCACATGGGTTTTTTGTACTAATTTCCCCCATCATCACTTTGGACAAAATAAACCAATCAGACAAGATGTATTTATCTGCCGTCGCACACAGTTTCTATTCTAGTCACCTCCATCCATACTTTGCCTATGAAGGCTCAACAAAGGCATGGAAGAACATTAGTGGTCAAACAATTGATGTAGAGAACGTTTGGGGGGTTGTGTGCTAGCCAAAAACAATAACTGGGACAACACAAGGAGTGGCACTTTGTACCATTGTTGCTAATTTTTGTGTCAACTCATCTCTACGTCTAGCTCTTTTCCTAACTAGCCTAGGAATCCATCCTCCAAGTTTTGGAGTAGGGTGTCTTTATTTACGAGTCCCATGGTTTACACCATGCAAAGCGTATTTATGTACAAATGACCCGACAAACCCATTTTTGTTTGATTTGCACTGTTTCAAAATGCTATGCAATGAGGAAAACCCCTATACAACCTTTGCTTACCCTTTGCTAGAGGAAAAACTTTACCTATTTAGGTGAGACACTACTATGAGAATTTCATCAACATTACTATTGAAGCGTGCTTTTGTTTGAGTGGAGATTGTTGCGTAAGAAATACTTGTTTCAATGCAGCAAAAGAATAATGAGTGTCCAATGCAACAATTCAATATGCAAAGAGGTACCCACTTGCTTGCTTTTGTCGGTTTGAGGTGTTTGCTCCTTCATGTTGGGTCAACTTTGAGGGGAGATGGGGGGATTCATCAAATTTTGGACTTGATTGCAAAGAGTCTCAAAAATTTTAGAGTTTTTGACCCAGCTTGATTTCTTCATCTACAAAAGGATTTGTTGTGGGTACATAGTAAGAACCTAGAGATACATTTGGAATCACCACTTCCCTAAGGTTTAAGCAAAAAATTGACAATTTTTGGTATTTGAAGCCTAGTTTACGAGACTCGAAAGTTGACAACTTGAGTACATATATATTTGTTGGTGAGTTTAGTGGTTCCCATCAAATATCAGATTCCAAAATTGGAATGGGAAGGTTATACATTTTAAGGTGGTGGAGATGTATCTTCAACAAGATGACTTTGCTTGTCTTTGCCAAGCTTCTATCCTTACAACTCTTCAAATAAATCAAAAGGTGACAAATGATTTTGTTGGCAATTGTTGTAGGTACAACACAAATGGTTATCGTTCATAGATTGTTGATTCTTGTCCAGTCAATAAATGTAGGGGTTCCAAGCACTTCCATCCGTATTTTTTGTTAGTGGTAAGACCACCCAGTTAGTGTACTCATGTCTATGTGTCACTTGTTGTTAGGAGAGTCTTGCTGTCTGTTGGCTCATCCTTATCTTGTGCACCCAAGTGTCTCTTTGTGGTTGATTCTATGTTGTCCAGTTTGATTATCTTCAGAGAGAGTCACACACACCCTATGTTGTTGTCCAGGGGGGGCTTCTACTCTTGTTTCACATGGCTTGCTAGACTCTTCCACATGTCCACATCTTTGCTAGTTTGTCAACAGCTGTCAATAGTCATTCTTATAAGATGGAATGTTAGAATAAGTCCTCCAATTATGTTGGGATAGATCTCTTAAAGCATCCAAGACATGCACCACATGTTCCAGTGGTTTGCAAGCGTGTCTTCACCATCAGTTTAGGTGGTAGTGGTTTTGCACAAGCCTACAAGGCTTATAAAACAGTGTACCTACTTCTTGATAGAGAGTGTTATTTTATTGTTGTACACTCGAGAGTCCCTCTCTCCTTGCTCGTGGTCTTCACTTCCCCCATCTCCCCTATATGCTAACCCATCACTCAATGCAACAACTTGGTCCATAAAGCCCTTCTTTGGCTTTATAACATGTTTCTTGGTAGCCTTCTTCGAGCTTGTGCCCTCTTACCCACAAATGCTAGTTTCATGATGCACGTGGCCAACTCGTTGGTGCACCCACTTCGTAATCAATCAATGATGAAGCACTAAAATCAATATTGGGGGCAATTGATGCTTGGATCTTGGTTTACCTTTTTATCAAGGGGAGTTTTTAGCATTAGAGCATCACTAGCATGCCCTATAACTAATTGGTTGGGCTTGTATATGGTTTTCTCTTCATTCATGTGTTGGTTGTCTGCAGGAATATGAATGCACAACTTGGGAAAAGTATACATACTCTAGAAGGCAAAGGAAACAAGAGGCAAAAATTATCACATCCTTCACTTGTTAGGCAACTACACTGCAAATGGCATCCTACAAGGTGACAACTTCATCATCAACAAGTGGAGGGAGAGGCAAGTTGGTGGTTCTCAAAACACCGACATTGATTAGCACTTTAAGAAATCTCTAAACAAAGGGGATCTTTGTAAGAAAAGAGGACTAGAAAATGGAGAGCACACTAATGTTCATTGGAAGGCTCAAAGTGAAATCACATGCTCCTTGCAAGTTCAATCACTACATATGCACAAGAAACCATGATTGCCAAGTCTCATGCTAGACGACACCACATTCTCAAGTTTGATGGTACAGAGAGGCTTCCACCAACACAAGACATAGAATGCCACATCTAAAGAGCAACTCTCCAAATTATTTTCTATCAATATTACAGTGTCACATTACATGAGGGGTTCAATTATCAAGGTGAAGGGTTGAGTGCAGAAAAGCAAAGACAAGTTTAAATTTTTTGGGAGGAAATTTTGGTCATTGATCTAATGTATATAAAGATGGGTGCTTTGCTTTTTAGATGTTCATATCTTGCTAGGATGGGCAAAAAATTGAGGAGGATATGCAATTTTGATCTTTATTAGTCCTATTTCTGTTCTAATTTTGTGAGTAGAACCAAAAGGGGAGGATAATCAGCGAGCTTGGTGAAGTGAGATTTGGAGTGAGATTTCCCCCCCCCCCCCCCCCCCCCCCCCCCCCCCCCTCTACCCTTGCTGCTCACTACCACTAGATGCCACCCATTACTGCCTCTACTAACCGTGGCAACTGACCCTTTATTTGAGCCAGTGTAACCCCTCTTGCTCCTCCATGGTCCACCATAGACTTCCAACCCCCTCCTCTCTCAACCTCCAATTGGCCTCTCTCTCTTTTTCCATCTCTCACAAAATCTCTCTTGATTTCTTTTCCCTCCCTCTCCTTTCTATGCCTTTCTCCCTCTCTCACACATATTCTCTCTCTCTCTCTCTCTCTCTCTCTCTCTCTCTCTCTCTCTCTCTCTCTCTCTCTCTTTGTATGTACCTATCATAGGTGTCTATCCATCTCCATCCCTCTCCTTAATTTTCTTAGGTAATGTCTTATCTCGCATCAAGGGGAGTGTGAGCTAAGTTGAATGATTGAGATAGGGTAAAGGAAATGGCCTATGAACTTTGAGAGTAACGGAATTAGGGAATTAAATAAAGCACTTTTGTGAGATTACTTTGTGAGCGTAGCGGGTGAACTTAATTGATGGTAGCAATATAAACATGGTTCTTAGTTAACTTGGCATGAACAATACTTTTGCAAGAGAGAGAGTTTAGAGAACATGACAACATTTGAGGACCGGATTCATACGGAGCCAGTCCCCCCTCCAATAGGCATTTGTATTATAGTTTCTCCCATCAAGATAGACTTGGTACAATACAATCTTTGTGTTCCTTGTGACCCTGGTGATGCAATGAATATGGAAAGCTTCATGCATCACAAGCATAACATAAACTTTGTAGAAAGCATTAACTATACCAAGCCTCAGTCCCAAGGCCTCAAACACCTTCGAAGGTGGAGAAAGCTAGCAGAAATTGAGGGTAGGGAAGAGGAAGAAGAAACATTTCATAGGAGAAAGAAATAGTTTCTCACTTATTATCACTTTTCTTGCTACTAGCAAACATAATAGCATAGTAATGAAGATGGAGAAGATGGCAAGCTTAAGCATTGAAGCATGGATCTTGGTTGGGTTTTCATTCCATAGCCAAGAGTGCTGGTGTAGGCTCTCACTTCTCAACAAGCTTGGAGAAGGAGGTGGAGTTCCTCTACTTTCACCAAGTGAGAATACCTCAAAAAATGAGTGTGTGTGTGGTGTATACCCCCCCATCACACCCCTTGCTTGCTTGGGGTGAGTTCTACCTTTTTCTCATGTCTCAAGCTCATTGGACCCCCCTCCCCCTAGCCAATCACATGCAGCATGCATTTCAAGTACATGGGTAGTCTTTGGACAAGTGTCCTCCTTACCCCTTAGAGAGAGAGAGAGAGAGAGAGAGAGAGAGAGAGACAGAGAGAGAGAGAGAGAGAGAGAGCTTGAAAATATCTAGATATTTGTTGGATGGAACTAGAAGCTCATTGGATCCCTCTTTAGCGCAACTAATAGCATTCAAGCACAACATGTGGCTAAGCATAGGGAGAGTCTGACATGTGTCCAATGTGCCCCTTGAGAAAAGGGGTGCCCTTTGGGAGTGGGAGGTTAAGTCAAAGATTCCCCTAACTTTGGGGATTTCTCCCTCCTTTGTAGGGTCTCTTTTTGACTCAAGCACCTTACCCCATGCATGGGAAGCTTCTCAAGCACCTTCCTCGTTAAGCATGACAAGCACCTCAAGCACCTTAGTCATCAAGCACGACAAGCACCTCAAGTACCTTAGTCATCAAGCACCTCAAGCTTAGGTTGGGTTCCCACCTAAGGTCAAAGGACTTTTAACATTAACCATTGGAGGTCTCTTTTTGACTCAAGCACCTTACCCCCCATGCATGGGAAGCTTCTCAATCACCTTCTTCATTAAGTATGACAAGCACCTCAAGCACCTTAGTCATCAAGCACAACAAGCACCTCAAGTACCTTAGTCATCAAGCACGAAAAGCACCTCAAGCTTAGGTTGAGTTTCCACCTCAAGCACCGCCCTAGCTTGCCTAAGGTCAAAGGACTTTTAACAATAACCATTGGAGGTCTTTAATGAAGCTAACCCTAAGGTCTTTTAAGCTCCATCACGTGATCACGTTAATTGTTAACATGACTTTGATTATGACCTACAAAAACCCATATTGCCGGTTAGCCCTCCGGGGTTTTTATTTTCCTGGCGGAGTAATTATATATAGTAAACAATGTGCTGACTGCGGTCTTTTAGTTACGCAAATCCTTGGGGAGTGTATCTTAGTGTCGGGTATAGTCATCTCCTTGTGAATTGACCTAAGGTTACAGAGTCACGGGTCCTTTTTTTTGGGATGAACGTGATTCTTAATTCGGTAACCTCTACTAAAATTTTTTAATTCGTTTACCGACATAAAGGTACGAAACCAAAACAATTGAAAACTTGGAGAGTCATGCTCATTGCGAAGAAGCCATTGGTCCAAATGAGGGCTGTAATTGGTTTTAGAAGATGAGCATATGTAAATGACGAGTTGATAGTCAAGGGTTGGATATTCTGTACTAGTGTACTGGGCATATAAAGTTCCTTGAAGTCTTGCATTTTTCACCATCATAGATTTGATTTGATTTACACTTGTCACTCCACAATATAAGAGCTATAATCCTTAATTGGGTTAAAATAGCTTTTATATATTGAATTGGTTGCATGGGGGGGCTACAATCCTTCACCAGGTACAAGTAGTCCTCAATTGAGTGATTATAGTGAAGATTTATTTGCGTTAGTCCATGCATTGGTTTATACAGAGAGTGCATTATGTATTATGATAGATTATTAGTGCATGAAATGACCAATCATATATTTTATTGCTTTCGTTTGTTTTTTGTAGAAATTGAAATTAGATGTGTCATATTGTTTGCAAATCAAAGTGGACATATAAATAATCATTATAACAATAATTGCATTGAGAGATTCATAGCATTGTTGTAGTTACTATACCGTGCATAGACTGTATTGCAATGTGTATGTTTGCTCACAATATAGGTGATCGATATGTGGATTGACTGGCATGGATTGAAAATCTCATATTGTGCATCATGGTTTATTTTAATATTGAATGGTTTTTAAATTTTAATATATATTAAAAATAAGAAAAATGTTTCAAAAACTGAACATCTGGTTCTTTTTTCTTCAGTTTTAATTTAAAAGCAATGGAGCAAAATGTGGGCACAAGTGGTACGAAGAAGCCAAAGAATAAAAAAGCTCCTGACAAAGAGTGGGATTATGCTCACAACATATGCGGCTGATATATGGAGTGGCAATGTAAATTTTATCACACAACAAAATCAGGTAGTGCACCACGTATTAGGGATCATTTTCTGGGTAGCGTTAAAAAGAGTTGTAAGAAATGTGAACATCCTCAGGTACCTACAGTTGCAAAGCGTTTGAGAGAAGAGCTCGCCAAAAAGGGTGGCAAGAGACAACAGATATATAGCTCTGAGGCTTCGAGTCAAGAGTTCTCAGAGCCAAATATTAATTGCGCAGATCCTCTAGTGACGCCAACTAACCTTGGGAGAACAACCTACGCAGGGAGAGGAAATTCCAGGCAGTGTTCTTTTTAAGCATCACAATGAAGGTGGACTTCGTCAAATGCATCAAAAATCATTACATCGAAGCTTTCGAGTGCAGTCTCTAGAAGAAGCACAAACTGCACTCGCCAAAGCAGTATTCTATACTGGAAGTGCTTTGGTCATGGTAGACAACAATCATTGAAAGGCTGCTTGGAAGAAAATCGGTGAGTTTGACCCACGATTTTCAGCTCCTTGTTATCACACGATACAAAATGTTTTCTTGGAAAAATGTTACATCGAAGTCAAAGAGCGCGTTGGCAAAATAATACTTGGAAATATTTCGCTTTCAGGATGTATGATTGTGAGTGATGGCTGGTCAAATATTCAAAGAAGACCGCCGATCAATGTAATGCTGGTTTGTCCAAGGGGAGAAACGTTTATAAAGGCGATTGATAGTTCAGGTGCAATTAAAAGTGGCAAATACATTTTTGAGGTCTTAATTAATGTAATTAAAGAAATTGGTGTTGAACATGTCGTTCAAGTAGTCATGAACAACAAAAAGAATTATAAAAATGCAAGTAAATTAATAAAGAAGTGCTTTCCACATATTTTTGCCAATGGTTGTAATACGCACAATTTAAACTTGGTGCTGAAAGATTGTTACACTAGCGAAGAAACCACATGGTTCGCCAAAATAATTGATACAACGCGTTAGGTTGTGAAATTTATCTTGAAACGACAAAGAGTGCTCAATTTGTATAGGATGCGCATGTCAGTGATGTTGAAGCTTCCTGCTGAAACTTGGTTCTGCACACACTTTTATACCGTGGAATCACTTCTCCGCAATAAATGCGTTGTGATTGACACATTCAATTGCACGGCCTTTGATAAATGGCAGCTTGAGCAAAAAGAAAAAGTGAAAGATAAAATTACATATCTACATGGCAATGTAAACAAGGCTGCTTGGTGGAGGAGTGTAATGGATGCATACCATGTAATGATGCCCATTATGTTCATGATCCGCAATCTTGATCAAAGGGCGCCAAACTTGGGCAAAGTGTGGATGACATGGTGGTCAGTCCAACATAGTCTTGAAAATCCTGAAGAGCTGAAAGAGTCTATAGTAGAGAAGGAGTGGCGAGTACCATTCTCTGGCAAACATTGAAAAATTTTGGCCAAGTATTTTCATGCAAGTTGGAAGAGTGCTCATAGTCCACTTTACAGTGTTGCTTACATGCTTGATCTAGAGTATTGGAATTTAGATTCGATGTCCAATACAGAGGTGGTAAGCAATTTCTATCACGTGGTCAACACGTTCTACTCCAACGTTCAAGATTGAATCGATTGTATTAAAGAAATGAGTGCATTTAGATTAAAAGAAGTTCCTTTTGCGAATGATTTTGTACAGATAATGGCAAAAGAGCAACGTGCATGGAAGTGGTGGATGATGAGCATTACTCTACCTTACGTCCCCTTGCAATGAATGTACTGGCACAATGTGGAGGTTCAGAGAGAAACTGGAGTATGTACAAGTATGTTCACATCACTATTCGCAACAGACTATTAGCAGATAGAGTGGAAAAATTAGTGTATATGTTTTGCAACGAAAAGATATCGAATCACATCAAAAGTGCTAGCTATGAGGAGGAAATGCCAACTTGGTCGTATGATTGTCAAAACGAAGACGAAGAAGAGTTCAATTTTGGTGTATCCCAATGCACTATAGACAAAATAGAAGATAATTTGATAATAGATGTGGAGGTTGAAATACAAGGAGAGCCACAACACTCAGACTTAGAACCAGACAACAACTTTTACAGATTCAATATAGCTTGAGAGTAGAATGAAGATCGTGTCAAAAACCATTGTAAAAGACCTTGTATTCAAATGTGTTTTGATCATATACAATGCTTCATATTTTGCAATTATACATAGTTTGTCGATCTCAATTGTGTTGCTCTGAAGTAGCATCTTATTCACCAAAGAGATTTCTAATTGTGCCAAGGGTATCTTGGCAGGCTTGCTTGAATTTATACTCATTTGCCATGCCAAACATAATATATATTCCTTGTGGAATATCTTGTGAACAGATTGCGCATCGGCTACTATTTTGCATTAAACGAATAAGACAAATGAAGCGATAATAATGACCGCATGTCAATGTATAAGATCCACTCCATCCATCGAAATTCTTGCAGCAAATTGGATATTGGGAAGAAGAGGATACATCTGAAGTAGATGAGGGGACCAAATCTGGATGCAAGACAAGGTGGCTGATGTGTGTCCCTTGTACAGGTGTTGGATTCACTCGCTGTGTCAGATTTTGAACACAATGGCTTAAGCGGTGAATGCTTTTCTCCATCCGGACTTGTGAGAGTTGGGGTGTCTGGGTGGCTATAGAAAGCCGTGTTATTTTTGCATCTTTCTCTGCCGACTGTGTTGTGTAAACATCATTCTCTCTCTTTAACTGTAGGTCGGTACCTTCCACTATCAATGCCAGCTCATCTTAGGTGAAGTGACACAACTCTCCCTTATATCATGAGTGGTAACATTTGTCTCCTTTGACGAAAAGCCTACTGGTTGCTGCTGCACAAAGTGAACATATAGCATTTTTTGCAAAATATAGCACATAGTGTGCATTGTGCATGGGATGGCCATAAACTTCCAAGTAAATCCTCTCAGCGTTTTCTTTGATCGCATCATGGTTGCACTTTGAAACCTTCCACCTTCCTTTCTTGATCTCTGCATCCTCACACGGCCATATTGTCTTGATCATGTCCTTCGTCACTTCTTTATTGATCTCTTTCTATTGCATATGGTTTGGATTTTCCCATCTTGAGAGTCGTCGAGCAGTGCGCATCGCTTGTTTGCCGACATACCGTGTGCTAGAGTCTTCATGCGCTGAAATGCATTAGCAGCCGCTCGTTGTTGATCATCGGGCACAAATGATGTGCCAATATCTTGTTCTTCATCAGCCATTTTCTCTTGGAGCTACAACCAACATGTAGATGTATATTCATTATCATTGGCAAATATATATTCTCACAATTGAACAGTTTCACAGATGTACAAGACAGCAACTTCTCGTCCACTACATTAGACATCAGAATCCACTAAATTAAACCACAACTAATGCGACCAATTGAACCACAAGGCAAATTTGAAATACCAACACTCAACACGACAAATTTGAAATGACTAAAGATAATTGACTCAATTAGGTGAACCACTTCAAACCAGATAATACACTTCAATAAAAAATAGAATACTCTGAACAAGACATGTAGCTCATAAAAATGTTTAGATCAGATAAAATGATGATGCAAGTTTAACAAGGGGACGTTGGATAGTGTTAGGGTCGATCTTTACTTGTTCTTTGAAAAATATCAACACGTCAAAAGCATTTCTTCTTTGCTCCTGCTCTTTTAACTTCATCCAACAATCTACTTTAATATGAATAGCCCTTATAACATCTTCGTCCGAGTGGTGAAAAACTTCTTCTGGAAAATAAACTTTTTTGGCTACACTGCAAAAATATGCTAGCATGTCGAATAGATAGCCCAATGCATAAATGTCACTCGCTTTTGTGTATGCATGTGTGCACCGTGGATCGTATAGTTCTGGAGCAATCCATGGCCGCTTAGCCATCTCGGCATCCCCTGCTCTCTGTGCCTCCAAAATTGCAGAGTCCGACTGTGCGTTTGGATGTAGATAATTAATTACTGTGTGCTTAGCGGGCATTCTAAGAATCATCCCCCAATCAATGATGCCGACACGGGGTTTATTGGCGCGAGTAAAGTCCAACATTATGTTGAACGGGTGCATGTCACTGTGCACTATCCCGACCAAGTGGGCGACCGCAAGGCCATCGATTAAGGTGTGACAAATGGCTGGCATCTGCTCGATCATTGATTTGATCCGTGACATGTCTATCTCTTGCACATGAATATTTGCCGCAGGCAATGACCTCCAGCCATGTTGTAGCCCGTGCATGTGTTGTCTGAACAATCCGTAAGCGAATGGTAAGTGGCACATCATGTCGCCCACGGTACCCCCATTGTAGTATGGGAATATTGTGATCCAAGGAGCTTCATTAGTAAAGCCAATGTACCTTACGATGGAGGGGTGAAGCGTTTGCATTCCTTGCTATGTTTGAAAGCTGTCAAATTTCACCTCACTCCCTCCCTTGTAACATTTTCCCACATATGTAATGTAGTATGGAAAAAAAAAGACGCCTTTGATGGTGTACAATGTGCACACACCAAATGACCCTGCTCCAATCCTCATACCTTCTACCAAGGCTTTGTGAGGGATGCCGACAAGATGAGCGTACTTGGCACTCAAAGCCGTGCGCATGATTGTGCCGGTGCCGCTGGCATTGGATTGACCTCCCAAAGCTACTTGCACATCTTGGGCCATCTTCAATCTCTTGGGTAAGGCTGCTTGGTCCTGCACTTTCACACGCTTCATCTTTACCTTATGTTCTTCCCACAATTTATCCCAGAGCTTTAATTTTGACATGTCGCAGCCAAGTAGGATATCTTCCTTTATGTCTATGCAACATACTTACATATTGCCCAACATTGTCCTAACCTTGTGGTGGGTGGGTCAAATTCTCGAATCCCTGCTGGAATCAACAACTCGTATTGGCCTTCACCTCGTAGCCTGCACTCTGTGCTCTCCCATATAGTGATAGTGAGGTCTTTGATGAAGACATCGCTTTCACTAATTTGCTGTATGCGACCATCTACACATGATGAGATTGCCAAAATACATTCTTTACGAATGGCACGCATGATACTTCTCTTTTGATTTGACGTCATATTTGCACTGGACAATAAAAAATAGCATATCAAATAGTCATTCATGGTTGCGAATGACACTAACACTCTCACACTATTTCAAGCAAACCCTTAACCACGACTTGTAGACTTTAAGAAATGTGCAAGGAAATATTGATAAAAAATTAAAAACAATCTTCACTTAAAATTGCAATCTATTACACAAGTAAAATGCAGATCAAACAAGTGGTTTTTAAGAACTTAATTCAAATCAAACAATACATAATAACAATCTGGCACATTTTAGTATATATTGAATTTTTAACTTATATTTTTCTCCGTGCGCACATACTAGTTCAAACAAAGCACACACCGACTTAAAGACTTCAAAAACATTTAAACATTGGAAGTATACAAATCAGATTAGAAAATTGCAAAGAATGTCTTGCTCTTTAAAAAGATAGAAAAAAATATTTAACATGCAAATTGTGTTCACACACTTTTTTACATAGAATTTATGTAAATGTAGCATTCAAAATAGTGATGATAATTGATGCTCTTTAAAAAGATACAAAAGAATATTTAACATGCAAATTGTGTGCAAATTCTTTTTTACAGAGAATTTATGTAAATGAAGCATCAAAAATAGCGCTGATGCTTGCAGTCCTTTAAAAAGATAAAAAAGAATATTTAACATGCAAATTGTGTGAAAATACTTTTTTGCATATAATTTATATAAATGGAGCATTTAAAATAGCGATGATTGATAAATAAAGCATTCTTTTGAACATGATTAGCTGGTATACAATTTCATATGGACAGTTAAAAACAACAAAACCAAACAATTCAAACATTTGTATATGAAATACTCTTCATAGCAGTGTTACCGACCAAGTATTTCATATACTTAATATTTAAAAAATTAAATGCACATGCACATACAAATTATATGACGTTCGTACGGCCAGGTTAACGACCTGAATGCCACATTTATGCAAAAATAGATGCTTCTTACAAATGACACTCTATTAGCCGTGTTACCGATCGAGTGGCGCCTGAATCTAAGGAGAAATAATGGCTTGCATACGAACATCATATGGCCGCGTTACCGATCGATGTCCATATGTTTTTTGGGAAAGGGAAAGGAAAGTTGACTTACCATAAGGATACTAGATTCACCGCGTTACTGACGTAGTACCCAGACAGTAAGCCAATACTTACCACAAAGACACCATCTTCCCCGCGTCACCGAGGTGATGCCCTCGTGGTAAGCACTGTTTCGTAGAACAGCTTACGCACGGGACACACTCCCATTGTGTGGTAAGGTACGTTATGACTGCCATGCAATACAACAAAAGGCACGCTACCACACAACGCATACACACACACAACACATACCCAGATCGTGTGGTTAGGTACTCCGCTACTGCCGCGCATTGCGACACAGAGCACGCTCCCACACGACTCTGTCTCTCTCTCTCTCTCTCTCTCTCCTCTCTCCTCTCGATGTACCTGCAAAGGCTCTCTCTCTCTCTCTCTCTCTCTCTCTCTCTCACACACACACACACACACACACACACACACACACACACACACACACACACACAATGAAACAATGAAATAACACCCAGCGGGCCCGTATATATATAATTATGCGGGCTCGTCGGGCTTTTTAGCATTCTCAGAGGGCCCGTAGGGAAAATGGAAAAGCCCGACGGGATTTTAGTGGGTTTCCAGGTTTCCCTTTACCGGATTCTTTGTGATCATGTTTAGTGTAATCATATAAATGTGTCAATAAGACCTTGTGATCACACAAAATTTATCGTAATTACATAAATATTAAATCCCCGATTCAAGAGATACGTTTTCAACCCTCAAAACACTCAAAACCTATGGCAATACATTGTTGCTCACAAGCCAAAAGACCTAGATGACTACTATACCTACAAGTAGGAGAATCTATGCCTTTGGATTGTATGGGTGAGAAATATTGCTAACCCTAGGGATGGGGCATAATTTTTCAAAAAAGAGAGATTCATATCCAACCTATTTTCCACACTCAAGGTAAAAGTAGAGGTGGGTGCACTTGCCACCTTTGATGCGGCCAAAACTAGAGTTGCCATCAAGTTTAGGAAACTCAAGTGCAGTCAAAGAAAGCTTCCGATAGAGGGGTCCTAGACCTAAAGAGACAACACAAGCATCAACTTTAAGGATATGCCTGAGGTGACGGCTAAGGTAATTGAAAGGCTAAATAAATCTTTGAGCAACCTGCCAACTCACTTACACAAGCTATAGGCCACAAAGGACAAGCAAAAAAGTCAGAGGAATGAGAGCCATGACCTAAGCGTATATTGCAATGTTGGAATTGCGGGGAGTTTAGGCATGGAATGAATAATTGTCCTTGAGCTACCCATTTTTTAATGCAAGGGAATTCACAAGTCAACTACCCATGCTTTTATAGAGACCAAATGCAACAAGATCTCAACCACGAGGAGAAGTAGAAGGAGTTCCACCCTTTCCAGATCCAAATATTGCATGGCTCAAAGGTAATGGATCCATGGCTCAAAGGTTGGAAAGCACATCACCTTCAAAGGACTTATAGATTCCCCCCTCCTAGTTGATAGAGTGATGGGTATCCCCCTTCACGGTAAATAGAGTTAAGGAACATAGGGATGAAGGTTTTATTTGGAAACTTCATAGAATGATCTTACCATATATCAAGTGATATAGTGTAATGGAATTGGCCTATTAACTTGAGAGTAGTGGAAATTAATGAGAGTACTTTTGAGAAATTACTTTGTGAGCATAGTGGGTGAACATAATTGAAGATAGCAACATAATCATTGCAATTCCTTAACTAGGTATGAACAATACTTTTGCAAGAGAGAGAATTTAGAGAACATGACAACAGTTGAGGACCGGATTTATGTGGAGCTGATCCCCCCTCCAATAGGCATTTGCATTATGATTTCTCCCATTAAGAGAGACTTGTTACATTACAATCTTTGTGTTCCCTGTGACATAGGTGATGCAATGAAGATGGAAAGCTTCATGCATCACAAGCATAACATAAACTTTGTGGAAAGCTTTAACTATCCCAAGCCTCAGTCCCAAGACCTCAAACACCTTCAAAGGTGGAGAGAGCTAGCAGGGAATGAGGGTAGGGAAGAGGAGTAAGAAACACTTCATAGGAGAAAGAATTAGTTCCTCACTTATCATCACTCTTCTTGCTAGCATACATAATAGCATAGTAATGAAGATGGAGAAGATGGCATGCTTAAGCATTGAAGCATGGCTCTTGGTTGGATTTGCACTCCATAGCCAAGAGTGTTGGTGTAGGCTCTCAACCTCTACTTGCTTGGAGAAGGAGAGGAGCTCTTGCACTTTGCACTTTGCACAATGCACAATGAGAGTGTGTGTGGGAGAGTATACCCCTTAAGAAACCCCCTAGCTTGCTTTGGTCGACCCCCCCTTGTAGCTCATGCTTGAAGCTCATTGGACCCCTCCAGGCCTAGCCAATCACAAGCAGGAGGCATTAGTAATTACAAGCAACAAGGGTAGCCTTGGGACAAGTGTCCCCCTTTCCCCTTTGAGAGAGAGGACTTGATAAATGCAAAGAAAATTAGTAAATGTCCTAAATTATCATTGGACCCCTTGGGTGGCCAACGAATAGGCTTCAGGCACACCATGAGGGCAACATGAGGAGGAACTTGACAAGTGTCCCCTTTGCTTTCTTTGTACTAGGCATGCCTTGTGTGAGTGTGTGTGTGTTCTCTCTCATCCACTCTCATGTTGGGATCGCCCCCTTCTTGAAGGGATTGGATCTTTGAATTTTTGACACCTCAAGCCCCTCAATCTTAGGCCCAGTTCCTACCACAAGTTTGGTCCTTAAGCACTTCAAGCTTGGGCTGGGTTCTCACGTCAAGAACAACCCTAGCATCTCAAGCATAACAAGCACCTCAAGCATCAAGCACCTCAAGCATATCAATCATCAGGCACCTCAAGCACCTCAAGCACCTTAAGCTTAGGCCGGGTTCCGACCTCAAGCACCTCAAGCTTGGGCCGGGTTCCCACCTCAAGCTTAGTCCTAGCTTACCTAAGGTCAAAGGACTTTTACAATAACTATTGGATGTCTTCAATGAAGCTAACCCTAAGGTCTTATGCTCCATTGGTTAGCCTTGCTCTTTGATAGACCATCTCTCATTTGGGCCCCTTTACCATTGGCCCCGTGTTGAGATAGATCTATAAGCACATGTCTATATCTTAAACCTTGTTCCCGTTTATTCTCCCACATTAGATGCTCAGTTTAATATGAGAAAATCATTTGGGTTGGTTAGATATTAGATTTTATGACATTACCTCTCTCTTGGAATCATAGTCATCCTCGACTATAAGGTAGAGGAGATAAAGCCTTAATCATTAGTCAATCTTACTTAGCGGATAGAGGATCCCTTTTTACCCTACGACATCTTTCTAAGATGGATGACTAATCCACTTGGTGCTTGGGAGACATAGCTGCCACAAGCATGTCTGCACTTTAGTCCATTTCATTCTCCCAAAGTAGAGTGACAAATTCTACGTGGTGTTTGAGAGATGTCGTCATCACAAACATGAGTCTAAGCATGCATACTATTTAAATTTGTGCACAATTAAAAAGAGAACTAGTCTTATAAGACAAAAGACATGGGTCATTTAAAAGAAATTTGTACATTTGTTTATTCTAATGTAGCATTGTAAGCATTGACAAGGTTCATACTATCCTTAACCTGTATTCCTTGCATCCATCTAGCATCTTCAAAAGGATAATTTTTGAACTTAATAAGATACCATCGGATAATCTTACCATGTTGTAGTACCTTGTCTTCATGCCGAAGGATAGCTTCGGGTTGTAGCACCTCTTCTTGGTCTTCAACTTTGGGAGGATCTTCGATAATTGGTTCACTTGGTGGCTCTCCTTTGTAGGGCTTAAGTAGGCTCACATGAAGGGCATTGTGTATGAGTCAATGGTTGGGCAACTTGGTATCTTTTTGCTAGCTTAGCATAATCCTTTTGATGGCCCGTAGGATTTTTGCCCATCGTTTGCCTTGATCGAGCCTTAGGAAACTTAAGTAAGACCCAATCATTTTCTTTAAATGTTAAGGCCCTTCTATGTCTGTCACAACAACAGCTTTTTGCCTTTGTTGAGAGATGGATATAGCCTCCTTAATCTTTTGAAAAGATTCTTGTAGGTCACATCTATACTCATCGGCAGCGAAGATCTTCCCATGTACTTTGAGTAGCAAGGGACTTTTAGGTCTTCCCTCAATGATCTCATAAGGTGCTTTTCCCATAGAAGTATGTACATTATTATTGTAGGCATACTCTACAAGAGGTAAGTACTTTTCTCATTGTGAGCGTTGATCTACTTCTGTAGCATAAGTTTTTAGTAGATTGAGTATCGTAAAATTGGCTATCTCACTTTGGCCATCTGTTTGTGGGTGATAGACCGAAGACAAATTCAATTTTGTTCCTAGATTTTCAAAGAGACTTTTCTAAAAATTACTGGTCATTCAAGGATCTCTATCTGACACGATGGATGTTGGTAATCCATGGTGTTTGAAAATCTGTGATATGAGAGAGTTGCCATTTGGTGTGCCTTAATAGTCTTTTTGACTGGAATAAAGTGTGTTTGCTTGCTAAACCTATCGACTATTGTCCATATTCCGGTATTCCAATGGATAGAGTTGGGTAATCCAAAGATAAAATCCATGGATATACTCTCCCATGGTGAATTTGGGATTGGCAATGGCTGGAGTAATCTAGGTTGCTTCCCTCTATCATATTTGGTATTTTGGCATACTACGCATTTTGAAACATACTCTTGTATGTCCACTTTCATGGTAGGCCAATCAAAATACGTCTCTACTCCTCGAATCGTAGGTTGAATACCTCTATGCCCCGCATAGGGAGGAGCATGGGATTCATAGATAACTTTCTCACGAAGGGAATGGGTAACACATAGCCTATTTCCATGGAGAAGATAACCATCCTGCAAAGTGAATGGATCCTCTTTCTTCCTTAAAGCAAGGGCTAACATTATGTCTCTAAAGTCAGGGTCAGTAGCATACTCATCTATCATAGAGGATAGATCATTGTGAGTAGCTATAAACACCGCATTAACTTTTGGTTGTTGTGAAAGTGCATCGGCCACTTGATTGTGCTTACCAGCAATGTGAGCAATATGAAAATTAAATCATGAAAGAAAATTTTCCACCTCATTTGTTTGTTGGAAAGCTTGGTTTGCGTCATAAAATACTTGAGACTTTGGTGGTCGGTTCGTAAGATAAATGGAGTCCCCAATAGGTAGTGCTTCCATGTGTCTAGGACATGTAGAAAAACTAAAAGCTCTTTCTCATAAATACCCAAGACTCGTTCATCCGTATTGAGCCTTCAACTCTCATATGCTATGGCATGCCCTTCTTGAAGCAAAACTGCTCCAAGGCAATCACCACAAGCATCACATTGGACCTCAAATGGCTTTGAGAGATCCAAAAGCATGAGGACGGGTTGGGAGGTGCGCTTTTCTTTGAGCTTATCAAAAGCGTTTTGCTCCTTAGCAGTCCATACATACTTAACGTTCTTCTTAGTTAAGTCGTGTAGTGGTCCTGCTACTTGAGATAATTTTTCTATGAAGCGTCTATAGTATGCGCACATACCAATAAAGCTTCTTAGCTCATGTAGATTCCTTGGATTAGGCCATGCTTTTATTACCTCTAACTTCAATGGATCCATACGAACACCATCTTGAGAGATAATATGACCTAGGTATTGAATCTCTTGAAGGAAAAATTCGCTTTTCTTTCGGTTGAGAAAAAGCTTGTTCTCCCTCAATGCTTGAAAAATCACTTGGAGATGTTGCTTATGTTCCTCCAAAGACTTGGAGTAGATGATGATATCATCAAAGAGCACTCCATTGAATTTGTGGTAAGGTCTAAAATTTTTCTCCTTAGACGATTGAACGTAGTTGGTGCATTAGTCAAGCCAAAATGCATGACTAGATATTCATAAAGACTAAACGTTGTGCGGAACACGGTCTTTAGGATATCTTCATCCACTATTCTTATTTGATGATAGCCACTTTTTAAGGTCAATCCTACTGAAGTAGGTAGAGCCTTGTAGCTTATCAAACAGATCTTCTACCCAAGGCATAGGAAATCTATTTTTGATAGTGATGTGGTTTAGTGCTCGATAGTCCACACATATACGGTATATACCATCTTTCTTTTGCACTAAAAGGACTGGAGAACAAAAGGGAGAGGAACTAGGCCTCACCATCCCTTTGTCTACTAGTTCCTGTACTTGCCTCATGATCTCCTCTTGTTGAGCTTGAGAGACTCAATAAGAAGGCTTGTTAGGCGGTGAGCTTCCTCGAAGGAGCTCAACGCGATGGTCATCATCCCCTCGTTTTGGAGGTAAGTCCATAGGATATCATCGATGAACACATCTTGGAATCCTTTTAGAAAATTAGACAAGTCTAACTCTTCTTGATTCCTACCATTTACCTTTGATGAAACCTTAGGATCTTTTAAGGACTCTTTGACAAAAATCATGTACGTAGAAACTGAGGTCTTCATTGATTTATCAAAAGCAGGAGGATTTACAAGTGGAATAGTGCGACCACGCTCTGTCCCTTGAAAGCTGTGTCAGCCATTACCATATCTCCCATCTTGAAAGCTTGAATGCCCAACTTGGTGGCCAACTTCATTGATATAAAGTTGTGAGTAGAGCCAGGGTCAAACAAGATGAAGGCATCATGCTCTCTTACCTTTTCCCAAGCATAGGAAAGTGATGAGCCTTTGCAATGAGCGTCCTCTTTTGGAGCTTCGATAGTGGAAGCCCTAGGAGTCTCATTGTGAGCATTCTTCTTGGGACAAGAATGATAGCCATGTCCTTGCTCCCCACACTTGAAACACTTATGGCCCTTGCGAAAAGCTTAAAGCTCTTCAGGAGAGAGTTTGTTTTTGCCTTTGTAAACTCCCTTATCCTTGGACCGATTGTTGTTGGAAGTGCCTTGGGAATAATTTTGAGCATTGGTTTTCCCCTTTGCATCATTTTTGTCTTTATTTTCCATGGGTTTGACATTTCATCTAGCCCCTTGATGGAAATTGATGCGTGAAGCAACCATGCTGTGATGGATTACTTCAGTGATAGAACCAGGCGGTTGAGAGTTGATGTATTCGGCCATCTCTTTAGGTAATCCCGCACAGAATTGCTGCTTTTGTTCGACAAAGTCTATCTTTTGAAAGACAGTAGCCTTGAGATGTAAATCCCAAAACTTGTCTACATACTTGTGGATAGACTCATGAGAGAGAAGCTTCAAGCTGCGCCATTCGATAAGCACTTTGTCCTTTGCATCCCTTGCAAGGAATTGCTTCATGATGAAAAATCGTAGAGTTTTCCATGTCTTTGGGGCTTCGCCGTTGCCACGAAGGCTAGCCCACCATGGACGAGATGATTTTCGGAAGTGCATAGCTACATGGCATAGCTTGGAGGAATCCGTGAAGCCCTCGTCTCTAAAGGCTACATCAAATTGTTGGATGAAGGCCAACACTTTGTCGGTAGCACCAAAGGTGCCATCATAGGTGAGAAAAGAGATACTCTTTCCTCCCTCCTTGAACTTATTTAGCTTTTGTGACCTTCGCCATGCACGGTATGATTTGCGATGTCCTCCCCTCCTGTACTCTCTACGAGAATAGCCATAGTTTTTATTGAAAGAGGAGGAAGGTGAAGAAGAAGGAGAAGAGGGTGACCTCTTTCTTGCCCTTTTTTTAATTGTTTCCTCTCTTCCCTTTTGGAATGATGATGAGACGGACTGTGGGTTGATCTTTTCCTCTTGGGAGGAGTGGACAATCGTCTAGACCGCCGTCTTTGTGGAATCACATCTTCAGAGGAGCTTAAAGTTTCATTGCTTTCTTGCTCTTTGGATTTCTCCTCTCGAATGGGAGAGAGTCTTCTTTTGCGGGTATCTTCAAGATGCCTCCTAAGCTCTCTCTCCTCTTGGAGAGGAAGAGAAATCCCATAAGTGCGAAGTTGTTGTGTAACTTCGGCTTGCAAAGCAGGATTGCCCAAGCTTGCTGCAACCTAGTAACGAGATAATTAACAAACATGGGGGCATCATCATTAGCACCTTCATGTGAAAAATACAAGCTATCAATGTTCATTCTACTTTCTTGGTTATTGTCAGCCATGTTAACAAATTTTGTATACGCACTTAGTGTAGGCTTTGGCAATTCAAAACCTTAGTTGCCACTCCTCTTAGCCTTTAAAAATTGGCTCTTAAGTATTTACACCCACGACTCGAAGTGGTTAATTATAGAGAGTAGTGGAGTAGGTCTAACATAGCAGAGTTGCCAAGGGCTAGCTCCTTTTGGACTTCTTATGGCTCAATAATGGTAAAGCCGTAGGCAAGTCTAAAAAGACTCCATTATTAAGTCCAAAACTCTCGAGGTGTGCACCATATCCCACATAGTGGGCTCAACAAAACCGATAATAGATCCCAGTTCCACTTACCCTAATATAATTAACAAAATCAACCATTTATAGGCTACTTAAGGACCTCTCTTCTTAAGCAAGAAAAGAGAAACCAAATGCTCTGATACCAATGTAATGGAATTGGCCTATTAACTTGAGAGTAGCAGAAATTAATGAGAGTACTTTTGAGAAATTACTTTGTGAGCATAGCAGGTGAACATAATTGAAGATAGAAACATAATCATAGCAATTAGTTAACTTGGCATGAACAATACTTTTGCAAGAGAGAGAATTTAGAGAACATGACTACAGTTGAGGACCGGATTTATGTGGAGCCGGTCCCCCCTCCAATAGGCATTTGTATTATGATTTCTCCCATTAAGAGAGACTTGTTACAATACAATCTTTGTGTTCCTTGTGACATAGGTGATGCAATGAAGATGGAAAGCTTCATGCATCACAAGCATAACATAAACTTTGTGGAAAGCTTTAACTATCCCAAGCCTCAGTCCCAAGACCTCAAACACCTTCGAAGGTGGAGAGAGCTAGTAGGGAATGAGGGTAGGGAAGAGGAATAAGAAACACTTCATAGGAGAAAGAATTAGTTCCTCACTTATCATCACTCTTCTTGCTAGCATACATAATAGTATAGTAATGAAGATGGAGAAGATGGCGAGCTTAAACATTGAAGCATGGCCCTTGGTTGGATTTGCACTCCATAGCCAAGAGTGTTGGTGTAGGCTCTCACCTCTACTTGCTTGGAGAAGGAGAGGGAGCTCTTGCACTTTGCACAATGCACAATGAGAGTGTGTGTGGGAGAGTATACCGCCTAAGAAACCCCCTAGCTTGCTTTGGTCAACCGCCCCTTGTAGCTCATGCTTGAGGCTCATTGGACCCTTCCAGGCCTAGCCAATCACAAGTAGGAGGCATTACAAGCAACGAGGGTAGCCTTGGGACAAGTGTCCCCCTTTCCCCTTTGAGAGAGAGTACTTGATAAATGCAAAGAAAATGAATTAAATCTCCTAAAATTATCATTGGACCGCTTGGGTGGCCAACCAATAGGCTTCAGGCACACCATGAGGGCAACATGAGGAGGAACTTGACAAGTGTCCCTTTGCTTTCTTTGTACTTGAGACATGCCTTGTGTGAGTGTGTGTGTGTTCTGTCTCCCATATAGGGATCGCCCCCTCCTTGTAGGGATTGGATCTTTGACTTTTTAACACCTCAAGCCCCTCAAGCTTAGGCCCAGTTCCCACCACAAGCTTGGTCCTTAAGCACTTCAAGCTTGGGCTGGGTTCTCACCTCAAGTACAACCTTAGCATCTCAAGCATGACAAGCACCTCAAGTATTTCAATCATCAAGCACCTCAAGCATCTCAGTCATCAGGCACCTCAAGCACCTCAAGCTTAGGCCGGGTTCCCACCTCAAGCACCTCAAGCTTGGGTCGGGTTCCCACTTCAAGCTCAGTCCTAGCTTACCTAAGGTCAAAGGACTTTTACACTAACTATTGGAGGTCTTCAATGAAGCTAACCCTAAGGTCTTATGCTCCATTGATTAGCCTTGCTCTTTGATAGACCATCTCTCATTTGGGCCCCTTTACCATTGGCCGCGTGTTGAGATAGATCTATAAGCACATGTCTATATCTTAACCCTTGTTCCCGTTTATTCTCTCACATTAGATGATCAGTTTAATATGAGAAAATCATTTAAGGTGGTTAGATATTAGATTTTATGACATACAGCTAGTGTTTGAAACTCTTTACAACATCCTACATTTGTATATGATTCAAGGAAAATGATTGTGGGAAAAACCTTTTAGGTTTTGACTAGAAGGTCAAGTGGATCCGAGTTGAGCTCTTGACGTTGTTGATAGATTAGGTTGGATAAAGCAAAGAGGATTTCATGAATAAAAGTATAAAGTACACAAGTGATAATCAAAAGAAAAAAATAGACTGACATTATTCCTAGAGGGTAGCACACACCCAAGCTAACCTTTTCATCTATATAAGAAACACCTGAAGAAGGAAGAAGTTCACTTTTCCAGTAGAGAGATTGTACCGTGTGCTCATGCTCCTCTTCTACTCTTTCTCTCTCTCTACCTCTCTCTTGTGTGCATGTGTAGCACTCCAATCTAAGAGGTGTACATGCTGCACCCTCTTGTCGGTCAAGGCTTGGGACCAAAAGGGGAAAGTCCATAAAAGAGCAATATTAATTGCTAACTAGTTATCTCAGTCATCATAGGTACATGTCAAGGAAGGATAAATGTATCCAGGACAGCCTTCTATTTTTAAACTTGAGCTTAGCATAGTCACTTTCTATTTTTTGACTCCTATAATTGCTCTCGATCATTTCATTGACTTGTACCTATGACTGAGATAACTGATTAGCAATTACCCTTGCTCTTTTATGGACTTTTCCCTTTTGGTCCCAAGCCTTGACCAGTTGGTCCATTAGCACTTACCTACTTTCACTTGTTCTCTTTTTATTTTTCCTGGCCTTAAGTGGCCAATTTAAGTTTGAAAATTCTTTAGAAGATTGGAAATCAATATTCATGACAGTGAATGACTTGCGCAATTATACTTGGACCTTTAGAACCTTTTACTAGAACTAAATAGACAAAATAACATTAACTTTTGAGAATTAGAGAATCACTGAATGGAAAATGATTTCAGACTTGGTTATAGTTTCTACCATTCACGTTCAAAAATTACGTACGAGAGATTTAATTAGAAGTATTCTTCCATTTTTTAATCTTTCATATATCATAACCATGTAAAAGGTGCACAAAACTTCAAGGGGATACACCACTACAAGTGGCATACACTTCATGCTTCATGCTCACAATGTTGTCCTTAATTTGCATCTACTAGTAAAACATTTGTGTGCTCAAAGTCCACCATAGGAAAACGATGTTTTTAAAAGAAATTGAAAGTGTAGTGCAATTCCCCCAAGAAAGAGCATTCTTCAAAACAAGCTGATATCCTCACAACCATATGATAGGAGGCAATGTGCACCCTATCTTAGGCCATATTCATATTACTCAAGGAATTGAGATTGACAAAGACATTATCCCTTATTGGCAAATTCAAATTGGTCGGAAGAAAGAGACACCAAATAGTTGGGTGACCTCCCTGCCTCAAAAAACATGGTTTGTCTAGGGACTTCTCAACAAAAACTGAATTCCAGAGCTCACAGACAAATCACAAAGCAAGCTCCTTAAAGTCTATTTGTTGTGCGGTGTTGGTTGTGAGCTTTTTCTTTTTGTTGAGAGAGTAGAACTTTGAAAATACAACACACAGACCCAACCCCCGTAGGTGGAGGCAACCCGACTCTTAAGGGGAGTCATCCTAGTCGGGTTAGGGTGGCCAACCTATCATTTGGACTAGGGGAACAACCCCTAAGGGCTACATGTTATCTGAGCTGTCAAGGGAGTTTGAACCCAAGACCTTTGACACAAGGGGCTCTTGCTCTACCAACTGAGCTAGCTCTCGTTGACCTTGTGAGCTTTTTTTGCCTGTGCACTAGGCACACCAAATGTGAATGGTAATATGAGGAAGGAGCCTTATAGGATTGGGGGGCACAAGCCTTACTTTGTCTTGCCCAGTGAAGCCATCCTTTCCAATTAGTTGCGAGGGTTGGCATCCATATTTGCCATGTTGGTGTCGTAGAAAAGGCTAGGAGTGCCATTTGTTCTGGCGTGCTAGCAAAAAGGGTCCAGACTCCATCATCCTCGACCTCCTTTAGCACCAAGCCATGATCCATGGACCATCATCGACTTTTATCAAGTTGTCAAAAGAGGTGGTCGTTGCCAAGCCATGAATGATAAATGGGGAAAACATTGGGGCCCGGCCGCCTAAAAGGAGGGGAGGGGATCCAATGGCCTACCTACCTGATAGCGGTTTCTAAACTGCAAAAGCGGTTTTTCCATAACCGTGTGGTTTTACATGTGACCTGTTTGACGTTGGGGTTATGAGCTGGCCCAAATAGCGACTTTAATAACTTCATAATACTCGACCCTTGGCTTGCTTTTGTTCATCTTCTTCTCTGTACATTATGTCTCTCTAATATAGCAGCCATGGCGAGCTTCCCTCCTCCCATTGCCCTCAGAATGCCTCTTTCCAAACACACTCATGGTGCCCTGGTGGGTGGAAACCATACCTCCGCTCGTTTCTGCACCCGATAAGCTGTTTTCTCTTCCCTTCTTGGGCTCTCCCTTTCGCTCCTCAATTCGTTGAGCAGGCCTCAAAATTTATGACTCTTCGAGGTCTTTGATCTGCATCCGCCTGGGGCTGTCGGAGGCCCTTCTCGCAGGTGAAGAAGCCATAGCTGCTTCTGTGCGGGTCTGCTGATTGATTATTCCTGTCCACCTTCGCCATGACATCGTGGCCACAGAAAAGTCCTGGTGACCGCAAGGTTGTCATACGCAGGTTCATTCTGTCCACCATCTTTTTTGCTTTCATATTCATAGCTCTGCAGGCCCTTTATTTCGCCAAAGACAAGGCATCGTGCGCAGAAGCTGGTGGTGCCTGCTTTGTGCCACATTTGAAAGGGCATACTTCCAACAAAAATCAAGGTCTTGTGCGTGTCAGCGATGGTGCTCATGGCTTGGGGCACGGCTTTCCTCCCCTCAGTACAGGCTACATCTCAGAGGGACTTAAGCCGCGCTATAATTTCAAGTCCTATGAAGAATACGTTAATCTCCAGCTGCGGAAAACTCTCAATCCCAAACTCAGAAGTCTTTGGACGTCCAAGGACTGGAGAAGAAAGGTGGACGTTTTCTCGTCTGTATTCCAGAATTTGATGAATGAGGGCCTCCTCAAGCCCAGTGATAAGGTTCTGTGTATTGCTGCCAGAGTTGGCCAAGAGGTCCTAGCACTGAAGGAAATTGGAGTAGTTAATGCCATTGGTGTTGATCTTGTTCCTTCTCCCCCTCTTGTTGTCAAGGGAGATATGCACAGATTGCCATTTAAGGAAAACAGTTTTGATTTTGAGTTCTCTAATGCATTTGATCATGCTTTATTCCCTGCCTTGTTCGCCTCCGAGGTGGAGAGAACTTTGAAACCGGGAGGGATTCTAGTCCTCCACCTTGCTCTGAAACAACGACCAGACAAGTACTCTGCTAATGAATTGAGTAAGGTTGACCCTATCTTGTACCTCTTCAAGAATTTTGAGGTGGTGCTTTCGAAAGATGTTGATGCTTTTGGTTTAGACTTGGAGGTTGTTCTCAGAAAGCCGTCAACTCAGGTAATAGACAATATTGAAGCAGGCAGATGCCCATCCTCGGGGTCTAAGAGTCAAATTTTAGCAAGGGCAGAGCCTCTAATCATGGAAGAACCACTCAAGCCATGGATAACACTGAAGCAGAATGCTGAGAATATCAAGTACTTGCCAAGCTTGATGGACATAAGCAAATTCCATGGCTTTGTCTACATTGATGTTGGTGCAAGAAGTTACGGCTCTAGTGTTGGCAGCTGGTTTGTGAAGAAGTACCCTAAACAGAATCAGAAGTTTTCTATCTATGCCGTGGAAGCAGATGATGCTTTCGCCGCTGATTATTCAAGGCGAAAGAATGTAAAGCTTCTACCTTTTGCTGCCTGGGTGAGGAATGAGAGCTTGGTATTTGGGGCCAATCCAGAAAACAGGGCAGCAGAAGGGGATATTGGCATGGGCAGAATTCAAAGTAGGTCTGCCATAGACAACTCAAACAGTATGCTGAGCTTGCCATCTGTCAGCAAGTTTAAGAATGTGCAGGGCTTTGATTTTTCTGAATGGCTTATAAAGACTGTTTCTGTGGATGATTTTGTGGTACTTAAATTGGATATTGAGGGTACAGAGTTCGATCTGTTGCCAAGAATGCTGGAAACAGGTGCAATTTGCCTTGTTGACGAGCTTTTCTTGGAGTGTCACTACAACAGGTGGCAGAGAACAAGTTCTCTTAGAACCTCAAAGTTTACAAGGACTTATAGTGAGTGCGTGTCTCTCTTTCAAGCTTTGCGAAACAGTGGAGTGCTGGTTCATCAGTGGTGGTAAAATGTGTTGGGGTTGTCTCAGCAAGGTTTCTTTGGATTGTTTTAGCAGCTGCAAGTAGGCAGTGTTTTTTTTAAAATTCTTGTCTGTTACAACAGAATGCATGTAATGCTGAACTGGGATGCCTTGATGGCACTTATTTTGACATCACAAGCTCTTGGTTTGTCGTTGTGCTAGCTGGATAATTTTTGATCATTCTCCGTCAATTGGGGTGAGTTGGGGTGAGAGCGAATTCTATGCATCTTTATTGCAGTTAAAAGTGAATCATGAAATAACAATTGGCTCCTAGCTCGATAATTTTTTATCACTCTGCGTCAATTGGGGTGAGAGCGCAATTTATGCTCATCTTTATTGCAGTTGTAAAGGATTGGCTGTGGGTTCGTTGTTCATTATTGGCGGATTTAGTTTATTCTCTTCACAATTTGAGGGTTTTCTACCGGGAATTTGCTCAAGGGATAAGCTCTACTTCATTTCTTTGGAAATCTAAAATCTCTGTTGTAAGTTTGTGACACTTAAGCTTGAACATGATCTAAAATCTCTGTTGTGAATTTGTTACATGTTAGCTTGAACACGCAGCTTTGGCATAAGAGGTGCAGCTCAAAGTTGTTGGGCCCCTCGGCTCCACTGTTTCTGTCAAACCAGCGATTGCAAAAAATCTGGGGTTTAGTGGGCTAAGATTGCAAGATCTCGGCTGGTAAAGTATTACAAGTGTAAGTGGGAAAGCTCTATGCTCTTGACACCACATGTGAAAGATTGCCTTACTCTAGATGCAATCATCTCGATCACCTCTACTTTCACCTTGAGGGCATGAACTGCCCTTGAGAGAATTCACTAGGTGATGGGTAGGCACGGTGCGTTGTAGGTCACCTGGCGGGAGTAGGAGGGGAATGCTAGCACACCACATGAGGGCCAAAGGAAGGTGAAGGCAGGGAGGTGTTGCAAGCAAGTTTAAGGGAATCTTCTAAGGCATCATGTGAAAAATGCATTTTATTTTTAAGTGCGCCAAATGTGTATTACGAATCTTTCACAGATTTCGCTTATTTCCTTTGCATGGTAAGTGTGAATGGGACATTTGCATGGATGCCTTGTGGGAGGAGGCTTTCAATGTAGGTGGTTGCCTTTTTGTCGCAATTAGTGAGACTCTTCCGGAGGCGATGGTGTTGCACAGAAAAGCTCAAATTTAATGCGAATCAGGAAGATCAGTGAGAACATTTTTTGTGCTTTGTAAATAAACCTCCCTTAATGTGGTGCCATTTCCCTTCATCTTACAAGATGCAATAGTAAATGATTTCATCCTGAAGAGGCTCTTGGTTTTATTTTCAACTAGCTCGCGCAACCCGCCTACCGGTGGGATTCGCTCGCTCTTACCACCTCACTATGTGTGTATTTGTGTGTGTATTTTTATACATCTCTCCATGACGCACACACGATCGACACTATCCGTCTTTGGTCCCTTTAGACTACTCTTGCTACATTTAACCTTTTTGCATCCTTCTCTTCTTCTTCCTCCTTTTGCACACACACATACACACACAGAGAGAGAGAGAGAGAGAGAGAGAGAGAGAGATTACATAAAAGCACATCGGTAAAGAGACAATTCAAACGAAATAAATAAATCAGTTCACATATTGCAAAAAAAGCTCAGGAATATATCTATATAGCACTCTTAGTTGTGCTATTTCAATAGGATCAAGATATTGATCTGGAGCTCTATACACTTCTCTTGAATCTATTTTTTGAACCCCAGCTCAAGTAAATCTTGTAATAGCGAATCAACGCAAGATCTTGCTTTAAGAGCATGAGCCTAAGATTGGGAAAAGAAATAGGAATTAAACAACCCGATGTAAATCGTGTTTAACTCTTCATTTACATATGACCCCCAAGCAATGTAGTTTTTCTCGATCACTTCCCATGCCCATTGTCATCCCATTCAACTGGTAACAAATTTTGTTCAAAGACATCAACAATAATATTTTTTACACTTAAAAAAATATTCACTATTTTGTGGGCCGTTTAATTGGTTGCAAGAAAAGAGGGCAACATTAGTACTCAAAGCCTAAAATTATTGAGTGAGAGAGAGAGAGAGAGAGGGGGGGGGGGGGGGGGGGGGTGCGGGGGAAAGAGAAAGAGAGAGAGAGAGATGATAAAGTGGCCACTTGTTAAAAGTGCACTTAAACACTTCAAAAAAGTATAAGCGCAATACGAACACTTCAATTACTAATTGTCATGTCAAAATAGAGCTACATTGCCAAAAAGTGTCAAGAGATCCATTAGATCAAAGTCTTTACAACAACCTCAATGTTTTTGTTTACAACGACTCATATTTTACTCTATAATTGGATGGCTGAGGATCACTCCAATATATCCCATAGATAAACTTCACAATTCATTTCAAAACTTCAAACCTCTCATATGAAATATAAGATTTATGATTGTGATATATCTTTCGCAACTGAATATCACTACCACAAACATTGATATAATAATTATCAACCATATGTAGTTCTTGTAGGACTCTGATCAATTTTATCTCGCTCAATATTTGTGACACTTTGCATAGTGAAATGCTTAAGCGTCCACAATTTCCATACCATCCATTTGCATATGAATACGCCTAATGATGCCACCAATACCATGTACCATTTCCTTGACAAATGTACTCTTTCTTAACTTTCGAATAAATAAGCATCTTTATATGTATTGAGAGAATAGCCCATACATCATGACCCATGTTAACCTACATTAGCAATTAGCAAAGTTCTCTCTCTCTCTCTCTCTCTCTCTCTCTCTCTCTCTCTCTCTCTCTCATTAACCTATGTAGTAGATAAAAACCCACTTCAATAAGTCAACAGTAAGTAAAAAAATATGGTTTCTAGAATGCGTAGACAATGGATCAAAGTGTTTGATCATCTAGAGAAGTTAAGCCTACGACACACTCTACTTGGAACTCTCAAGATCCAAGGTCCAACACGTCGAACACTACGACTAAGGCGTCAAGGTGAGTCACCCAAAGAATAGATTCTAAACATCCATTCATTTACTCCATAGGGACTGTATGAAAAATTGCAATTGAGAGGCCGTTGCATACCTAACACTAGTACAATGATTCGCATATCATCTATATCAAACTCTATGTGATAATAACTTACAACACTTCTAAAATATCGTGCTTCATATAATGCCAAGACAGAATGTCTGCAATAATATTGAAGCATGCAATGAAGATAACAACCAACCATTCATACATAAAAAGTAACAACACATTTTGCGTCATATGGATTCAAGTTCAAGCTATACGCACCGAAAGATCTCAAAATCCTCGATAATACAAACAATATTCTCAGCATGTGTAGGACCCCTCCACAATGGAGGATCTAGAAAAAAATGTCACACGTGTAAATATACAAAATAAAGACCACAAAGTTCTCATTTATGATAAAAGTAAGTATCAAAGATAAGGTTTTATATACCTCTAATATAAGAAGGTACATCATTGAGGGTGTACGAAACCATGATGTATTGTGCCATTCTTTATCTGCTCTAACAACGGAGATTTAGAAGTTTTAAGACGAAGAGAGATGGAATAGAATTAAGAAGACTTTGACGATTATACCGTAGAGAATCGTGCCCTTCTTTCTTTTGTTTAAGTGAAGGATTTAAGCAAAAGCAATTCAAAAGACTTTAAAATTTCATAACTTCACAAAGATGCTTTGAATATTTTGAATGTAGCAGAGACAATACAAACGAGTTATTCAAAGTGTAGCCTTCGAGAGACCACATTAGGGATTCCATAAGTCCAAGGACCTATGTTGTATACATTTTGCAAGATTAGGGGGGGGGGGGGGGGGGGGTGTGTGTTTCAACTTGAGTAAATATCCTCAATCGATATGGTGGAGTGCGGTCTCTAGCAACCCGCATTGACTGGCCTCTCGTCACTCTCAAACCAAATATTAACTTGAAATTGACGATGCTCGTGCTCTGAAGAAAAGGCAACATGGCAGTATCCAAGAACTTCCATAGACATATCTCTATCTAAGTATATCATTTCATAAACCCTACGATCATAAATCCTCAATGGAAGTGATCTCTACAAAGGTATCCATGAATTATGTAGAGCGAGAAAAGCTTAAAACTACCAATATACCATATAAAAACTCTTACAATATAATATCAGTTGTATCAAATAAGACTCACCAAAAACATAGCAGGAACTCTTCCCCTCCATTGTGGTGGATCTTTAACAAAGTAAGTCAATGTATAAGCCAATCTTCTCAAGAAAATAATAGGTCAAGTTAATACACTAATCTAAAAAAGAAGATAAATAACTCAAATGAAATCAGTGATGTGACCCACTACATAGGATGCACCGCGTCAAGGATCCATTTGTGGCCAATACTTTGATCAAAGAGATATGAATAAAATTTAACATCAAGTGTGTCTGACTTTAAGTGAGAGCCACAACAATTTGAACTTATTGTCATGAGTTCGCTAGTTGTAATACTTCCTTGAATACAATGTTTGGAGTGTAGTAACACTCCGCTTGAGTGTTTTCAGTATAGGCAACAATCCTCATAGCATCTGCACTTCGCACACGTGACATTGCAACATATAACTGTGAGAGAAGATCAATGATGCAAGATATACCCCGAGAATTCCTAGTGTTTGCCCTTGTGCTTTGTCGATAGTCATTTCAAAAGCAAGCCTGATTGGAAACTGACAACGCTTCATTTGAAATGGAAGCCCCTCATGGTTTCCAATAATAAAGTCAATCCTTGGAATAAAAACTCTCTCTCCAATATTCGATCCTGTAACTATCTCTGCCTCAATTACCTTATGATGAAATTGTTTGCATATCAATCTGGTTCCATTACATAATCCACATCTCCATCATAGGAGCATTTTCTTTCAAGACTAAAGCATGAGGTGGAAAACCACCACCAAGAGTAAGGATATTCAAATATTTAATTGTGTACAAATGTGTGTTTTCCTCTGACATACAAATTGAATCTACACTCAGATACTCTTTGCAAACTCCATGTATTCTTTGCAATGCATAGTCATTGATTAAATCCACCTCTTTATTCCGCGGAGCAAGTATTGCTCGATCTCTAAAAAAACTTGCGTGATCTTGCATATGACACAAATCTCCGTATATAAAGATTAGAAGATCTGTCAAACTATTTCTTGGAAGCATATGTGTGAAGGTATTTTGACTCTATCTAAACCTCCTCCATCATCCATATCTCCATTGCCAATATCAAGCACCCAACGCGAAAAACTTTGTTGAAGCAAATTTGAACCACAATCAAGTATACGCATATTTCTGGTAAGTCTCAATATCTTTGTATATTTTCATATGTGAGAATGGCACAACGAAGCATTTACAATGTCTGTACCACTATCTTTTGGTACAACTGGTACAACAGGTAGTATTTGACGAAAGTCGCCTCCAAACAAAATGACTTTTCCACCAAACAAAGTATCTCGCTGCATAATATCTCTTAAAGTTCTATCCACTGCTTCAAATGCATAGCGATGTGTCATGGGAGCTTCATCTCATATAAGTAAAGGTGCATTCCTTAGAAGTTCTGCAAGTTGACTATTTACCTTTATATTGCAAGTTGCTTCAGAGTGAAGCTCCAAAGGTATCTTAAACCTAGAATGAGCAGTTGTTTTGTTACTCAAGAGCAAAGCTGCAATACCTGAGGATGCACATGAAGAGCAACTCTACAACTTCCTTGCACTTGTGAAAAAAGTGCATTATATATGTAAGTTTTTTCTGAGCCACAGGACCGTCTAAGAAAAATACCTTCCCTGAATGTGTGTCAATAGCTTGCAGCACTTGGTGGCAAGCATCTGGCTGATCCTCATTTAAGGAAGTCTCCATACGATCTGCTCTATTATGATGCTCATCAACATTGAACATTGTTTCTTCAGCCATAACATCATTTTCACTTAAGGAAACCATTGTTGACTCTATTGCAGGCAACATAGTAATCCAAGTTGTTGCAAAAAATCATTCTATATGAAGCAAAGCTTCATTTTTTGCCACATCAAATCGTACACTTGCATCTGAAATACGCATCCTTAGGGCATAAACATAGTCCTCACAAAATTTGGTACAAAACCTGTCCCAAAGAGCAACCGGATGAAGTGGCTCACAAAAGACTAATATGATTGCAAACAATTGTCTCAACTGCATTCCATTTTGAAAAAAAGATGCCTCTTGGAGGCAAAGTGACCATTCTTCATCATCTTGCAATAATCCTCTAGCTATACATGCCTCCTTGTATGTATCATAAATGTGACCATCATACATCCGCAAGTCTTCAAAAGATTTACATCCCTTGCAAATATTGAGTAGCATTCGTAGGTAATAAACCTCACCAGCAGTAGGGACAATATTATACATTCTTCCAATTGAAACACCATGTTGTCATGGAGACCATGCTTTTCGACTTTTATTCCATACCCAACCATTTGGAAAGTCAGTATATGTGAAGCTATTTGATTTTGGATAGTTTTGATTTGCAAAAAACCTATCTGTCAAGGCAGTTTGCAATGGAAGGTGTACTTGCAATCGTTGAATAGCTAGCCTTTCACTATGCATGTCAAAGCTAAATATTCTCCACATAGCCTCAGATGCAGAAACATAATGGGCATTGAGATAACTCTTGATCTCATCAATAGCTCCTTCACAATCTTGAAGAACAAAAGTGGCTCAATCATGTCCCTTGTAGACATACTTATAAAGATATTTAACGGCAGTGACAGTTGAGTATATCTCTATATTAATATGGGCTTTGTATCTTAGTGATAAGAGAGAGCTGTAAGAAACAATACAACGATTATCTAAATTGTAATTTTTAGACGGAACAAACCTTCGATGATCTCGTCTCATATACACAGAATATCCACTTTCATGTACATTCGTAGACGTAGAAAATGTTTGTGGAAACTTAAATCTACACTTTCCATCAACCATACATGGAGAACTTGGGTTCAAAGGACCATATGGCCCATGACATTACAATGACTCACTACATCAAATAATTCTTTAAACACATTCTTGTCAGAGAGCTCTGCACAAACCAACTTGTCATAGTGGAATATATCTATGGGCTTACATTCGGATGCAAGTATCAACAATATATGAGCATGAGGAAGACCTCTCGTTTGAAACTCAATCACTGAGACATGTCTAATCACCATCCAAAAAATACGGATTGCTTGATAAGTAAATGCATCATATCTTGGAACTTCTGATAAAACACACGTGTAGTCACATCACGACGATCGACATCACTTTGTCCAGGTAGTAATGCATCATCTATTTCCTTCCATCGTGGATTACATGTGAATGTGATGAAGAGATCCGATTTACCCCTACTACGAACAATTGCTATTGCATCTTGAAATAGTTGGCACATATATATCTTGGACCTCCAACAAGAGGCGAAGGCAAAACAATTCTATGGCCAACATTTTGACCTTCAGCCCTCTCTAAGCCATCTCTAGCCTCAATCATGTCAACCAATCCTTGGTACACTTCACCACAGAGTGTTTTTTTGGTTATTTTGCATCCACAATAGCCATGACTCCTCTATAGTACTATAAGCATCCATGACATATTGTTGTAGTAGCCTACCCCCTCAAAGAAGACACTCCATTGTATCATCTCTTATTTGTAAGCGAAAGACATAATATTGCTTTTGACTCAAATTTTTTCCATCGTTAGTCTGTAAATAAAGATGCCACCCATCCTCTCCACTTGGAAATAATAAAACATACAATACGGACATGGAAGCTTGATGCATGCTAGAGATTCTTTTCAAGCCCCCCGAAAATTCAGTACAATGTTGCGATAGCCAATATTTCTATCATCCCCTTGTCCTGGCACAATTGCAGCAACTTTAGAACCCCCTTGGAGCAAGATATTGCCAACCATCACAACGATGCTCCGCAATAACGATCCTCATATTGGGTACAATAGCATCTCCAGACAAAGAAGCAACAAATCGTAGAGCATTTGCATAGGGATTTACTCTATGCATCATCAGTTGTAAACTCTTTAGAATACTACGATCTACATTTGAAACATGATACAATTTGTTGCTCAACTCATGTTTGGTATCGAAAAAATATAATTGTGCAAAGCGTGGAACTTCATTCTGTCCTTCAGCTGGCGCTAAAGAACCACTGCTATGATAAACAAAGCTATGAACCTTAAAAGTGTATACACCTATCCCACCATAATTAATAGTCTCATCGATATGGGCACCAAGAGACACAAATGCCAATATGTTATTATATCCCCGAATGTTTTGTAAGAATTGTCTACTTCTTGTTGTTGTTGAGCTCATCAAATCTTTCAATTCATTTGGTGGCTCTTTCAAAGGAAGTAATCGAACTCTTCCATTAGAGCAACAATATTTACCATCAAATATTTGGATAGTCTTTCCTTCATCCTTCCAAGCCTTTGCTCCACATTTGGAGCAAACAAAATCTAAGATTCCTAAGTTGTGCAACACACACTTTTTGGATAGAATAGGTGCCATAGACTTGTGATGTAAAAGGAGAGAAGTTGGATATTCAAGCGGATGGACAAACAATGCTTTTCTACTTTAGAATAGTTTCCCTCTTCAAGGATAACAATAGGCTCTACAGTCTGTTGATTACATCGCATTGCTATGTTCATTGTTGTCCCAACATCCATGGCTTTAGAGTTTCCTTCATGTACATCATGCATGCTCTACCTTTCATTGCACTCTAATAAAGTTCCAATGGTACTTTGTAGTGAATGCCTTGTTCTCTCTCGTGCTATTTGGCATCTCGCCTTTCGCGATTCATCGCATAGTCGGCTACGTCGTGCATGACCATGTGATAATATACGTGGTCCAGATACCATCTATGAAATCACGTGCAAATAGATCTCATATAAGGTACTTGCTATATTTTGATCAATCAGTAAAAGGACATTCTTATGCATAATAAAAAATCAATATAAACTGAAACATCAAATTATATCCTCTAAACTGAATACATTTGACACATTGATAGTCACTCAATAAAAAAGTACAGTTTGATGAAGATACAACATAGCATTACATTTCTTCCATTAGTAGGATTAGGTCATTGAGAAACTTGACACTGCTTTGGTCAAACTAATCTAGTTAAAGCACTTAATTTATTCTAGGTAGCTTGGATATCTGAAAGTCTTGAACCTTGAACCTTTGTCAAAGCACCTAGCTTGTTGACGATACTTCTCAATCCTGGCATGATTTGTCATAGAGTATTGTCTTGAATTCGTCCTTTTGATTCGCATTGACTCCTTGAAGTCTCTTTTCAAAGATTCTCAATAGATGCCAATATCATCTTTTGAGAATCCTCAACTTTAGAAAGTTTCTCTCTCAAGTATGCCTCACTCTCTAATCTCTGGAAGTTTGTTGCTTTTGTCTCTTCTTGGAATTTCCACAGTATCCCACTTTCAATCTCCAATGCAGACCTTAACACTAGGTTGGTAATGAGACACTTTTATGTCCTGGGACACTTTTATGTCCTGTTAAGTGACCATTTTCCTTGAGTTATGTCAAGAGTTTCAAAATAGATTTTGAGGTTCTATCTATCTAGAAAGTTGTCTCATGAGCTGAAAAAAACTCGACATTTTTTGGAATATCAATTCCATCTTTAACCTTGTCCTTGCACAACATTTCACAACCTAAATTGTGTGAAAAAACGGGTCCTGTTTTTGCCTTTTTTCATCTTTTTGCAACTATACCACTCTAGAATTCATTTTTGTGAGGTCTATAATGCTAGAGAACTATCTTTAGTAGTCCTCAACATATCGTCATGCTTCTAGGAAGAAATAAATATTAAAGTTGTAGGTTATGACCAAATTACAAAAATTGTCAAATCCTGTTTTTTAGCCAATTTTAGCTCTTCTATGATTTTTTTGGTGGATTTCATGATATCCAAATGCATTTTTTATTTTGTATGTCGCATATTGTAACATAAAGCTAATATTCCTTAAGTTTTGGGGCACCTAATACCCTATTTTGCATAGTACACAACGATGGTTGATTTTTTCAATTATAGAAGAAAACGAAACATTCTAGTATATCAAGTATAGCTTTTTCAATATTGTTAGTTTCTTGTGACAACTACATGCATTTTGTAGGTAGTAACCATATCTAGTCATAAGTATCAAATTTGGCTAGATATTGAATAGTTTCTATGGGATTCTACAACTCATAATGTTGAACCCAGTTTTTTCATGTTTGCTGTATTTAGCACTTCATCTTTGTCCCCAAGATTCCCCTTGGTAAGAAATGTATTATTCTTTTGACATGCTCCATGGCTCCTTATGAACATAAAGGACAATAGGGAACTATGAAAACATGCATATATTATTTGTATTGAGCGTGGCTATAGAAACTTTGATGATAGGTTTGCAGAATGGTAAAAATTCAACTTTTTTGTACCTATTTATTTTGGCAAAACAAAAAATAGTGAGTGAGAAGCAATCATATGTTCTGATCACCAACCCATTGAAGTTAACTAGGGAATTTATATCAAGTCCTACAAAAATCCCTAATCTTATTTTTATGCAACAAAACTTAAGAAATGACTGTTTTAATGAAAATGCACTGGTCCATCAACTTTGGAGGCTTGGTGTGACCAAAAGATGAGAAATTTTACAAGTTTCTTATTTTTTCCATGTGTAGTAGGCCTTGAACTATAACCTCATGAAAGGATTTTACAAAATGAGTGGATCTATCTTGATTTTGGAGGTTTTTTTCAAAACCCTGAAAGGACACTTTTAAGTCCTGTTAGGTTACCAACCTAGTGTTAAAGTTTCAACCACATCACAGACATTAGTTTGCATTGTCTCCATCCTATTGCAGGAGGCTTTGATCTCTAGCAGGGTTTCAATAATGTGCTTTTTAGAATCCCTGTCGACATTTTGAGCTGCTCTCTTTGCCGCACGCACATTGCAAATAGGAAGAGATGACAATATCTCCTCTTCATTAGCGGATGCACTATTCCTCCAACATTTTGAGCTGCTCTCTTTGCTGCACGCACATTGCGAATAGGGAGAGATGAAAATATCTCCTCTTCAGCCGGCTGATACACTTGCAACTATTCCAGAAGATATCAAGCCATTGGTTGCAATAGCGAGTGGAATGGCATGACTAATATCCATTTTACTGTACACAAAAGCTACAGTGGTTGCAAAGAGACATGTGACAACCAAAGAGAAAGGTTTGAATGCTTGTAAATTAAAAAATAACCCTCCTAGAATATTCGCTTTTTAAGCGCTTGCTATTTTAGAAACAAAAAAATACATCATCTCTATTTAGATGTAAAGAAGAACAAAGGATTGCATGAGAAGTGGAAAACAAACCAAAATGCTCATCAATCATTTTTGTCAGTAGATAAAAGTAGTGCTCTATACATGATCAATCCCATCTACATTTGAAAATGGGAAAAGAGCGTTTAGCGCTGGGACGCTTGAAAAGAGGCTCCTTATGATTCTCTATCTTATTAGGTCCTACAATGCTCTTTAAAGTATTAATTTTGCTGTAAGCTTCAGATATAGATCAACAACCTAACTCAGAGTCAAGGTAGAGAGCATTTGAGTTTCCCAACTTTACTCGAATTTGCAAAAGGCGTAGGTTGCAAAACCATCGACTGGGATCATTTTGGATTCAAACACCTGGTGAAAGGGTACCCCATCTCGAGTCATGGAAGTGTGATTGTAGGTTCTCCAAGCTTCTTCTATAGTAACACCCGAAAAGAAACCTCGAACAATGCTTTGAAAGAAGTCAGCTTTCTTTTTTGGAGAGTAATGAATCATTATATGATCCAATACTATCTCCATTGCTTCCAATCCATGACCAAAACATTCAGCAGATACCCTAGGTGCCATAAAGTTCCTAAGAAAAAAATAAGAGACACTGTAAGTGTAGTTGCTCTAGGACTTTGTCCACAAAAATTGACTTTAGAATATGTCTCTTTAGATAAGTGCTCAAAGAATTATTGATTTCTAGCTCTCTCTCCCTCTCCCTCTCCCCCCCCCCCCCCCCTCTCTCTCTCTATATCTAAAATTTATAGGGTTCGGAAGTAGCACTGGATCTTTCAATCACACGTGTTATTCTCTCTATTTAACCCTTTTTGAAATCTGTCTTGGTTTTATGTGATTTTCTATCCATGTGGTCACCTTTTCGTGATCAACAGTGGTTTATTTTGAACTGTAATGCATATGTAATTGTATAAAGAGAGATGCCCTCACTTCGCATCATATGAAAAACAACCCAATCCTTGTCCCTTTTGGACATGTTCCACATTCAAAACACTTTAGAAAAACAGGTTGAGTTCAAGACTCATAAAATAGAAATGCTTTTATTTCTAAGATGCTAACATCATCTTCTCCAAACAGAGCATGATGTATAGAACAACCAGGTGTTTTATCTTATTGTTAAGAATAAGATGTTGATTATTCAAATGCCCTCTTGAGTATCATGCCTTCATTTAAAAACTCGTTAGAGTTCTTTATGACTAATAGAATAAATGTTAGCGTCATGGAACTTACATCCTTGGGATCTTTTGAAACTATTCGCATGAGAGTGACAAACTGGTTATGTTAGTTGTCACTTGAACAACATAGCTGGATTTGGAGCCCTATCATTAAATAGATCTTTAAACACTTCCATAGACAGGACGCTAAAAACCTCTTCCTTATTAGGGTAAAGACAAAAATCCCACCTTGGGTTTCTTGAATTACTCCCGTCGCTTGTAGTAGATTGTACTGCTATCTTGGATATTCAAGTATCATCTTGATAAGAATATTGAGTTCAAGGCCTCTTAGTTCAGTATCATGCTCTCTTGGGATTGCCTTTTGAGTATTATGCCTTGATTTTCAAAACTACGCGAGAATTTCTAAGGTCTACTGGGACTGTTTTAGGCATTTACATCAAGCCTGAGATCTTTGGAAACCCTCTCTATGACATTAAAATCTACATCTTTGGATGGAATTGTGGGAGGACACAAACACCCTAAGTGCACTTATAAAGTCTTCTCTCATAGGCAGTTTAGCCCTAATTTTGGAAAGTTCATATAACATTTTATTTTAATTTCTCTCTCTCTCTCTCTCTCTCTCTCTCTCTCTCTCTCTCTCTCTCTCTCTCTCTCTCTGTGGTTTTTTTTTTTGCAGTGGCCATAACCTTGTGGATTACTAGGTCATCTTCAGATAATTCATTTTTATTTCCATTTTTTATACTTTATTGGTTTTTTCTTTGTCTATCCTTCTCTCTCTCTCTCTCTCTCTCTCTCTCTCTCTCTCTCTCTCTCTCTCTCTTTGTGGTATTTTTTTGAGTGGCCATACATGGTTATAACCTTGTGGACTCCTAGGACTCTGTATGGCCCCTATTTTTATCTTATCTCACTCACATTTAACTCTCCCTCTCTCTCTCTCTCTCTCTCTCTCTCTCTCTCTCTCTCTCTCTCTCTCTCTCTTATGTTTTATCATGTCTAGGGTCACATAAATGTACTCTTTTGAGCACATTACCATAACATTTCATTTCATTGTCATCTCTCTTTTTCTCTCTCCCACCAATTATTTTTATTCTCTTTGGTCTTTTTCTTCTTCTTCTTCTTCTCTCTCTCTCTCTCTCTCTCTCTCTCTCTCTCTCTCTCTCTCTCTCTCTCTCTCTCTCTCTCTCTCTCTCTCTCTCTCTCTCTCTCTGTCTCTGGAGCTACAGAGATCCAGACGGCTACAATTGAGGAGCAGGGCTACACAACATCGTCAGAGACTACAACAGAGGATTCGAGCCATACTCTCTCGACATCCAGACTGCTGATGAGGATGGATTTTAGTAGTAGTAGTAGTATTTTCGTTCTAGTCTTTTTGTACCTAGACATAGTATCAAATTCACAATTTTGTAACAGTTTGGTCTCATAGGTCATTTTGGCCTTTTGAAGACGTTAATATAACATTTTATTTCATTTCATTCTCTCTCTCTATCTTGTATTTTTATGAATTAGGTTAATTTACCAAAACATTTCGGATCAATTGTCATCTGTGTCTGTATGTGTGTGTGTGTGTGTGTGTGTGTGTGTGTGTGAGAGAGAGAGAGAGAGAGAGAGAGAGAGAGAGAGAGAGAGAGAGAGAGAGAGAGAGAGAGTGAATAAACAAATCAAATAATTAAATTGAAATAAAAAGTTAACCAAAACATTTACTTGTTTGAGCTACCTAGTTGAGCTGCTTCACACACACCTCGACTCCACTCGCCTTGGCTTGCACACTTGCTGCCTACAATAAAAATATAGATTGTTAAGTTACATTTCATATTGAATAATTGAATATTGAATCGAATGATACATTCTGAGGTGCTCATGCATGCAACGGAGAGAGAGAGAGAGAGAGAGAGAGAGAGAGAGAGAGAGAGAGAGAGAGAGAGAGTGTGCGCGAGAACGTTTTGCTATTGGGGGAGACACAAGCTTTCTGGGAGGAAGAGAGGGTGCACAGTGAGCAAGGGTGGGTGGCTGACGGCCCGAAAATGATAGCGTTTTTCTGTGGGAGTGCGACACAGCAGTGGCGGGAGTAGGAGGGCGATTCAGGCAGTTGGGGGAGCTGCGCGCATTGGCAGTTACGGAAGCCGAGTCATTGGCGATCAAGGGAACTGGGCGCATTGGCTGTATGGTGCAGGCCAAGTTAACAACGGGCTTGCAGGGAAGTTGATGCCAAGCTGGGCCAATAAAACAACGGGCTTACAGAGTGCAAGCTGGGCGTGGCAGTAAGCGAATGTGTGGTCGAGCGTGAGGGCGGGTGTTCGTGGCGGGACAATAAGCGAGGGGGCCCGACAGTAAGCGAGGGTGGGTGTTCGTGGAGGGAGCAGAGAGCAGACCTACCCTGCCGGAGAGCGTCTCTCTCTCTTTGCGTTCGACGTGCTCTCTGCGTCTCTCTCTTCTTCTTCGACGTGCTCTCTACGTCTCTCTCTCTCTCTCTCTCTCTCTCTCTCTCTCTCGTACTTCACGGAGCATTGACACTCCAAAGCTGGAAATATGAGCTTCTTCACAAAGCACTGGCACTCCGGACCATAGAATATGAGCTTTTGAATTTCGGCCGTCAGTGGCCCGTCACCAAGCAACTAGTGTACTTGAAATCCTGGCAAAGCCGCCACGAACGTACTCATTTGAAAGCGTCGTTAATGTGAGTGTGTGCTCTTGCCAGCTCATTTTTGTTTTGTTCGAGGCCTCCAACTCGCAGTAGACGACACGTGGCATGGGAGACCCAAGCGCCATATTATGTTAGTAGATAATCATCAAAAGTGTTATTTGTTCGGTGAGATGATATACTTGTCCCTCAGTGTGTTTGGCCCTCATTGCCAAAAGAATCGAGTGATTACATAATATGATCACATGAAACCAAAGTGATTCCACCAATGGGAATCCTCCTTGTTGCATACATGTTAACCATATATATATATATATATATGTGTGGGTGTGTATATGTGTGTGTGTGTATGGAAGGAGTTTCTTTTTATATATTGCCACAAAGAAAAGAAAGAAAGATGTAAGCTTCTTTTCATTGTGGCAATATATAAGAAGAAATTCTAACATGTAGTACAATAATGCAATGCACACCATAGTAGAATAGGTCATTTACAAGCGAGGGGGGTAACTGCCCTCATAACTATATGGCACAGGGTAGGGGCCTAGGGGGATCAAGGGCCCAAATTGAGGGAGGGTGCACAACTTTGATATATATATATATATATATATATATATATATATATATATATAGAGAGAGAGAGAGAGAGAGAGAGAGAGAGAGAGAGGTGCTTCAAGGACATCACTTGCTTAAATTTACATCTCTCTTTCTTTTCATTGTGACAATATATACTAAAAGATTTCCTTTTTTGGGCAATACCCACAAAATGTGAGTAAATTGAATTAATCACCAAAACATTTACAAAGAGAGCCATGCTCAGAACCTCAACCTTATCCACCAATCCATAGAGTAGCAAACTCATTGGATCAACATAGCACCAACCACCATAAGGATCAATACAACACATATCAGGGGAGCCAGGGAGCCACCAACCTAAACAAAACCAAATAGAGGAGCTAGGGCCGAGTCCAGAGCTTCCATCACCTCCCAAGAGCAAGTCGAAAATGTCCCGAGCCCGAGCCCGAGCCCGAGCCCGAGCCCGAACCAAGAGCCGCACATCTCAGAAGCCAAAACTGCTTCAAGGACCACCGAACCACAAACCCCTTCAAGCTGTTGCAGGAGAGCCAAGATTCATCAAAAGATGTAACAAGAGCTGTGCGATGCCACCATGCAACCGAAGGCTGCCACCCACCAGGAACATGTCCCAGCAGTACGAGATCCGCCCTTCCAACCAGAAGAACTGAGTGCCAATCTTTCCCCCAAGAGAGCCGGGGGGCGGGGGGCAGAGGCTATGGCGAAGAGCATGGGCGGGGATGCAAGGGCATCCCTCCAAGCTACTCGAGATTCTCCGCGCAAAGGGGGGCTTGTGACAGGGTGGGCTCAGCGCTTCGCTTGCTGGCTTTGCGGGAGTGAGGTTGGATGCAGAACACAGCAACGCTCCCCGCAACCCTATAATCAATATATACTAAGAAAACTTAACATACAATTGTTCTTTCTTTTCATTGTGGCAATATATAAGAAGAAACTCCAACATGTAGTACAATAATGCAATGCACAACATAGTAGAAATAGGTCATTACAATCGAGGAGGTCATCACTATATGGCACGGGGTCGGGGCCTAGGGGAACCAAAGGCCCAAATTGAGCGAGGGTGCACAACTTTCGTTCAATCGCCATGGTGAACTAGGACTTTGCATTGGAGGTGGGCGTAAGGGAAAACGGCAAATGTGGGTTGCAGAGAAGGAAAGTGAAAGCACGCGTAGCGAAGTGAATCGAGAGTAATGAGTTTTCTCTCTCTCAAGCATCACTATGTTAGGGAAGCTCTATGCTCTTGACCCACATGTGAAAGAAGGCCTTATTCTAGATGCAATCACCTTGATCATCTTTGCTTTAACTTTGATGGCTTGTACTACGCTTGAGAGAATTTACGATTGGTAGGCATGGGGCACTATAGGTTGCCTGGCTTGAGCAGTAGGGGAATGCTAGCATGCGACTTGAGGGCCAAAGGAAGGCGAGGGCACTGATGCGTTGTAGGCAAGCGACAACAAGGGAATCCTCAAGAAATCTTATGAGTAATGCATTATATTTTTAAGGGAAAATTACCAAAATACCCCTCTAATTTGTGGAAATTCCCAAAATACCCTTGTATCTATTTTAGCTAGATTGTTCACGATTTCTTAATCTTTATTCTTTTTTGACAATGTATATTCGTTTTTTAGTGTTTAGCATATAATTTGTCACAAATTACCTCCCAAAGAAAGACAATTATGTCTAAAATTAATGAAGCAATTCATCTCCAAAGCCTACATAACCAGCTCAAATTCTAGTTTTAGTATCTTGTATTCATAGACAATCAATCTTCTTATGAAAAGCTATAATTTTTTTAATTTTTGGATAAATTTACTCTCACAACCAGGGGTATTTTGGGAATTTTGGAATATTTGAAGGGCATTTTGGGAATTTTTGACAATATATGAGGGGTATATTGGGAATTTTTGAAATTTGAAAGGTATTTTGAGAATTTTCACAAATTAGAGGGGTATTTTGGTAATTTTCCCTATTTTTAAGTGTGATAGTATGTGCCTACGATTTTGAAAAAATCCAAAAAGAGCGAAATCTATAGGAGATACCGTAAAATGTTGTGGATGATGGGGCAAAAAAAAAAGGTTTTTCTTAAAAAAGGAAGCTTGTGTCTGTGTTTGTTGCACATGCCGTACTTTGTGGAGAGTATTTTTGAGGGATGGAGTAGAAGTTTCAAGTTTCGTGGGTAGTCGGCGTGCGTTCCCTTCAAGCTACTTAGGGTGTAGAGATGGGTGATGCAAAGCAATCCATCATGTTGATGAGGAAATGAGGGCGTGTACCAGGCGGGGGGCGGGGCGGGCATTGGAGCTGTCATGATGTGTGGCGTGCTCTGCCACCACTGCCGTGCACCCTCTCTCATCCGTGCACCCTGTCTCTGTGTATGCTGCTCCTTGCAATTGGAAGGGGCGTGAGGAGCCGCGCACGAGTTGCAAGAGGGGAGGCGACGAGAGGAGAGGAGGGGCCGAGAGGGTAGCTTCCAGCCTAGGCGAGAAATTTAGGGGGGGGGGGGGGGGATCTTCGACATTAAAGGGGTTTTCTTAAATCGTCAGCGAGTAATATGTGTCGATTACAAAGATTCTTTCACAAATTTTGCTTCTTTTTTTTGCATGGTAAGTGTGTAACGGGACATTTGCATGGATCCCTTGTCCGAGGAGGCTTTTAATGTAGGTGGATGCCTTTTCATTGCAATTAGTAAGACTCTTGTGGAGGTGGCGGTGCTACCCAAAAAGCTCAAATTTAATGCTAACTGGCTTGCGCGACCTGCCTATCGACGGGTCTCGCTTGCTCTTACCACTGGTGCATGTATGTGTCCGTCTTTATACATATCTATATGACACACACACAATGGATACTGTCGTCATCACTGATCTCCCCCTAGAGAGAGAGAGAGAGAGAGAGAGAGAGAGAGAGAGAGAGAGAAGAGCCAGCTCTCAACCTCGCAATCACTATTTGTGATATTGTGGAAAGATTACTCTTATCATAGGTGCCAACCACCACAATGCAAAGCATGATGTCCCTCTCAAAGAGCCTATGACCGCAACATCACGATGCATTCGTTAGCCCTTACAACTACTGGCAAAATGCCCTATAGTTGAGGAACTCACTTTGGACTGACCAATGAAAGTAACCTGTTGCCTCGTTGCTTGCTCAATTGACCATGTCTTGCAATCAATCAATATTCTTTTTGCAGTTACTAAATCTATCCAACTTTTTAAGGTTCCTATTTCAAAATCATTTAATTTTTCTATCATTTAAATTATTGCTATGCCTATATATTTAAGTCTATTGCAATTTTCATATAAAAGTTCAATATTCATCAATTTATTCTATATTATTTAATACATTTCATGTATCTAAATATGTAGTTTCATGAGTAAATCTTATTTGATTTATTTAAAGTATTAATTTAAATTTTTTTCTATATTTTCTTGCTTTCATTTACAAACTATCTATAGTTTACAATTTCAAAATAAAAATTATTTGAGAGAGAGAGAGAGAGAGAGAGAGAGAGAGAGAGAGAGTCTCATTGACGGTGTACCCGCACCTGCATTACTTGCACATAAAAAAGCCCATGAAAAAACTATGAAGTCAGCCTCCCTCCCTCCCTCCCTCTCTCCCTCTCTCTCTCTCTCATCGTAAAAGTTGCAACATCCTTTGTTCTGTTCGATGAAGGAAAAGTGACGGACTGCCGTGTGGGTGCAAGAGAGGGAAGGAGAGAAAGGGGGAAGGAGATGAGCATACACAGTATCTTGGTGGAGCACTTGAGAGCAATGGCTCTCAACTCCTTATTCTCATTATAAGCATGAATGAGTAAGTGGGCGGGCGCCCTGGCCACGAGGCCTGGAACCTAACAATCTCCCACTTGTTGAAGGCCAACGTGGCCCAAGTGGCTAAATAATGTAGGGGCTATTATGTACAAATGTACAAAAAACGTGAAGCGTGAGTGTAGCGTCACCCTACACCCATCATCTCTATGCAATGTGCGAACCGCTCTGAGGCTAAGCTCTTTGTTAGAGCATCTACTGGGTTTTCATCCGTGTGAATTTTGACTAACTCAATGCGTTTGCTTTAGGTGCAAAATTGCTTATGGCTGTGTTGAATGTATGCCATGACAATGTTAGCGAACATAGCAAGAAAATAGTCTTCATTTTCATCACTAAAATTAAGGCCTTTTGAAGTAAACTATGAGAAGATGTTGCTGAACTTATTCAAGTGAGAATGGGGTGAGAACTAGCATTAGTGCCCTCTTTCATATTCATGCGCATAAGCTTCTTCATCAAGAAAACCTTGTTCGAGGCATTGTTGCCATCCCATGCTGCACATAGAGCATCCATAAATCTCTGGCATTGGTCTTATCCATTATGGTAAAGTAAATGGATTCACCAAGGTGCAGGCGAATGGTCACCATAGCACACTCATTCAAGTCTTCCCACTGTTCATCACTGTACACATTCTCTCTTCTTTCATGTAAGGGTGCTATCAAGCCTTTGTTGACCAAAACATCTTGCATACACTGCCTCCAATAAGCAAAGTTTGTGCCATCAAACTTTTTGATGTAGTATTCTCTTTCGGAAGCACTACTTGCAGCCATGACTCAAGAGAATGTAGCCAAAATTTTTTTATGGCAAATTGCTTGGGATAATTTCGTCAGAGTTTCCCCTAGAACAGGAGTGAAAACTCAAACCAAAAGTAGTAAAATCATTGTGTAAGAACAACTAGAAGTGCCAAGAATGCAAAAAATGGACGCGCGAAAAAAATTCGTCAGAATCTCCTCTGTACGAGGAGCAAACTTCCAAAGCCAACATACCAAAAGTAAGCACACAACCTTCTCAAAACAACCACTAGGCATAAATTGCTCAAAACCACTATTGTGTGATCGCCAACTCGGCGTCCAAAGCACAAGAAATGGCCCAAGTACATATCCTATGACGAGGGTACCATAAGAGGGGAACTCAAGCTATTTGTATCACCGAAGGTATCTCAACATTCGAGAATACCCCAACTCAAAGAAAACCTCAGGCAACGATTCTTCAAGGGCTAAAGCAGATACAAAACGACTAGGCCACAGTCTCACAAAGGGCTCTTTCAGTGTGTGTCTCAAAAACGACTGAGAAAACGGCTAAAATAGCCAAAAAATGGCTCCACACGTAGTACAATAGGCAGTGTACGCAACTCAACGTACATGAGTGACCGCACTCAAACATGCACCAAGAATTGATGCATGCAATAAAAGTTATCCATGCGAGGATATCTGCTCTCAAAAGAGCTCAATAGCACTATGGTGTGCTAAAGCAAACATGCATCTGTCAACACATCTGTCCGTAGAGAGACTACTGTAAAAATGATTTCCAAAAATTGTCTGAAAAGAAATGTGTTTGTAAGTGTTTGGAAGCTGGAGAAACTGTGTGTAAATGGGCTTGAAAGCCCCCTAACCTACGTGCTGATGTTGATATGGAAATGTTGGTGCCGGTTTCCACCGCCGAACAAAAAGTGCGCTAGTCGAGTAGCAGCCAAGAGAGCTGTAGCCGAAAACTATGCCATAGAGCAAAATCGGTGCGCTCGGTTTCGATGCCGGGTGTCACTCCTCTGTGGTAGTGGCACCTCACATGTGCATATCGCAAGCACAATTGTCCACGGAGAAAATGGACTCGGGTCGGATGTCAACCGTATCGAGATGTGTTGAGCCCATGGGAAGCGCCAAGAAAGTAAGTGTGCTCTCTCTGTCGCACTGTATGCTGATAGTAGTGCCGGCGTGGATCAACAAGTCGTCAATGTCCGGTGTTGAGGTGGACGGACTAAGGTCAAGACTGTCGGTGAAATCGGTGTTGAAACGGATAATCTCTGATGTCGAGGCCACCTCCTGCCACCAAACGAGAGTCTCCAATGCCAAGACGAGGTGTTGAAGTCACAAATCCCTGCTCTCACTCTCTCTCACACGCTTGCTCTCTCACAATGAGAGTATCTCTCTCTCTCTCTCTCTCTCTCACAGCTTGCTCTCATTGCTGGATTGTCGAGGGCCCTTTGGTGGGAGCAAACCCTTGCACACAATAAGGTGTAAGCTTGAGATTCTTTAAAAAAAAAATGAATTCTTTGCAATTTGTCAAAACATCCTGCAGACTGTCAGGTCCGGATGGAAGTGTGTGTGTGTGGGCACTGCTCGGCGTGTGCTTCCCTTGATCTACAAACGTGGTCGACCTCCTCCAAGCTCTTGGATTCCCTTCCTGTTGCTTGCACTGCCGACTCTGTCTTGATTGCTTCAAACCTTCAAAGGCTTTCCCAATTCAACGTGAAAATCCCGCTTGCTGCAAGCCTTCACTGTACGTGTCTGTGTCACACACACAAACTCTCTATTTGCTTGACTTCTCCTGCTCCTAAATCTTTGCTCGATTCTGTGCAAGCTTCCAAGCCTTTCTTGCAAGATTCCTCGCCTGCTCACCTTGCTTGGTATGCCTTTGCTTGCACTTCGACCTGCTCAATGATGCCCAGCGCTGCCTCAAATTTTAAGCTTGCTTTCCTTGCTTACAACTCCTTTGCTGTCAACTTTACTTGTCTCAATAAGATCCTTAATCCCCCCTAGAGCTCACGGGCTCACCCGATTCTCTGCCAGGGCTTTGATTAGTTTGTTCACACCCCTTGCCCGATTCTATAGAGCTTGCCAAAGTTTCAAGAATCCATACCCGATGGAGTCACTACACACGTCGAGTAGTCAGGGCTTGGGTGCCATGCTCTTGGGCTCTGATACCACTTGATGGAACTGCTGTGCAGGTGCAAGAGAGGGAAGGAGAGAAGGGGGGGAAGGAGATGAGCATACACAGTATTTTGGTGGAGCACTTGAGAGCAATGGCTCTCAACTCCTTATTCTCATTATAAGCATGGATAGAGTAAGTGGGAAGGCACGACCACGAGGCCTGATACCTAGCAAAAAGATGGCCGCTATGCATGTGATTTTTATAGAGATGCTATGCATGGATAGAGTAAGTGGGCAGGCGCGTGCCGGCCACAACCCGACCACGAGGCCTGAAACCTAACAAAAAGATGGCAGCTATGCATGTGATTTTTATAGAGATGCTTTGCTCTCACTTCGTCCATAGCTCAAGGTGGTAGAGTAGTGTGTCGACAAAGTGGGTAGCACAACTCACCCACAGTTATTGAAAGCGACAGAGTGGGTGGCACAACCCACATATCAAGATGCTCGTCATTGGGCTACCAACCTTCTCTCTCAGAAATTCTCGGATAGAATCCCCAAAGGCCCCTATGTGGATCTTCATCTCAAGATGGGAGAACGCAGACGTGCTTGCCAAGACCCCCTTGGCTTGGCAAGGCTCTCCATAGTTGCTGCAAGCATTTGCAACCACGTGGAACCTCATTCCTTTCATTTTACTATAGTATATAGATATATAGATTAGAAAGATCATTGAGAACCTTTCTGTGCTTTGTAAATACACCACCCTTAATGTGGTGCTACATGCCTTCATCTTACAAAATGCAATAATATATGATTTCATCACGAAGAGTCCCTTGCTTGTATTCTCAATAGACATCCAAAGTCTTGTTTTGTTCGGTGAGATGATATAATAGTCCCTCCTATTATCAAATTGTGTTTGGCCCTTATCCCCAAAAGACTCGAGTGATTGCATGCCAAAGCACATGAAACCAAAGTGATTCCATCAATGGAATCACATGAAACCAAAGTGATTCCATCAATGGAAATGCCCCTTGTTGGGAGAGTAAAGTTGTAAAGAGACCCTCAAACCAAGTCACACACACACACACACACACACACACACACACACACACACACACACAGTGGTACTTAAAGAAGTTCCTGGTTTATCTTTTAAATCTTGTAGCTTCACCTCCATACCATGTGACTCGGCCCGTCTCTAATACTTGCAAATACGGATTCTTTCCTAAGTAGTTTACTACCCTATAACCAAAACCTGCCGTGAAGGTGCAGGGGCTTTCTCTCTGCAAGCATAGGCAGCCTCAATGTTGCGTAATGGAGTCGTTCCACCCATGTCGATTCTGTTCATTACTACGATTTGGCAACCCACCTCCCTCCTCTATATAAAGAGGTGAGGGTGCTTCTCTGGCCCTCACTTAGCTTTGTTTGTTGTGCTGCCTAGAAAGATTTGCGTTGTGTTTGACATTGAAGCATGGAGCTCGCTACAACTGACACACAGGTCGGCCACCTTGCCCATGTGTATTTCTTTACAGTTTTTTTTAAAAGAAGGGGAGCATTGTCTACTTTGAAGTAACTGCTGTAGAGGATGTTTAATATTAAGCATGGTCTTTTTACTCTAAACCTAGTTGTGATCCTCCATGGTTGGGAGCATATATAACAAATCATGCTATGTCATGGTGACTGTGGTAAGTCATGGGTACTGAAAGAGATAAAGGTGTCATTCTTATTTATTGTTTGCTAATGGCATGAGGTTTACAATGGCCTTTTGAAAGAGGGCTCTTTTCTGCTGCTTTGCTGAACCTGATTCTATTTCCTGAGAGTAACTAAGCCTACCTTGGTGGCCTAATGGGCTTCAGCATACCACATGTGTTAATTAATACTGTTGCTTTTTTAGCTACTGGTCGTAAACAAGTTTTTTTTGTCATCCGGGTATGGATTACCAATTGCTAAACCGCTTGATAAATTTCTGTCAACAACTGGTTTGATTGTGTGACTACTCTACCTTAGCAATGGTTTGTCCTTTTGGGATTGCTGCTGCGTTCCCTTGCTTAGCAAAATTTTCTCGATGGAAATGTGATGCAATGAAGGGCCTACTGATGACCTGTTAGTACATAGACTTTGTAATCATGCTGGGTATATGTATTTACTTAAGAGGGTGGAGTTTTCTATCGTACTATGCTCTGGTTTTTGGAATGTTTTGAGCCCGGTTGCACCATCCGGTTGTTCCTACTACCTTATGGACTAGGTTTAGCTATACATGCATTGCCTAGAAACACATAGACTGTTGGCTAGATGTGTTGTTCTCTGTCTAGCTGCGCTATAGTTTTAAATAATGTTGGGCCTTTTTGCTTACCAGGGCTGCACTTGGACTATACTGTATTCATTTAGGATGTATTTACTTGACAAATGGTACTCCTCTCATAAACTTTGAGTACTGAGGTGAGTTTAAACACGGTAAATAACATGACATATATTCGGCTCATAAAACGGGGTATATTTTTTAATTCCGTGAGAGAGAAAATATGGGTAAGTGATAGAGGATTTTTCAAAGTCCATTCTACCATAATGGACTTTTGACCTAGATTTTTTTGACATTTTTTTCTAAAATCTATGGACTTAGCTTGGTAAGGTTTAAAAAGAATTTTGTAAGATATACATGGATAACAACTAGTATAGTCCATTGATACCTGTAAAACACATCCAAGGCTAACTGAATTGTTGTCTTGTTTGGATGGATGTAGGTAAGGACTCTATCTTATCTTGGAAGGTTTTTTTTAGCTTTGGCAAGCTGTCCTACACTGGATTACACTTTCACTTACTACTTTTGGGAAGTTCTTCTGTTACTTTGTATACTGGAATGAGGCTTCATTCTTACAAACATTGTACAAAATAATTCTAAGACTGAATTGTTTTTGTACTTATCATTTCATTTCTTCCAAAGCCAGCTATCTTTTGAATTTAAAAGTTCATTTATGTCATATTATTTATGGTAAAACAACTACACACACACACACACACACACACACACACACACACACACACACACACACACACACACACACACACACACACACACACACACACACACACACACACACACACACACTTGGTCATGACTTCTGACCTGGATAGTATCTATGGGGCTCGGTTAATGTTCTAAATTGCCATTTCTGGCCACAATTGAGTTGTAACTTTAGGAGATTTTACCTTATGTTTTACATGCTAAATTATTGCCTTGGGGCTGTGGCTGCTCTAGCATCTCATCTGGAGGGGATTGTAGACTACACTTCGAATCACTGTCTGAGCTCAAGTGGTTAAATTGAGTTGCTGCTGCCTGGTAAGGGATTACCCTGTGCTGAACAAATGCTTAATTTGTTATGTGGATCACATTAGTTAATATTCAATCTAGTTACCATAAAGCTAAAACTTTCCTAGCATCTTGTTCTGGCTACCCTATGGGTACTATCGCCTAATCTACCTCCTACCAGTTTTAGTTTTTAAGCTAAAACCTATTCTTTGGCCCCTCATAAACTTGGGCGGCTTTCGAGTTCATTGTCTCTACTTAGGTTTTCATCATGCTGTCGCGACTGCATCACTGCCCCGCTCTGATGGAAAGTTGCCTGCCTTGGCTTCCCTACCTCCCACTCATTGATAGAATCCTACCCGGATTACCTCGTACATTCATCGAGGCTAGGTGGCCGTGGCACCACCACTAATGAGCATCTGTCGGAGTGCATCCCTGCCTCCTCCACTATAAAAGGTGAGGATTTTTTCCCCTCACTTAGGCTTGGTCTTCCTTAGCTGCTTGGAAAATTGCTTGGCATGGCGACTGCTCACAGGTTTCGTTAAAATCTCATCCATGCTTTGATATCTGACTATAAACCAGGAATAAAAAAACCTTTTTGAAAAACTGGTCTTTTGGGATTCTTTTATCTTTTCACATTAGCAAAGGAGTTTTTTTTGGATGCTTGACTGGTACTGACTGCTTTAAAGATGACAGTAAATACTAGTGATGGTGCTGGTGATGGTACTGGTTTGGGCTTCTTTATCTGGTACTGACTGATCCTCTGCTAAAAACCTGGTGATAGTGCTGGTTATGCATAAACACTGGTGATGGTGTTGGTGATGACAGGTTTTTGTGCTTTGGCATGAGTGAAAGAATATGATTATTTTCTTGCTGGCTTCCAGTCCTGCTCACTGAATGTAGAAATCTGTAATTTTTTTTTCCCACTGACTGACTTTACTACATGGTTACTGGCCACCGACTGGTTTTTTGGTCTCAAATCTCTGGTATAATTCTGGTTTTTTTAAACAAAATCTTACTCTCTTGGGAATGGTTGGGAATAGCCAGATCTGGCTCTGGTGCTGACTTACAAATCTACTTAGAGTTCTGGCTTAAAACTAGCCTTCTACAAATATATCTAGTAAGGATCTGTACAGATGGGGCTTTCTTTGTGCATAGCACTGATTACTTACTTTAGGTCTCTGATTTCTTGGCATAAAAATAACATTAGTTTACTAAGGGAATTGCAAAATGGTGCACTGGTTCTGGCTGCCATTTTTCTAGGTACAATTGTATCCACATCAGTATGGGATACTGTTTGGCTTCTGTAACTGGTACTTACAGATCCTCTGCTACTTTGCTGGAATATGACATTGAATACTATTCAAAAAAAGATATATGGTGAATATAAGGGCTGATTACCTGGTGGTAGTGCTGGTTATACATAGTTTTTTTGGCTACTAAAATGCTGCCATATTCTGTTAAATCTAGTAACAAAATTACAAAAAATAGAGATCTGGCCTGGTCTAATTGAGTGTACACAGACCTTGTTTCTTCAGCTTGATCCTGGGTGTTAGTTGGGTCTAGTTTGACACTATACAGATCTGGTCTGTTAAAATGCTTTTTACAATTGGAAGAATGATAGGGCTCTTTTTTACTTTGCTGCCTTAGGTTGTTATATGGTAGGTGAAGGATTATGTTATAACTTACAAAAACTTTTACCTAATGCTTGGTTAGCTGGCATAGATCTGGTTCTTCACTTTACCTGAAGCTAAATATATAAATTCAATCTTTCTGCTCTGACTTAATGGAACCATCAAGATGCCAAGCTTTGCTTTGGTCTAGGTTTGACAAAATTGTGCTGGGTAAACTTGGAGAGTCAACCCAACTGTTATTGATGATTATTTTGTTTTTTATACCTAAGGGCCCTACACACACACACACACACACACACACACACACACACACACACACACACACACACACACACACACACACACACACACACACACACACACACACACATATATATATATATATATATATATATATATATATATATAGAGAGAGAGAGAGAGAGAGAGAGAGAGAGAGAGGTGCTTGAAGCACAACACTTGCTTAAATTTACATCTTTCTTTCTTTTCATTGTTGCAATATATAAGAAGAAACTCCAACACATAGTACAATAATGCAATGCACACCATAGTAGAATAGGTCATTACAATCGAGGGGGATACATACCCTTGTCACTATGGCATGGGGTCGGGGCCTAGAGGAGATCAAGAGCCCAACTTGAGGGAGGGTGCACAACTTTGATATTCGTTGTTCTATCGCCACGGTGAACTAGGGTAAATTAGGAGTGAACTCAGAGTGAACTAGTGTAAATTAGGAGTGAACTAGGGAAAAAAATGGCACTCCAAGTTCACTCCTAGTTTAGCCCAAGTCAGCTCTAGTTCACTAGCCTCGCGGGGCAAGGTTGAACCCGAGACCTCTTGGTTTCCACATGAAAGCCCTATTGCCACACGCTAGCATGCATCGGTGACCATGTCCACACACTAGACGTAAAATACCATAGTTCATGCCCTAGTTCAGTCTTAGCTCATCATGGTGGTTGCGTGGTGGAGATCAAAGCCTCTCTATGCCTTGTGCCATAAAGTGAAGAGGCCTATCTAACCATGATAAAGATTTCCAATAGACCTACCTCCAGAGCCTTGCCTTGGTTTTGCGAAAGCCCTTAGTGCTACCCCTAAAATTAGAAGGTTGTAAAACCCTTCCAAGGGGCTCCTACCCGCTTGTAGTAGGGCTAGAAATATGTTTCCTTTCAAAAGATTTGTAGAAAATTTGGAAAAATTGTTGTATGTCCTTCCAATTTGTGTAAGAAGAACTTTAAGGACTTCAAAATGAAAAGTGGTCACACTGAGAGATACCCCTTCCCAGGGGTCTATGCAAAAACTATATAATTTACACATTTATACAATATCATATACATCAAATTTACAAAAGCGTTTGCATAGGGGAGGAGTTCTCAATGCCCGACCTAGCATGGAGTTTAAGCCATGAGCTAGGCTCCATCTAGAGGTACCTAGCAACTACCTTTGAATGTGTGGTATGAATGAATGACCAAGCGGAGGGTGAAGATACGTGTACACTGCATTGCAAGAATAGAGAGAGAGAGAGAGAGAGAGAGAGAGAGAGAGAGAGAGAGAGAGAGAGAGAGAGAGAGAGAGAGAGAGAGAGAGAGAATAATGGAAGGTGAAATAGAGTATGCAGAGACACATGAGAATGACAAAAGAGAGTCTTTAAATGCCTCATCTAAATGAAACATGCAACCATGAATTAGTGCAAGTACAAAATCTGGGTATACCATAACTTCAAAATATAAATGACTAGTAGAAGCACTGGACCGTGTGTAGGGATTGACCGGTCTATCCATCCTCTTTTTCTCTTACTATGGACATAGAAAATTTCACTTCATAGAGAGCGAGCCAAAACACCTCCAACCTACCTGAGTTAGACATAAGTTGAGGCCGCTTCACCTCTCTCCATAATCTTGACCTTTGAAAGGATTCCAAATACCAGCAAGTGGTAGGATATCAATACCGACCATACCAATTTAGGCACCATGCCTCTTTGATACCCAACATTGGGTGCTTAAGAAAATCCAAGGCAAGATCCCCGACATGTTAGCCGTTTAGATCGTTCAACCCCAATGCACTAATTGTGTAGATGAGCATAACAAAAAAAGAAGAAGATCCACACAACACCCTAGATTTAGCAAAGCCCCAGGTCATTGACCCTTTCATCTAAGGCTAAGCGATGTCTATATGATCATAATCTTGTAGCAACGTTGTCATGAGAAACATAAAACACGAGTTCAATCAAAATAGCATCTTTCATATGCACAAACAATCCTTTCCAAGCAGTTAGATTGTATAGGGTCTCTACCCTTACATGTCCACCATAAAAACATCAAAACCACTCCATAATCCAATTCAAGATAGTATAACATAATCCAATCTTGTCACATGGGTGATCACTCCACCCATCTTAGGATGATGCACATCCATCTTGCAAAACCACTTTAGCACATACCATGGCTGCAAAAATTTCGGTAGCATTTTGGCATCAAAGCCATAACAAAAAAAAAGATCCAAGCGCCACACCGGCTTCCACCATCAAAATCAAAACATAATCTATGAGGGATTTCAACCCTTTGCCATAAACCATAATCCTAACTGAAACAACTCCCACACTTGGATTTTTTACTATACACGCTGCAATCATCTCGAGCCAACACACATGGTCCTTAAAGAATGAACTTTTTATGCATAAAAGAAGTTTGACCAAATCTAAATATAACTTCAAAATTCTATTTTGATAATGTTTAACAATGCATAAGTGACACACTATGAACGCACCTCACCCTCCTAGCACATAGAGCTAGTTTTTGACCTAGAAGGGTGAAAAGCATTATACACATGCACATGGAACATCCAAATCCATCTATGAGATTCCCCACATCATATGAGGTTACCGCATCAACCCATTCATGATGCAAAACAGCTCCACCACTTTGGTCAAGCATATACCATAACACCACATATATGGGAAAAACATCTTTTTTTTTTTGAGCACATGCATGACATGCAAAAGAAAGTATTTGACCTAAAATCATGCATCAAGCTCAGACCTATAACAAAGAATAACACCTTATCACATCATTTTGTCCATACGAGACTTATGCAAACAACCATGACACAAAAAAAGCCACTTTATTTATATTTACCCGTATGGTTTGGGTTGACTAACCATATACTCCCATATAAGTTTACAGACACCAAAAAATTGAAATAAACTCACCAAAACATATATGAACCACTCATCAAAATCACGACTCCATATGGCACTAGGTAGCACCCTTATATACATAGGTAATTCCGTACAAGGAATGGTTAATAACTCGCACTCATGAAGTTATTCCGATGATTTAAATACATTTATCAGCAAGTTTAATCAAATTTTTGATATGGTTAAGTGGGTTCCTTCATCCAACAAATCTTTATAGTGGTTCTCTCTATCCTAAGGTTTTTGTATGTTCCGGATGCATCCGTGGTATCACTTTTGTATTTTGAAAACAACTCTTATGTGTTCTCTCATTGCACATCACATCACTCATTAAGATTCACAGACATGGATTTTTGTGTACACTTAAGTTGGGCTCTCAAAAATCAATTTGTACGAGCATGCATTTAAGTGATTGAGCAAAATTTTACGTATGTACTATGAGAAATAGAATTCCAAAAACAAACTTTTGCATTTTTCATAATTACCTCTCTCTATGCTGAGTTGATGTTTCTTACAGGGCCCAAAATTGAGTCCAAGTTTCTCCTAATGCAAATTTGGGTGTCCAAAACATCATCTACTGTACCAAAGATGGTTCCAAGGTTCAAAACACAAAGAGGAGCATCTTCAAGCAGGGAACCTAAAACAAAATGGATTTGGAAGACAAAGGAGCACTTATCTTCTCCACCAACTGTAAAACCGATAAAGCAATGCAGAGTTAAGTCTCAGAAGACTCAACCACAACATTCTAACCAAGACAAACCAAGATACCGATGGCAGGTAAAAGCTCGACAACCACCAATATTGATACCGACAGCTCAGGAAATCAGCATACCAAAGCATCTTGACGGTACAATAAAGCAAAGAGCACATAAGCTACCTCTTTGAAAGACAGCAACAAGAAACCTTGACATCAGAAACCCTTGAGTTAATTACCAACTCTCGCACAAAATTTTGAAGAAGAAATCGATGGTGCAACTTTTGAACCTTCAAAAAGAAGATTCCATAGGAAATCCTATGCCGCATGGAAGAGGTCGTCCAAGCTCAAGAAGTTCAAAGAGGGAGGAAAGAGCATCTCTTTCCTTACATACGATGGCACCTTTGGTGCTACAGACAAAGTCTTGGCCTTTATCCAACAATTCAATGCGGCGTTTAAAGATGAGGGCTTCACGGAGTCCTCTAAGCTACACCATGTAGCCATGCACTTTCAAAAGTCCACCAGGCAATGGTGGTCTAGCCTACGGGCCAACGGTGAAGCTCCACAAACATGGAAAGCTTTAAGAGCTTCCATCATGAAGCAGTTTTTGGCCACCGATGTCAAAGACAAAGTACTCACCGAATGGCGAACCTTGAAGCTCTCTCCCTACGAATCCATTCATAACTATGTAGACAAGTTTTGGGACTTACATCTCAAAGACACTGTCTTCAAAAAGATGGATTTTGGAGAGCAAAAACAACAATTTTGTGCGGGCCTAATTGAAGAAATGGTGGAGTATGTCAACTCCCAAAGGCCACGCACTCTATCTGCGGTCATACACCATACTATGGTGTCTTCTCAAATCAATTTCCAAACAGGGGCTAAGAGAAATCTTAAGCCCACAGAAATCAAGGGTTCCAATGAGCCTAAGGGGAAGGACAATGCCCAAAAATATCCTAAGGGAAATTCCAATAACAACAAAGCTAAGGAGAAGGGAGTTTACAAAGGCCAAAACAAACTCTCTTCTGAAGAGCTTGAGTGTTATCGCAAGGATAACCGTTGTTTCAAGTGCGGCGAGCAAGGGCATGTGTATTGCACTTGTCCCCAAAAGAACACCCACCATCAGCCTCCTAGAGCTACCTTGGTCTAAATCCAAGAAGCGGAAGCTCACCACAAAGGATCTCCTCTATGCCATGCTTGGGGAAAGGTAAGAGAACATGATGCTTTTATTCTCTTTGACCCTGGTTCTACTCACAATTTCATATCCACAGAGTTGTCCACCAAGCTAGGCATCCAAGCTTGTGAGATGGGAAATGTCCTACTTTTAGATTGTGCTTTCAAGGGGCAAGAAGCTTCAGTCACTCCCTTAATCGGGAAATTGAGCCTCCATGTCCAAAGCTATGTGCACAAAGAGGACTTCTTCATCTCTCCTCTCAAGCATGAGGATGTAATCCTAGGGGCACCATGGTTTGATTGCATGGCTGCCAATGTTAAATTCCCTGAAAGAAAAATTTACTTTAAGTACAGGGAAAAACATATGTACATAGATGCTAAGGAAATGGGTAACACCATACCCATTGTACATATGCAAGCTTTCAATAAGTCAATAAAGAGCTCTATTTCCGTGTACATGATTTCTCTTAAAGATTCTCAAAATGAACCTAATGCTTTAGCAAAAGAAAATATAAACAATCACAAGGAATTAGAGTTATCCAATTTTCTCAAGGGGTTTCAACATGTCTTTATTGACGACATCCCTTGTGAACTACCTCCTACACGAGGCAATGATGACCATGCAATTGAACTTCTTCCAAGAAGTTCACAACCTAATAATCCTCCTTATAGAGTTTCTCAAGCTCAACAAGAGGAGATTATGCGGCAAGTGCATGAGTTAGTTGAGAAGGGCATGGTTAGGCCTATTAGGCCTAGCTCATCTCCATTTTTCTCACCCATATTATTAGTGCAAAATAAAGATGACACATATCGTGTGTGTGTCAATTATAAAGCACTAAATAGGATCACTGTCAAGAATAGGTTTCCCGTTCCACGCGTAGAAGACCTATTTGATAAGCTACAAGGGTCCACCTACTTCAGTAGGATTAACCTAAAAAGTGGCTACCATCAAATAAGGATAGTTGATCAAGACATTGTAAAGATTGCATTTTGCACTATGTTTGGTCTTTATGAATACATTGTCAGGCCTTTTGGCTTGACCAATGCACTAGCCACATTTAACTGCTTGATGGAGAAGCTATTCAGGCCTCACCGAACCTTTACTGGAGTGTTCTTTGATGATATTATCATCTACTCTAATTCACTAGATGAACATAAGCAACACCTCCAGGTAATATTTAATGTTAATTGAAAGAAAAGTGAGTTTTTCTTACAAGAGATTCAGTATTTAGGTCACATTATCTCTCAAGATGGCATCCAAATGGATCCATCAAAGTTAGAGGTAATAAAAGGATGGCCTAAACCAAGGAATCTTCATGAACTAAGAAGCTTTATAGGTATGTGTGCATACTATAGACGCTTCATAGAAAAGTTCTCACAAATCGCGCGATCATTACATGACCTAACAAAGAAAAACGTTAGGTATACATGGTCTACCAAGGAGAACAATGCTTTTGAAAAGCTTAAAGAAAAGATTGTCTCTCAACCTGTGCTTACACTGCCGGATCTCTCAAAGCCATTTGAGGTCCAATGTGACGCTTGTGGTGATTGCCTTGGAGCTGTTTTGGCACGCCATAGCCTATGAAAGTGGAAGGATCGACCCTGTTGAGCAAGATCTAGGCATATATGAAAAGGAAATCATCGCAGCTCTACATGCCTTAGACTCATGGAAGCACTATTTATTGGGAACTCTTTTCATTCTGCGGACCGCTCACCAAAGCCTTAAGTACTTCATGATGCAGACCAAGCTCTCCAACAAACGCGATATTTCTCTTGGCTCTTGAGGATTTTCTCATCTAGGAAAAAAAGAAATTGTGAGACCCATCAAGTCAAAAGGAGTGTTGCCCTCAACAAAGTGAAGCACATAATGGAGCTTCCATAGGTTTTCATGCCATATATTCAATAGGTAGATGTCCACCCACAACACACACACACACACACACACACACACACACACACACACACACACACACACACACACACACACACACACACACACAGAGGAAAGAGACCAAGCATGTGTGCAGACACAATCACATACATTTCAATTAGATATTAACCACGCATGTTTGAAACACATACGCATTCATCATACATTGTAAATTTGTGGGCACCAATCAACGGGCATGCATTCAATCACACATGCTAAAAATGGTTTAAATAGCAAAACAATGCCGATGATTCCATGCATGCAATGATTGGGGATAAATGTTGTGACTACACCAGGATGTTGATGTCACTCATTGCTTTCACGACGGGCATGTGCAGAGTGAGGCAAGGGAAAATGTCCACCTCCTCTCTCCCAAGTTGAGCAATCCACAAGAAAACATTAAAACTAGCCTCCATGATCATCTTGAGGAGTATGTTCCTCTTTCATAAGAGAACATCTCTTTCATAAGATGATAGATGAAGCAATGTAAAATCCTCTGAATAAACCTTGGGGGTGCACCTTTAAGAAACTATTTGTATAATGTGCGTTCAAAGGGTATTAAAAAAAACCCTTTACTTACATGGTTAAGTTAGTAAAATGACCATTTTTTCTTTAAAAACTTATTGGTTTTTTGCTAAAATCAATTTAAAAACCCTTTTTGTTAATATAATCATGTTAAAATTTTTAACTTTTGGCAATTAAAAAACCCATTCATTAGAACTCATGTGGTAACTTACATGTCTAAGAGGTGAGCCCCCTAAGGAATAAAGGCGTCAAGCTAAAGATCTTGCAACTTGAGGATGACCATCCATCCTATATGCTTCAACAATCCCTCCTTATCATGATAGTTTTTAGGATGGCATACCTCTCAAGGAGACTAATGCGCTAGTTGGGTACACCCAAGGGACCATGGCAATTGAGAAGGGCACCAAGAAGCCAAGAGAAGCCATTGTTCATTGGCATGATAAGAGTACCCACACTCTTTTGTGAGTGTACGAAGAGACCTAGAATCAAACAAAGAAAGGAAATTTCTTTCGCTCCAAAGACTGGGAGGACACACTTAATAAGGATGTCAACGCAATCACAATCCAAAGCATGCCTAGGATTGCATTGATGTCCTAAAAAAACGCACAAGAAAGAGCTCAACAAGAAAAATTTCTTCAATGCATCTCGTAGCATGTAGACACTCTTCAAAATGTGTGGTGCATTATAGGGAAGGACTCCAAAAGCAAGTGGGATTGTGGGTGCCTTTGATAGCGACAATCATGGGGCTTCATCAACAACTACACCCATAGACACTCCAGTTGATGGTGATTACCAATAATCTGGAGCCTCATCTCAAACCCCTAAGTGGATCCCTCACCCGCTAAAGTATATATGTGTGGACTTTATGAAAACAAAGCAAAGACTACAAAGTCCACAATTGGGACATCAAGAAAAACTGTGGAGACTCAATTATATGGGCTCTCATAGCATCTACAAAGGCAAAAGAGATAATCTATTGGCATTTTGGGAGATTGATATGGCTCACATGGAGCATGATCTCAAGATGCAGCAAAACTAACTAAATTTGCAGTATGAGGTTGCAAATCTAATTGCTAGGAGACATGACCAGTACGTTTAGATTTTTTATGAAATGTTTCTCTTGTCTTGAGCTTGTTTTCTTACTAGTGTCTAACTTTACATGTGATGGGTTCTTTTTAGGTTTTTTGCATCTCTTATCTTGAGCCTGTTTTCTTACTAGTGTCTAACTTTACATGTAATGGGTTCTCTTTAGGTTTTTTGCATCTCTTGTTGTGGATCAATTAGCACGCTTGCTCCACTAGTAATCCGAGTAAACTCTCTCACACTTATTGATGTATTGTCACCTATGTTAATTGAACTTGTGAGTGGTAACCCATTGCAACATCTTTACGCTTATCCATATGATGTAGGAGTCTTACCGTAGCACAAGCGATATTTTTCAAGTGACCTAAAACCCGAGAAAATTTCTAAATGGCTAGGACCCAATTTGTGCTATGTGTTGCACTCTATATTGTGATAGGTGAAACGTTTTTTATTTTTTTCCGGTATTCTTGTCTTGTCCACAATGACTCAAGTGTCTAAGAACCAATATCAAGCCCTTACAAAGGGAGAATTAAGCCCTTGCCACCACGCGTTGTCACGTGGTGATACATGGAACTACAAAGGAGTTTGTTTTGCCCAATTCTTCTCAAGTTCAAAAGGGCTAAATATCTTAGAAGAGGAAATTACACCCTTTTTAGAGATGCTTGTAGTACCGTGTGTCAGCACATGGTGCTATATGAAGCTTTTCAGGGGCTTTATTACGTTGGGGTAAAGATGGGTGCCTTATCTTGGAAGAGGAAATTACACGCTTTTTAGAGATTCTTGTAGTACCGTGTGTCGGCATATGGTGCTATATGAAGCTTTTCAGGGGCTTATTATGTTGGGGTAAAGATGGGGGCCTTATCCCAAGCCGAACACTAGATCTGGATGCCCATTGTTTCACCTTATTGATTGAACATGTCACAAAGTGATGATGTGTCTGCCCGAGAGCATGTGGGAAACGCTAACCCGAACTGCTGCGAAAAAACCAGATTCTGGAAACCCTAACCCTAAAACTTGTAAACCCTAAAATTTGCCAAAAACCTAAAAACAACAGAAACCCTAACCTTAAAAGGGCAGTAGAGCTAATTTTCCGTGATGATGATGTGGTAGAATTTGCATAAAGTGCGGCGATTTTTTAGCTTTTGGTGTCAACTTTTTCCTACGCAATTGGAGAATAGAGAGAGAGAGAGAATACGGTTGCTTTATTTTCATTACGCAATTGCCAGGAGAGAGAGAGAGAATTGGATTGCTTTATTTCTACAACTCAAGAGAGAGCTTGAGAGAGAAGAGCTTTTGCTTTTATTTTAGGCTTTTGATGTGCAGCTTTTGGGGCTCTGCTTTTGGCATCCCTTGTAATTTAAATACATGGTGAGGGCTCACACTCTGCAGAGCATCTAGACGTAGAGTCTGAGAGTGAAACCCTAACCACTCTCTTGTACTTTGAACACTGATTAATACATAAAGATTTACCAAAACAGGTGCCAATCTTTGGGGCCAATATCTCTAGGCACGGAACTCCGCCGGGCCTCTATTGTGAACTGTGAATAGTTTTGAAGTGGTTTTTTTGTGCTGTTGTGATTTATTCTTGACTTGGAGTGTCCAAGTCTGTTATTACAGTGGTATCAGAGCATGGCTTTTCTATTCTACGAAAAATCCAATCCCCAATTTTCTTTCCGCGGCACCTATGGCTTCACACAAGGATCAGTCAACTCCCTCTACATCCGGAGATGCGGGCAAGGATTACAATGAAGATTCTGGCAGAGGGTATGGCCGGCCTCGGCCTACTCAGGGGGAGCAAAGAGAGATGAAGCATCGTCAATTGATCGGTGATGCAACAAAGATGATGCTAAGTTTTGCAAAGGACCCGAAATTGGCAAAATATATGAGCGAGACATCTTTCAAGAAGTGCACGAGCAGTGGCAGAAAACCACAACACAACCCTTGAAACCCGCTCTCAAGAAACCTTCTGCTCACAAGAAATATTTAGATAAAGAATTAGAAGAGGTGGTTGATGCACGAATTGCTCAGCTTTTTGACGCGCAAAACAAGGCTAAAAAGCACGGCAAAAAGTAGACGAAAGGCACTGATTTCTCGGGTTATTTGGGTCGTCAGTCGACATTTCATAAGGCAAAGAAACAGAAGAAGCGTGTTCGATTTGAAGGAGTAACGAGTTCTTCTTCTTCTTCTGAAAGTTCTTCTAGCTCTTCACATTCGAGCGAAGAAGACAGAAAAGGCAAAAAGCGAAGCAAGAAACAACGCTTTGAAAAGGGCAAGAAAAAGGCAAAGAAGTCTAAATCTCGCCCAGTGAGTGACGGTTCTACAGAGGACGCGTCTATGGACTTTGATGACGGCAAATGCGAACAAGAAGAATTTTTATAAAGCCAACCAATATGACTTTTTGGAAGATAAAAGCAAGAAAGTTCGAGAGTTTAAGGAAGGAGGACAATCGATCAAATTTGACACTTTTGCAGGATACAAAGATGCTTCTAAGGCTTTGTCTTTTATACAACAGTTTGACATCGCTTTCGCGGGAGGACGCTACTTAGAGCACTCCAAGATTCGGAGAGCTGCCTCTTATTTTAAGGGGAATACTCGAACTTGGTGGTCCACACTTCTTTTCAACAAGACTATGTCAGTTGAATGGCTGAAATTTAAGAAGCTTTTTATTTCTTCTTGGTTGACACAAGAGTATGAACGCGATATACGAGCTGCTTGGAACCATCTTCGGATGACCAAGAGAGATACAATGGATACTTACTGTGAGAGATTCTAGAGCTCTTTTCTACCCGCCTCTTCATTCAAGAAGATCTTGTTCAGAGAACATATTGAGTGGTTCACCTTGGGTCTACCTACAGAGATCCGAGATCACTGCTTGGAACAAAAGTCAGCTTCTATTCAGGAGTTGATGAGTCATGCAAAGCGGGGCTTTGACATTCACTCTAGCAGTCTGACCTACCCCACCGATGAGGTCATGACACAAAGAGCCGAAACGACTTCAGGGAATGAAAGTAGAAAGAGAAAGAGCAACCCAAAGAAGAAGGATGCATGACCCAAGCTTACCCCTCAGGAGAGAGCTCGCTTCATCAAGGAGGGGAAGTGCTTTGGATGCGGGGAACATGGACATATCTCCATGAAGTGCCCTAAAAAGGCACAAAAAGGATAGAATGATAAGGACGACGAGACAGGCCTGAGAGTTCGAGACCAGTTGAGGAACATGGAAGAAAAGGCAAGATGAAAATAGGACTAGTTCTAGATTGTGTGGGTACCAATCCCAACACCATGGACGAGAGTACAAAACTTTGTCGAGCTTGGGGCAAAGTGAAAGACCAAGAGGCCCTGATCTTCTTTGATGGAGGAGCCAAGGCCAACTTCATTTCATCGAAATTGGCGGCGCGGCTCAAGATCACTCCCGATTGGATGGGACCACTTGCGGAGGCTGTTCTAGCAGCACCCGGCAGGGGCGTAGCCATTACACCTGTCATTGGCAAACTTTGGTTTAGGGTTTAGGGGTATTTGGGGAATGAGGAGTTTTTCTTAATGCCTTTGGAAGGTTGTGATTTTCTCTTAGGGATTCCCTGGTACCACAAGAACAACGCCATGGTCGATTATCGGGCGAGGAAAGCGACATTGACTACGGAGAAGGGCAGAACCATTGTACTTGATATTAAACTGAAGGGTGAGTCTGTCCCTATTGTATCGGCTTTGGCTATTTCTAAATTAATGATATCCAGTCTATTTGTTTACTCAATCTTTATGAAAGAATTGAGCGATAAGGATAGGACAAATATGTCTAAACTTTGATAAAGGGTGCCAAGATTTTCTCCACTCTCACGTCGATTGCTTCTTAGAGGGCCTACCAGGTGAGTTCACCTGGTCATCTTGAAGATCATACTATTGATCTGATACCTGGAAGCACACCACCGAACCGGCCACCTTACCGTGTGAGCCGAGCACAGAATGAAGAGATTATGAACCAAGTGAAAGACCTCTTGGAAAAGGGTCTTGTCCAGCCTAGTACTTCACCATATTGCTCTCCAGTGTTGTTGGTTTTGAAGAAAGACGGATCTTGGAGAATGTGCATCGATTATAGAGCTCTCAAAAAAATCTCCATAAAGAACAAATTTTCGGTTCCTAGGATCCATGATATATTGGACAGATTACAGGGATCCTCGTGCTTTAGCAGGATTAATCTAAAGAGTGGATATCATCAGATCAGGATCGCGTCAGAGACATCTACAGGACAGCTTTTTGGATGACTTTTGGGTTATTTGAGTTTTTGGTGATGCCTTTTGGCTTAACCAATGCTCCTGCGACATTTAACCGGATGATGAACATGATTTTTCGAGAGTACACGCTATTTGTTGGCACTTTCTTTGACGATATCATTGTTTTCTCCAAGAATGTGGCAGAACACAGAGATCATCTACTTCAGGTCTTTCACGCATTACGAGATCACAAGTTAGTGATTAATGTAAAGAACAATGAATTTTTCCTACCAGAGATACACTTTTTGGGACACATTGTCTCAGCAAGGAGTGCAAATGGATACGGACAAGATAGAGACTATTCGTGATTGGCCCGATTTGAACAATGTCCATGAAGTTACAAGCTTCTTGGGACTGTGTTACAGGCGGTTCATTCGAAAGTTTGCAGAGGTTGCTTCCCCTTTGCATATCTTGACACAAAAAGGAGTCCCTTTCTCGTGGGGACCCACATAGGTGACTGCCTTTCAGACATTGAAAGAGAAATTGACTACAAGACCAGTTTTGACTTTGCCAAACTTGCAGAAGTCATTTGAAGTATATTGTGATGCTTATGGTCGTAGTCTGGGTGCGGTATTAATGCAAGAAGGCCATGTCATTGCTTACGAGAGCCGATTGTTCTCAAGGTTAGAGATGACAGCACAGATTTATGAGAAAGAGATTTTGGCGGTTACCCATGCTCTTACTCAGTGGTGGCATTACCTACTCACAGCAGATTTTACTGTCTTTACAGACCATCAGAGTTTGTGCTACTTCTTTTCATAGAAGCAGCTTTCGTAAAAGCAGATGCGGTGGGCGAACATCTTGTCACAGTTTCCTTCCAGATTGTCCATGTGCAGGGACAGAAGAATGTGGTGGCAGATGCTTTGTCTCGGAAGCCGTTGGTTCTGGCTATGTATGTGATACACCATAGGAGCTTCGAGGATATGGTTGACCAGTATGCCACAGATACAGATTTTGCTGACATTTTCATATGGATACGGCATGGAGATACAGTAGGGGGATCTTCCATTCAGGTTGGCTACTTGATGAGAAAAACCATGTTGTGCGTTACACAATCGTTGAGGGAAAAGTTTATGATTGAATTCCATTGTCCACCTTTTACGGGTCACCGCGGCATTGCTACCATTATGAAAGGGGTAGAGAGATACTTCTTTTGGCCGAGACTCAAAAAGGATGTGGAAGAGTTTGTGCGCAGTTGCTTAGTATGCTAGAAGGTCAAGTTTGACAGGCATAAAGCACAGGGATAGTTACAGCCTTTACCCATACCCACCTGCCTCTGGGAAAGTATTGCAATGGATTTCATTTTTGATCTCACGAGAACACAGAGGGGTCACGATGGTATCTGGACTGTTATTGACAAATTTAGCAAACAGGCTCATTTCATTCCAGTGAATAAAATAGTCAAACCGGATCACTTAGCGAGACTGTTTGTGGCCTAGATTTTCAGATTACATGGCATGCCTGAGATGATTGTCTATGACAGGGACCCCAGATTTACGAGTTTTTTTTTAGAAGGAAATTTGGGAGAACATTGGCACGCTGTTGCAGTCCTCGTCATCGTTCCACCCGCAGACTTATGGGCAATCTGAGACTGCCAATTTAGTGGTTCTAGATTTATTGAATTCTTATATCTCGGATTAGAAGACTCAATGGGAAAAGTACTTACCTTTGGTAGAATTTGCCTACAATAACACGATACACTCTTCGACGGGGAAGGCACCATTTGAGATTGTGGAAGGTGCTACGAAGGTTCCACCCTTCCTAAGGACGAAAGATAAGATTTTTGAAGCGGATGAATATACGTGAGACTTAGATACGGCTTTTGACAAGGTTCACAAGACTTTGCAGAAATCTCAAGAGCGACAGAAAAAGGCAGCGGATCGCCATCGTCGCGACTTGAAATTGAAGGAGGATGATTGGGTGCTCTTACGTTTTGAGAAGACACACCTGAGAAAGAAAAAGGGAAAGGAGAGGATTTTTCCAAAGCTGAGTATGCGATACTACGGACCTTTCCAGATCACTGAAAATATAAATGATGTCTCCTTCCGACTGAAACTGCCAGATACTTGGAGGATTCACAATGCATTTCATGTGAGTCTCTTGAAACCTTTTAAAGGTGATGTGCCTGATGATGGGGAGCCTGATGAGAAACCTGAAGTGGAAGAAAATGAGGAGATCCTTATTCCTGTACAGATTTTGGCACATAAGGATACGAAGAATAAAGGTAAAGTCCGAAGGCGGTTCTTGGTTAAGTTCAAGAACTATCTTGCATTGGATGCAAAGTGGATGGAGGAGGAGGACCTTGCAGATACTCCTCAGATTGTGAAACTTTACCGCGAGGCTTTTGGTTTAGCATAGTCTACTCCAAATGGAACCCAGAATTCAGCTTGGCCGGAGATCTGGTGCAGTGGGATGCACAAGAGGGGAGTCACTCCGCTCCTTTGTCAACAGATGCCTTGATTTAGATACTAGAGTCACTAATGTCTCTTCGAGCTTCAGGGATATTGAAAGATGACAGTATTTTGCTGTATGCCTTTATGAAATGGAATTCCTGATTATGATACTGATTTGTTCTTGACTTCTTTTAAGTGCAGGAACTGATAGAAGAAATGACTGCAGCGTTTTGGTCTAATTGATCTCGAATAGACATGGTTGCAATATGGGTTAGTCAATCGGACATCGATGAGGTCCCGATTGGACCTAGATGTGATTGCTAGCTACATTGCAGATAAATCATCGTCTAAGATCCGAATGAATGTGAATGTCATGTGATGTCCTTTGATGTTCTGTGATGTGACTGTTGATTGGTACATGTGCTAGATGTGCGTTCCTAGTACGTAGGTACTAACAGTCAGTGTCTGCTAAGACGGTTTATGGCTTCTATCTGTTTTGTAGGCGTAATCGAGGGCGATTACAATGCTTTCAAGAGGGGAGTATGTCACAAAGTGATGACATGTCTGCCCAAGAGCATGCGGGAAACCCTAACCCTGAGTGCTGCAGACAACGTAGATTCTAGAAACCCTGACCCTAAAACTTGCAAACCCTAAAATTTGCCAAAAACCCTAAAAATAACTGAAACCCTAACCCTAACCCTAACCCTAACCCTAACCCTAAAAGGGCAACAGAGCTGATTTTCTGTGATGATGATGTGGCAGAATTTTCATAAAGTCCGACAGTTTTTCAGCTTTTGGCTTCAGCTTTTTCCTACACAATTGGAGAATAGAGAGAGAGAGAGAGAGAGAGAGAGAGAGAGAGAGAGAGAGAGAGAGAGAGAGAGAGAGAGAGAGAGAGAGAGAGAGAGAGAGAGAGAGAGAGAGAGAGAGAGAGAGAGAGAGAGAGAGAGAGAGAGAGAATTTGATTGCTTTATTTTTACAACTCAAGAGAGAGCTTGAGAGAGAAGAGCTTTTGCTTTTATTTTAGGCTTTTGATCTGCAGCTTTTGGGGCTCTGCTTTTGGCATCCCTTGTAATTTAAATATGTGGTGAGGGCTCACACTCTGCAGAGCATCTGGACGCAGAGTCTGAGAGTGAAACCTTAACCACTCTCTTGTACTTTGAACACTAATCAATACATAAAGAAATACCAAAAGGGGCACCAGTCTTTGGGGCCAATATCTCTAGGCACGGAACTCTGCCGGGCTAGTGCAAATCTATTGTGAATTGTGAACTGTTTTGAAGTGGTTATTTGGTGATGTTGTGATTGATTCTTGACTTGGAGTGTCAAGTCTGTTACAGAACATATACAAGCGATAAGGAGTACTCTCACTTCACTTTTGAGAGGTTGCCCACCCACTCACCATGTCATCTCTCCTCTTCCAATTCACCGTGCATGCAAGCATCACATACTCACAAATTAGGCCCTCTGAAGATTCCTACATCACCATGTGACGACATGTGGTGCTATAGCACCATGGACAAACATATGGTGCTACAAGAATCTCCACAAATTGCTTAAATGAGCCCCTTTTAAGCTTCCTATAGCACTAAGTGTCGACACGTGGTGCTATAGGCAACTCTACAAAGCGCTTAAATAAGTCCCTTTGAAGCTTCCTATAGCACCACATGATGACATATGGTGCTACATGCAGCTTTATAAAGTGCTTAAATTAGACCTTATGAAGCTTCCTGTGGCACCACGTGCTGACACATGGTGCTATAAGAAAATTTGTAAAAGACTTAAAGCCCCTTTGAAGATTCCTAAAATATCATGTGCCGACACATGGTGCTACAAGAATCTCCACAAAGAGTTTAAATTAGCCTCTTTGAAATTTTCTTTAGCACCATGTGCCGGCACGTGATACTACAGACAACTCCACAAATCCTCTTTGAAACTTTCTTTAGCACCACATCTCAAAACATGGTGCTATAGGTAGGTCCAAAAAGCTCATGGATTAGCCTCTTTGAAGCTTCCTATAGCCCCACATGTAGACACATGGTGCTACATGAAACTCCATAAATGGCTTAAATTTGCAATCATAAAGCTTCCTATAGCACTACTTACTGACACATGGTGCTATAGGAAGCTCCACAAAGCTATTAAATTCTTTGAAACTTCCTTTAGCACCATGTGTCAAGAAGCTCCACAAAGTGCCTTAATTAGCCTTTTTAAAACTTCCTTTAGCACCACATATCGATATATGGTGCTACATGCAACTCCACAAAGCGTTTAAAGTAGACTCTTTGAAATTTCCTTTAGCACCATGTGTCAACACGTGGTGCTATAGGAAGCTCCATAAAGCTCTTAAATAAGCCTCTTTGAACCTTCCTATAGCACCACGTGTCAACACGTGGTGCTACAAGCAATCCATAAAGGGCTTAAATTTGAAGGAGTACCAGCGGAAGTGCGACGCGAGAGAGAGTGCGAGAAGAAGAGCACGACGATATGGTGAACTCGCTCTACTGTAATGTGTAGAGCATAGTGAGTTCTTATTAGGTTTTTACAAAAGAATATGTGTACATACCTGGCGGCCCACCCACTTACCTGGGCGACCACATTGGGCTTTATACCCCAACAACCTCCCACTTAAAGTCCAATGTGGTACTTTAAGTGTGAGAGAAGCTACTATACAAGAGATGTAGAGAAGTGATGTACTACCCTACACCTAACTGCTTGCGAAAATGCGCAAAGCTCTCTGAGGGAAGTCCTTTTGTATGTAGATCAGCAGGATTTTCTGTGGTGTGAAATTTGACAAGCTGAAGTTGCTTATCCTCGAGCATTTCCCTAATGAAATGATACTTCACATCCACATGCTTTGTCTTTGAGTGATAAACTGGATTGCGAGCCAATTGTATAGCCCTTTGACTATCACAATATAACACAGGCATCTCTTCTTTGATTCCCAAATCTGTTACTAGTCGATTAAGCCAAATTGATTATTTGCATGCCTCTGATGCTGCAACATATTCAGCCTCTGTAGTAGACTGAGTAACACAATCTTGTAATCTAGAACGCCATGATACTGCTCCACCAGCCAATGTAAAGACATACCCTGACGTAGACCTTCGGTTGTCTAAGTCACCTGCATAATCTGAGTCTGTAAAACCCTTTACACTTAGCTCCTGACTCCCATAGCATATACGCATACTCTTTGTAGCTTTCAGGTATCTCAATATTCCTTTCACTGCCTCCCAATGTTTCTTGCCTAGGTTTGACATGTATCGACTTACTACTCCCACTGCAAATGCAATGTCTGGGCGAGTAGCAATCATTGCATACATCAAACTACCCACTGCAGACGCATATGGAATCTTATCCATTTCAGCCCGTTCTTCCTCAGACACAGGACAATCTTGTTTGCTAAGTTTCACATATGGTGGCAATGGAACACTCAGTGCCTTTCCCTTCTCCATATTGAAACGTTGCAAAACCTTGTCAATATACTCTGTTTGAGATAACCAAATCAACTTCTTTGATCTGTCTCTCTCAATGCGCATACCAAGTATATGACTTGCCTCACCCATGTCTTTCATGTCAAACGATTTTTCCATCTTTGACTTCAAAGCTGAAATTTCTTCCAAGTGCTTGCCAGCAATCAACATGTCATCCACATACAAAATAAGGATCAGCCAACTACCATCCTTAGCCTTCTTTGTATATAGACAGTGATCAAACTCACTACGTTTGTAGCCTTGAGAAAGCATAAACTTGTGGAATTTATGGTACCATGCCCTCGGTGATTGTTTTAAGCCATAAAGACTCTTTAACAACTGGCATACCCAATCTTCCTTGCCTTTCTCAACAAACCCTTCTGGCTGCTGCATGTAAATTTCCACATCTAAATCACCATGCAAGAACGCTGTCTTGACATCCATTTGGTGCAACACCAAATCTAATATGGAAACCAATGCAAGAAAGCATCTCAATGTAGTCATCTTGACCACCGGAGAGAAGACTTCATCAAAGTCAATGCCTTGTTCTTGCTTAAAGCCCTTGGCAACAAGCCTTGCTTTGTACTTTGGCTGACTATCATGAGCGGTGATCTTATACCTGTAAACCCATTTACAAGGTAGAGCCTTTTTGCCCTGTGGTAATTTAACTAGCTTCCATGTCTGGTTTTTATGCAGAGCTGTCATCTCTGACTGCATGGCCAATTGCCAATTCCCGGAGTCCTTCATTTGCACTGCTTCCTTGTAACATGAAGGCTCATTGCAATCAGTCAACATGACATAATTCATAGATGGAACAAACCTATCAGGAGGTCACGTGACACGTCCAGATCTACGCACAATAGGTGGCTCAGGCTTAGCCACAACCTGTGGTTCCACTCTATCCTGTCCTTGCTCCTCTTGAGCCCTGACATTTTGTCTTGCACGTGCAGGTCCATCTTCTTGGAAGAAAACTCTTCTAGTCTCCTCAACCCTCTCTGGTTTAGAATGATATTTGGATTCATTAAAGTGAACATCATTGCTGCGGACAACCTTTCTGGATTCAGGATCCCAAAGTATATACCCCATCTCACCAGAATTACCATAGCCTAGAAAGATGCACTTTCTACTCTTTGGCTCAAGTTTGTTCCTAAATTCCTTTGGAACGTGAGTATATGCCTCACAGCCAAAGACTCTGAGATGCTTGTATGAGGGCATTTTGCCTGACCATACCATCTCTGGCACTGAATCCTTCTGCAAAACCTTGCTAGGAGATCTATTTACAAGATGAACAGCTGTTGATACAGCTTCATCCCAAAACCCATTTGGCAGTTGTGCATTAGACAACATACTTATGACCTTGTCTTGTATGGTCCTATTCATCCTCTCAGCAACACCATTTTGAGGAGGATTGTAAGGAGTAGTAAGTTCACGTTTTATACCTTTTGACTCACAAAAGTTCTGAAAGGCCTTTGAAACATACTCTCCACCATTGTCAGCGCGTAAGCATTTAAGCTTCTTGCCACTTTGATTCTCCACAAGTGTCACAAACGTTTTGAAAACACTAAATGCTTCATCCTTGTGCTTGAGAAAGTAAACCCATACTTTCCTCGAGTAATCATCTATAAATGTCATAAAGTAAGAAGCTCCCCCTAGAGATAGGTTAGGCATAGGTCCACACAAATCACTATGAACAAGTGCCAACTGTGTATCTCTTCTACTGCTTCTATGCTTATGTGGCTGCTGTGTTTGCTTACCATACAGACAATGTTCACAGAATTCAAAATCATTAAATGAAAAGCTAGGAAAATAACCAGAACGAAACAAGATTTCTATTCCCTTCTTGGACATATGTCCTAACCGGCTATGCCACAAAGAAACGTTCGGCTGCTCGGTTACATTGATTACATTTTTAGAGACATTTGATACATAAATCATGTAAAGTCCTCTAGACTTTACTCCATGTGCTACTATCATAGAACCCTTGGATATCTTCCACATGTTTTGTCCAAAAGTGGTGACGTAGACAGCATCATCAAGTAAACCTGTGCTGATCAAGCTCTTTGTAATTGCGGGAACATGTCTCACATTCTTCAGCGTGAAAGAAGAGCCATTCTGAAACTTCAATTGAACATCTCCAACACCTAAGATCTCACATGTCTGCCCATTGCCTAGCCGAACATGATCTTTAGTGGGCACATAAGAGGTAAACCACTCCTTGTTCGGAGACACATGAAGTGATGCCCCTGAGTCTATAATCCAGTCACTCAGTGCATTTCCATCAGATGCTATAAGAAGAGCTGAGTCCATTGTATTCTTCAAGAAGTAGATGTCTCCTGACACTAGACTGTCATCCTCTGCAACAGTGTTTGTCACATTTATTTCTTGAATCTTCACTGAGGACTTGTTCTTCTCACCATGGTCTTCAGCTTTCTCTTTGCCTTTTTCTGCTTTCCATTCTCTGCAGTCTCTTTTCATGTGACACTTCTTGCCACAATGGTAGCATTCTATGTAACTCTTGCCTTTAGCACTGCGAGACTTGCTACGAGATTGATTCCTATTTCCACCTTTGTACTTTTCTTTGGTCCTTCCCCTGACAACTAAGGCTGTTCCTTTGCCTTTGTCCATTGTCTTTCTATTGGTTTCTTCAGTAAGCAGACTTCCTTCTACACCTGCTATGTTCAAACCATCTGGAGGTGTAGAATTACTCAAAGCTGTGCGAAAAGTGTCCCAACTTTCCGGCAATGTGATCAACAGGAACATAGCTCTAACAGGTTCATCAAACTTGACACCTTGAGCTGACAACTGACTATAGATTGTGTTGAATTCATTCAGATGATTGGACATAGGTGTCCCTTCTTTCATCTTCAAGTCAACAAGCTTCTTAAGCCAGTATACCTGTGAAGTTGCACTCTGCTTCTCATAAAGATCACTCAGCTTTAACCATGCTTGATAAGCCAAAATCTCGTCTGCTACATTGAAGTAAACGCTTTCTGCCAAAGTCAGCATAATGGTAGAAAGTGCCAATTCATCCATTTCGCTCCATTCATCTTCGTCCATATCTTCTGGTTTTATCCCCTTGAGCTTTATAGGTTTTATCTGCTTCTTTTGTACCAACACGTGCCAATCTGCTTCTTCCACAACGGGAAATTGGTTCCATCCAGCTTCTTGATATTGTAAAGAGCAGTGTCCTGTGATCCAGCCATAGCTACGCTTCACAGTAGTTTACTTTCCTGGGAAAAATTCGGCAGAGTTTCCCCTGTAAACTGACCTCTGAACCAATATCAACCTGTCAAATGAACCAAGAAAGCTTCAGATTCTGCAAAAATTTTGGCAGAGTCTCCTTTGTAAAATGGCTATGGTGTACTCAAAAACAGACCAAAAAATAGCTCAAAAACACTGTCTCTCTGACATTGTAAGCTGTGGGTAAACCTGTCCTGCACCTGTACTGTCTCTGACTGTTCTGTCACTATCCTGTAAGCATAAACTGTGACAATGCCTCAACGGCACTAAAGCAAAGATGCAATCCCAACTGTCTAACTCACAGTCAATACATCCTAGTTGCCTATCTAAGGGTGCTCGAGGGATCGCTTCAAGACCTGTATCACCGAAAGGATCTCAACGTTCGAGAATCCCCCAGCTCAATAAAACCTCACTCGACCCTCAACAAAGGCTGCAGTAAATCTAACAGTACATAGACTTCCCACAAAGTCATACATCCACAAATTTCCCACTATATGCTGTAACCGTTGCTGCGGTTGTTTGCTGCGTGACTCACAGCCAGCAAAGCCTCAACAAACATACATGATCTCTGACAATACATCCCATGTGGAAGTACCTGCAATGTCAGGATGAAATCTGGAATATCAAGTAGCAAACACAAGCTACCTGATGAACTAATGGATGTCGCCTACAGTCTGTGTGTAGATGCGCCCGTGTCGTATGTGACACGCCTCCAAGAACTGTGAGCCGTCCTTCGATGTGTAGACAGCCACAAATCAACACTCTGGGAGTGTCGATATCCTCAGCACCTGCAGTCGTAGGCCGAAAACCCCAAATTTGCAGAGTCGGATCTGCACCCGTCGAGACCACGAAGTCGAAAATGGCCTGCGCAGACCTTTGTCGAAGCCAAACGGTGGCCGAGATGACCTCAGAATGAAAGTCTTCGCCTGTCGAATTTCACTCCAATCTGAGCTGGTAACTCTAGCCTCCTGCAGTGCTACCCTGAGCCTCGATTTGAGCTCTGATACCAGTTGAAGGAGTACGAGTGGAAGTGCGATGCGAGAGAGAGTGCGAGAAGAAGAGCACGACGATATGGTGAACTCGCTCTATTGTAATGTGTAGAGCATAGTGAGTTCTTATTAGGTTTTTACAAAAGAATATGTGTACATACCTGGCGGCCCGCCCACTTACCTGGGCGACCACATTGGGCTTTATACCCCAACAAAATTATCCCTTATGAAGCTTCCAATAGCACCACGTGCCAACACGTGGTGGTATAGAGAATTTCATAAAGTGCTTAAATTAACTGCTGTGAAATTTCGTTTAGTACCACGTGTTGACACGTGGTGCTACGGGTAGCTTCTTTAATCGCTTAAATTAGCCTCTTTAAAGCTTCTTATAGAACCACGTGCTGACATGTGGTGCTACCACTGTACTGGGTGGGAGGAAGCAGATACCATCATGTCACACTTGGCTATCAAAATTTTAGCCTAGTGAGCACAATATAGAGTGTAGGCCACCCCTTTCCTATTTCACCCTCTTCCAATGCCATGTGGAATTCCTGAGTCTCCTTCCCCATAGTAGAGTAGTATAGATATTGAAAGCTATGTTAGAAACAAAGAATAAGGTAACAACAACCCAGAAGATGAACACACCAAAGAGAAACCTCCTAGTGTTTTTTTGGCCTCTCTCTCTCTCTCTCACTAGCACAAAAACCACCTCTAAAGGCTAATATAGTGCACACCTTAGAGCCTAGACCAAGAGGCTTATAAGCTTACAAGATTTTGGATGGAAGTACCTCTTACTTCAACCTCACCCCCCAATTTTTTAATAAAAAAAAGACTCCACTACCCCCACTCCACCCCTCCCTAACCGTGCACCCTTTGGGCTTCCCTCTTTTTTTTTGAGGCTGCACCCTTCTTTCTCTCTAGCCTATAAATATAGAGGCGTGGTTGTCCATTTTAAGGTGACATTTTTTTCACAAACAAGCTGTCAAAAAACCGAAATCTCACCACATCCTCTCACCACTCTGCTCAAATGGAATCTTCCTCTCAGGTTTGTAGCTTACCCTTGCTTTTGATTGTTCTTTCTTAGCTTGACATCTATGACATGTAGGATTATCCTATGACACCTGCCTTCCACCATTTTTTACTAACATTTTTATGTTTGTTTCGATGGTGATGGTGACAGGTAACAGGGTCTTCCTTTGGCTAAAACATTGCAATCTAGCTCAAGCTACCAAAGTTTAAGCTTTTCTCTCTCTCCATTGTTTGTAAACAAGCATTTTTTCATTATAATGGCTTCCAATAAGAGTATTTTTGAGCATTCCTGACCACTGTGTTTTAATGGTAAAAGTGGGGTCTTCATTTTGTAAATTCCTAGTAACCTACTCTCTCTCTCTGCCTCTGCCTCTACCTCTGTCTACACACACATTTGGGCCTCCAAGGTGGGCCACTCTCTCTCTAGGCCTACATAACTCTTTCACTCAAACAACCATGCATTCATTAAGAAATGCTAACATTAGAAATTACATCCTTTCCTGTCGAGATTGCATTCAATGCATTTTTAAGAGTTTGAGAGAGAGGGGGGGGGGGGAAGGGGGGGGCATAGGGGGGAGAGAGAGAGAGAGAGAGAGAGAGAGAGAGAGAGAGAGAGAGAGAGAGAGAGAGAGAGAGAGAGAGAGAGAGAGAGAGAGAGAGAGAGAGAGAGAGAGAGAGATGATGCTTCTACGTAACAAATCAAAGACATGAAACATGATTCGTGTTTGCTTTCAGTTGATGTAGACAGGAAAGGCTACGTTAGCACATGCTTAGCTAAAGTGTGTCGCCTTATCAGACGATGCTTACACGGCATAAGCGACGGCACACTATGTTGGAGACAGGTGTGTCAACGCTACGGGAGTGGATCACTGGGCATACTCCCGATCCATTACTATAGCAAGGATAGCACTCAAATGCATGTGTTACATGGAGTGGAGCATTGGTTGGGTGTACTCATAATCCATACTTAGCAAGGATAGCACTCAAATGTATGCATTGAGTTGCGGGCTCTCACTCATGAAATGCTCCTTGCAGTGTGCTATTTAAATGTCATTACCCTTTGCATTACATCATCTTCCAAGCCCCACATAATTTGAACCACAGTGCTACGTACAACATCATGAGCACCTTTTTGCAAGTAGAATGTATCCACATGCATCCCACAGATCATCTACCATACCTACCGCCTCTTGCATATGACCATAACCATCACTTGTTACATGCTACAAGAGCGCCAAAATCCAACCATAAAGAAAAAAAATGAAGGGCTGCCAAACTATAGTCTCACTTAGCACACAAAAGAATTATTTTATTTTTCCAACTTAGCTCCTCTCTTGTTAGCTCTCTTTGACTCTTTACTTGGAAACTCAAGATTGAGCTGAGACTTCCTAGGTGGCCCAAAATGAAGTGATCTTACATGGAGACATATAGTTAGATTCTCATGGCATTCTTTAAGCATGTTCTACTATTCTAAAGCAGGAGAAACCAAGATTTTCATGGCAATTAGGGCTTCAGGGATGGCGATGCCATCCCCTGGTTCTCTCCTTTCTCTATGGCAAGCGTAGGTGTAGTAGTGACATCAATTCATGGACTGGCAATGCCGTCCCTTGGTCTTCTCTTTGACAATACCCCCTCTGTTTCTCCACGCCTTTCACCCAGCCCTTGTCATCTTTGCCACCACCAAGAAGGTTGTAGCCGTTCTCAAAGGTAACTCCAAGGTCAAAGGTGTTGTTCATCTCACTCAGGAGGAGGACGGTAAGTATAGTTTCATCCTCCCAGCTCTCCCCACAGAGCTGTGAAGTTTGAACGTCCAATCACATTTAAGTTTAGCTACTATTAATTAGAGTGAGGAGATCCCCGAATGGATATCCCATGGCATTTATTCACTTTCCTACTAACAAAGCAAATGTTCCTACTTGCTCATGTTGTTTTGAAGTGCCACGATATGCAGCAAACTTACATCGTCACCGAGAGCACCCAATTGTGCGCACACACACACACACACACACACACACACACACACACACACACACACACACACACACACACACACACACACACACACACACACACACACACACACACACACACACACACACACACACACACACACACACACACACACACACACACACACGATGGGAGGTCTAAATACCTAGCAGTTGTAGGTTCTGCTTTTGTATCCTTCCCACCTAGGTGATCTACTCCTTCCCACGTGATCAATAGCAGCTAGCATGCCGCTTTCATCTCCTTGCCACCTAGGTGATCTTCTCCTTCCCACGTATCAAAAGTAGCTCACCAACAACAATGGTCTCTGTAACGATTAATGCACTAGTAACTTGTGTGTAGCGGAAATTGATAACATAGTGAGCATTCCATTAAGAATAGGTTCCTAATGATGAGCATAGAAAGAGTACTTAGTTTGAGAAAGCAGCATAGCAATTTACACCTAGCTAATTTGGCATAGACAATACTTGAAAAGAGAGAGAAATAGAACAATTGACAACAGTTGAGGACGGGATTTACATAGAGCCGGTCCCCCCTCCAAAAAGGCTTTGTATTATAGCTTCTCCCATCAAAGGAGAATTTTTTACAATACAATATTTGTGTTCCTTGACAAAATGTGTTGATGCAATGAAGATGGGAGCTTTATGCACCAAAACTATGCTTGAAAAACGCACCTAGTGTCCCTAGTGTCAGTCCCAAGACCTCACACACCTTCAAAAGTGGTGAGAGCTAGCAGGGAATGAGGAAAGATTCAGAGGAAGACGATATATCTTACGAAAAAGAAGTATTCTCCTCACATAATTACTCTAAGATCATAGATTAGCTTAGTAATTAGCATGGTAGAGGATATGAACATGCCATTGAAGCTTGGCTCTTGGTTGGATTTGCATTCCATGGCCAAGAGTTGTTGGTGTATGCCTCTACTTCTCAATGCTTGGAGAAGGAGATGGAGTTCTTCTTGCACACATGAGTTGTGTGTGTGTGTGTGTGTGTAGCAATGTGTTGGTAAAAAATGCAGCCCCTCTCTCTTCTTGGTCGACCCCTCCTACCACTTACTCTTGCTGGTCTCCCATTGGCTCCTACAAAGCTTAGCCAATCACAAATTAGAAGCATAATTGATAGCCTTGTGGCATGTGTCCCTCTTTTCCCTTTTGTGAGAGCTTTAGGTAATTAAAATAATTTAGTAAACTCTCATTGGACCTTTTAGTCTTCTGGCCGATAGGAATCAGGCCATTCGGCTGCTTGATGCTCATTGGACCCCTTGGTAGACTGTGCAATAGTCTTTTGGGGAGCTTAATTTCTATTGATTATTTTATCAAGTATTTTAAAATTAATTAGACTAATTTTACTCTAGCCTAATTCTCATTGGTCCACCTCTATGGCCATCCAATAGGATTTGAGGGAAGATTGGGGGCAACTGGACTAGGAGTCTGCTATGTGTCCAGTATTCCCTTTGGGGGAAGGTTTGGAGTGTGTGGGTGTATGTGTGTGTTTCTCTCTCCTCCCCTACTCTTAGGGCTCACCCCCTCCTTGATAGGGATGTGGGAAGAACGTTGAGTCTTCCCACCACCATTTAATTTTCCCGGCTTTGACCATTTGGACTTTTTAATTAACATTTTTGGAACCTTAGCCTATGGAAGTCTTAATGGAGCTAAACCTTAGGTCTTTTAAGCTCCATTGATGCACATTTATCTTTTGCAAATTATCCCCATTTGGATCCCTATTTTCCCTCCTTTGGATCCCTATTGAGACGGTCTGGTAGCCTTACCAATATTCTAGCTTTAACCTCCAATATTAGTTTTTGTGACATTACCTCTCTCTTGAAATCATAGTCGTCCTTGACTATGAGGTAGAGAAGATAAAATCTAGTCATTTGTATGTTTGCTAGTGGGTAGAGGATCCCTATTTTACCCTACGACACTGTTCCAGAATGGCTAGTCCATTTGGTGCTTGAGTGCCTTAGCTGCCGCAAGCATGTCTGCACATTAGTCCGTATCAATCTTCCATAGTAGAGTGACAAGCTCTACTTGGTGTTCGGGAGACGTCGTCGCCACAAACATGATCCTAAGCATGCATACTTATTAACATTTGTGCACAATAAATAAAAAGAGAGTCTTATAAGACAGGATCTTTGTTTATTTATACGTATTTACATTTGCTTACTCTAAGGAATCATTGTAAGCATTGACAAGGTTTAGGTTATCCTTTAATTGTATGCCTTGCATCCATCTAGCGTCTTCAAAAGGATAATTTTTAAACTTGATAAGATATTGTCAGATAGTCTTACCGCCTCTCAATACCTTGTCTTCATGTTGGAGAATGGACGCGGGTTGCAACACCTCTTCTTGGTCCTCGATCTCCGGTGGGTCTTCAATGGTTGCTTCTTGAGGTGGATGTCCTTTGTAAGGCTTTAGTAGGCTCACATGGAAAGCATTGTGTATGAGCCAATGGTTGGGCAACTTGAGTTGATAGGTCATCTCATTGATTGGCCTAAGAATCTGAAAGGGACCATAGTACCTTTTTGCTAACTTAGCATAGTACTTTTGGTGTCCTGTAGGATTCTTGCCCATTGTATGCCTTAATCGAGCCTTGGGAAACTTAAGCAAGATCCAATCATTTTTTTAAAGGCTAGAGCTCTTCTATGCTTATCAGTTGTAGCCTTTTGCCTTTCCTGAGAGATAGAAATAACATCATTAATCTTTTGGAAATATTCTTGTAGGTCTTGACTATATTCATATGCAGCAAAGATCCTCCCATGTACCTTGAGTAGCAACAAACTTTTTTATCTTCCCTCTATTACCTCAAAAGGTGCTTTTCCCGTGGCATATGTGCAGTGTTACTGTAAGCATACTCCACTAAAGGTAAGTACTTCTCCCATTGGGACTTTTGATCTACTTTAGTGACATAAGCTTTTAGTACATCAAGGATTGTTAACTATTTCACTTTGGCCATCCGTTTGTGGGTGATAGGCTGAAGAGAAGTTTAGCCTTGTACCTAAATTCTCAAAGAGACCCTTCCAAAAATTATTGGTCATTCTAGGATCTCTATCCAACACTATGGCAATTGGCAAGCCGTGGTACTTGAAGATTTGTGATATAAAGAGGGTTGCCATTTGATGGGCCTTGGTAGTCTTTTTGACAGGTATGAAATGTGCTTGTTTGCTACACCTGTCTACTATCGTCCATATTCCTGGATAGACTTGGGCAATCCAAAGATAAAATCCATGGATATGCTCTCCCATGATTAATTAGGGATTGCCAAAGGATGAAGCAATCCAGATTGCTTCCCTCTGTCAAACTTCGTCTTTTGGCATACCACACATTTTGAAACATACTCTTATATGTTTGCTTTCATGGAAGGTTGAAACAATCCAGTTTGCTTCCCTCTATCAAACTTCGTCTTTTGGCATACCACACATTTTGAAACATATTCTTCTGTGTTTGCTTTCATGGTAGGCGATTAGAAGTTTGTTTCTATCCCTTTTAGGGTAGACTGAATCCCTCTATGCCCCGCATAAGGAGGAGCACGAGATTCATACATTACTTTCTCACGCAGTGAGTTAGTAACGCATAGTCTATTGCCATAGAGAAGATAACCATCTTGTCAGGTAAATGGTTCTTCCTTCTTCCCTAGTGAAAGGGCTAAAATCACATCTCTAAAATCGAGATCGATAGCGTACTCATCTATCATAGAAGATAGATCATTGTGAGTTGCTATGGATACCGCACTCACTCTCAGTCGTCTTGAGAGTGCATCGGCCACTTGATTATCATTTGCGAGCAATGTGAGAAATATGAAAATGAAATTGCGAAAGGAAATTTGCCCATTTAATTTGTTTGTCGGAGAGCTTGGTCTGCGTCCTGAAGTACTTAAGGCTTTGGTGATCCGTTCGCAGTATGAAAGGAGTCCCCAATAGATAGTGCTTCCACGGTCTAGAGCATGTAGAACTGCTAAGAGTTCCTTCTCATATATCCCTAGAGCTTTCTCAATAGGGTTGAGCCTTGAATTTTGTAGGCTATGGCATGCCCGTCTTGTAGCAAAACAGCTCCAAGGCAATCACCACATGCATTGTATTGGACCTCAAATGGCTTTGAGAGATCTGGTAGTGTAAGCACAGGTTGAGACATAAGCTTCTCTTAAGATTTTTGAAAGAATTGTTCTCCTTGGTGGACCATATATACCTAACGTTTTTCTTTGTTAGGTCATGTAATGGTCCCGCAATTTGTGAGAACTTTTATATGAAGCGTCTATAGTATGCACACATACCTATAAAGCTTCTTAGTTCATGCAAATTCCTTGGATTAGGCCATCCTTTTATTGCCTCTAACTTTGATGGATCCATTTGGATGCCATCTTGAGAGATAATGTTACCTAAATACTGAATCTCTTGTAAGAAAAATTCACTTTTCTTTTGATTAATATAAAGCTTATTCTCTTGTAAAACTTGAAAGATCACCTGGAGGTGTTGCTTGTGTTCGTCTAATGAATTAGAGTAGATGATTATATCATCAAAGAACAATCCAGCAAAGGTTTGGTGAGGCACGAATAGCTTCTCCATCAGGCGCTTAAATGTGGCTGGTGCATTGGTCAAGCCAAAAGGCATGACAATGTACTTGTAAAGACCAAACGTAGTGAGAAATGCGGTCTTTACAATGTCTTGATTAACTATCCTTATTTGATGGTAGCCATTTTTTAGGTCAATCCTACTAATGTAGGTCAACCTACAGGAGTCGACCCCTATAGTTTATCAAATAGGTCTTCTACCCGTGGAACGGGGAACCTATTCTTGATAGTGATCCTATTTAGTGCTCTGTAGTCGACACTCATACGATATGTGCCATCTTTCTTTTGCACTATTAACACTGGTGAAACAAATGGAGACGAGCTAGGCCTAGCCATGACTTTCTCAACCAACTCATGCACTTGCCGCATAATCTCCTGTTGTTGAGCTTGAGAACCTCAATATGGAGGTTTATTAGGCGGTGAGCTTCTTGGAAGAAGTTCAATTGCATGGTCGTCATCCCCTCGTTTGGGACGTAGCTCACAAGGGATGTCGTCAATAAAAACATCTTGGAATCCCTTGAGGAAATTGGATAACTCTAATTCCTTTTGATTGTTTATAGCTTCTTTTGCTAAAGCATCAGGTTCATTTTGAGAATCTTTAACAAAAATCATGTACACAAAAATAGAGCTCTTTATTGACTTATTGAAAGCTTGCTTATGTACAATGGGTATGGTGCTACCCAGATCCTTAGCATCTATGTACATATCTTTTTCCCTGAACCTAAAGTAGATTGGTCTTTCAGGGAATTTAACATTGGCAGTCAAGCAATCAAACCATGGTGCCCCTAGGATTACATCCTCATGCTTGAGAGGAGAGATGAAGAAATCCTCCTTGTCCACATAACTTTGGACATGGAGCCTCAATTTCCTAATTAAGAAAGTGATTGAGGCTTCTTGCCCCTTGAAAGCACCATCGGCTGGTAGGACATCTCCCATCTCATAGGCTTGGATGCCTAGTTTGCTGGCCAACTCTGTGGATATGAAATTGTGAGTAGAACCAAGGTCAAAGAGAATGAAAGAATCATATTCTCTTACCTTTTCCCAAGCATGACATAGATGAGATCCTTTGTGATGAGCATCCTCTTCTTGAATCTCGACCAAGGTAGCTCTAGGAGGCTCATTATGTGTATTCTTGTGGGGGCAATCATGATAGGCATGCCCTTGCTCCCCGCACTTGAAACAACAATTATCTTTTTGATAACACTCTAGCTCTTCAGGAAAGAGTTTATTTTTGCCTTTATAAACTCCATTTTCCTTAGCTTTGTTGTTGTTGGCATTGCCTTTGGGAGACTTTTGGACTTTGTCCTTCCCCTTAGGCTCGTTACAGTCCTTGTTTTCCATGGGCTTAAGGTTTCTCTTAGCCCCTTGTTGGAAGCTGGTTCTTGAAGCCACCATGATATGGTGTATGATCGCAAATATGGTGCATGGCCTCAGATAAACCACATTGTTTTTGCTCTCCAAAATCCATCTTTTTGTAGCAGTGGCTTTGAGATGTAAATCCCAAAACTTGTCTACATGTTTGTGAATAGATTCGTAGGGAGAGAGCTTCAATCTTTTCCATTTGGGTGAGTACGTGGGTTCTCCTTTGGGAGGGAGATGCCTCATCGAGTAGTAAATTTTTGAGCCCTTTGTACGGATCCTCCTTTTCTTCCCATAACACCAACCATTTGTAGCAAGCTTGAGGACCTCTCTTCTTGAGCAAGAAAAGAGAAACCAATAGCTCAAATACCAATGTAACATTTAATGCACTAGTAACTTGTGTGTAGCAAAAATTGATAACATAGCGAGTATTTCATTAAGAATAAGTTCCTAATGAGCATAGAAAGAGTACTTAGTTTGAGAAAGCAACATAGCAATTTACACCTAGCTAATTTGGCATAGTGGCAATACTTGAAAAGAGAGAGAAATAGAACAATTGACAGCAGCTGAGGACATGATTTACATGGAGCCGGTCCCCCTCCAAAAAGGCTTTGTATTATAGATTCTCCCATCAAAGGAGACTTTTGTACAATACAATCTTTGTGTTCCTTGACAAAACGTGTTGATGCAATGAAGATGGAAGCTTCATACACCAAATTATGCTTGAAAAACACACCTAGTGTCCCTAGCCTCAGACCCAAGACCTCACACACCTTCAAAATGGTGAGAGCTAGCTGGGAATAAGTAAAGATTGAGAGAAATAAAATATATCTTACGAGAAAGAAGTATTCTCCTCACATAATTACTCTAAGAGCATAGCTTAGATTAGTAATTAGCATGGTAGAGGAGATGAGCATGCCATTGAAGCTTGGATCTTGGTTGGATTTGCATTCCATGGCCAAGAGTTGTTGGTGTAGGCCTCTACTTCTCAATGCTTTGAGAAGGAGATGGAGTTCTTCTTGCACACATGAGTTGTGTGTGTGTGTGTGTGTGTGTGTAGCAATGTGTTGGTAAAAAATGCAGCCCTTCTCTCTTCTTGGTCGACCCCTCCTGCAACTTACTCTTGTTGTCCTCCCATTGGCTCCTGCAAAGCTTAGCCAATCACGAATTAGAAGCACAATTGATAGCCTTGTGACATGTGTACCCCTTTCCCCTTTTATGAGAGATCTAGGTAATTAAAATAATTCCACCTTGCCATTAAGATTGCTCTTGCGGTGGTCTCACTAGAAAAGTGACCTCCAGCTTGTTCTATAATGGGAATATTCGTCTTCATTTTCACAAAGACGCAAATGTTGATCCTTACCTCTCCGATACAATTGATTCCCCATAAGAGCATAGTCTCTTGCTTTTGTTTCAATTGCTCTTTGGCGGAGTTTACTCATATCCTCAAGAAATGTTTGGCTTGATAAGTAAGTAACTAGATAGTTACTCCACTTAGGGACAAGTGATAATTGGAACAATGTTACATGAGGTATGGATTCTTGTTTCTGACATTGAAGATATTGCTTCACAAATGAATGAACATCCCTCCTCATAGTTGGCCAAAATACTCCAAGTCTCAAGATTCGTCGCATAGTTTGGTCCTCGCAAAGTGAAGTCCTACTATGGTAATATGTGTTTGACTTAGGTATTGGGTTTTCTCCTCAGGATTAATGCATAAAAGCAATATTCCATCTCAATTTATTTTGTACAACCTTCCTGCTAGTAATTGATACATAGCCAATTGCTCAATTAATCCAATTGTAATAGGAAGTGGTATTTGCGAATCCACTTGAGCTATGGTCATCAAGGATACCATGTTTTCCGACCATCGAGGTATCATTTCCACGAAGAACAAATATGCATCTAGTACATCATCGTCTACTCCCTTAGGTGGTTCTCCAAAAACAATCCTTGACAAATGATCTGCTCTTTGATGACTGGTGCCCTTTTTCCTGACTACAGTGAAATTGAATTCCAAAAGAATGATGAACCATCTTACTATTCTTCCTGTGTTGCCTGGCTTTTTGACCAAGTACAATAAGGCTCAGTGGTCCACAAAGAATACAAATTTGTTAGCCAATAGGTAATGTCTATACGTTTTTACGGCATAGATCATTCCTAATCCTTCCCTTTCTGTGGTTGTGTAGTTTTTCTCTCCCATATTCAACTGTCTGCTAGCATAAGAAATAGGAAAATCAATTTTCTCATCTCTTGGTTGAGCTAGGATACACCCAATGGAAAAATAGGAAGCATCTACATGTATGTGGAATATCTTATTCCAATCTGGTGCTTTCAATATTGGAGCTGAAGTGAGAGCTTGCTTAAGCTTCATGAAGGATTCTTCACACTCATCAATCCATTCAAAGTGTGTAATCAAGCTATACATGGGTTTTGGAAATATAGCGTACATATAAATGAATCGTTTGTAGTATCCACAATGTCCCATGAAGGCTTTTGACTGTTGCCGGTCTAGGCAAATCAGCAATAACATGAATTTATCCACATCCGCAGCTATGGCATTTTTAGACACTACACGTCCAAGAATTTTTCCTTGTCTACCCATAAATGTGTACTTCTCAGGATTTAAGAAAATCCTATAAAGTCTACATTTTTTGAATACCTTTTTGAGGTATTCAAAATGATTCAGAATGTACACATAGATTATCCATATATACTTCCAAGAAATTCCAAAGGTATTCTTTAAAAGCATGGCTCATCAATCTTTTTGAATACCTTTTTGAGGTGTTCAAAATGATTCAGAATGTACACATAGATTATCCATATATACTTCCAAGAAATTCCAAAGGTATTCTTTAAAAGCATGGCTCATCAATCTTTGAAAGGTGGCAGGAGCATTAGTTAACCCAAAAGGCATAACCCTATAGGCAAAAATACCCCATTCAATTGCAAAGGTAGTTTTATTTGATCTTTGGGATCAATCAAAAGTTGATTGTATCCCGAAAAGCCATCTAAAAAGCTGTAAGCCTCTTTTCCTGCAACTCGTTCTAAAACATGCTCACTAATTGGAAGAGTAAAGTTGTCTCTAATGGTAGCTGCATTCACTTTCTTGAGATTGACAAACACCCTTAATTTTCCATTTTTTGCGGGTACTACCACAATTGGAGACACCCAATTTGTGTGTTCAATTTCAAAAATGAATTTGGCTTCCTTTAGCTTTTCTATCTCTTCTTTGATCTTCCTGAAAAATGTTTCATTATAAAATGTATGGTCTTTGTCTACTTGGTTTTGCATCATCTCTCATCGATATGGTATGTTAACAGATTTCTGGATCAACACCCTTGAGATCCTTATAGACCAAGCAAAGATATCTTGGTACTCTCTCATTAAGCTTAACAAAAGCTCTTCTTCTTCTTCCATCAGGTCATTTGAAATGTAGGCAGGTCTAGGCTCTTCTCCTGATTCGGCCAGATCTATCTTTTTTGCATTTTCAGCTCCTTCGTAGGACTTGCCCTGTTTTTATAGACCAAGCAAAGATATCTTGGTACTCTCTCAGTAAGCTTAACAAAAGCTCTTCTTCTTCTTCCATCAGGTCATTTGCAATGTAGGCACAGGTCTAGGCTCTTCTCCTGATTCGGCCAGATCTATCTTTTTTTTGTTTTCAGCTCCTTCGTAGGACTCACCCTGTTTTTATAGTTCCTGACAGGTTGTTCAACTATGATTTTTTGGTCTTGGAGAGTATATTTCTTGTAATAAGATGGAACACTCATTACATCTTTACCATCCTCCTCAGTGGTTTCCATTTCAGTTGTATATATCTCCTTTAGAGCTTTCTTCAACTCTTGATACTTCTTTCTCCGTTCAACTCGTGTCATGGATGAATCCTTGTCCTGGTATTTAGGTTTCGCTTGAGTTTCATTTCTTGTTTTTCTCAATGTTTTTTATATTTCTTGCCTCTCGTTTAAAGGATATCTACCAATGATTTTGTCCTTGAGACAATCATGTGCATCTATCTGCATAAAAAACTGTATTCTAGTGGAGACTGATGGCATATGTCTAGCTTTCAAGTTTCTTGTGTCTCTTTTTCTTCTATACCATTTCTGTCTTCTCAGTTTCTAGTTTGGAAAGTCAAAAAACTTTTCCTCCACTCCTTTCATGAGTAGTTTAGCTCTCACATGTTCTTTTCCTGACCCCAAATCATATGAGGTAGCTGAATGTTCTTCTAAATTATCTGTTGCATCATAGTAGAGGTCTGTAAATACTTGTTGAGCTTTCATCAAGTCCTTGAATACTTGAATTTTGTCTTCAATGTGAAGGGTTGAGATCATTTGTATGGGAATTATGCCATAGTTATCCTCATTGCAAAATTGAGTAGGCATAGACGTATTTACACATACATCCATTGTTGATAAAATTTGAGTCCACTCAAATGGCTCAAACAAATGCTCTAGAAAGGGTTTAGGTACATAGGCTTCATCTGTGCAATCCCTTTCTAAGATACATTCTTCTTCTTTTAAGCTTCCACTTTCTGATGCTCTGCACATCCAAATAGGTGTGTCTTTGCTCAACCAAGATGGAATCTTAGTTTCAACCGAAGAGACCGAGTCAAATTCTTGTATGGGTGTTTTCATGACATCTCTATAAGTGTGATCTTTTAGATTAACCCTTGTTATTGATCCCACTTGCTTCAAGTACAGATACTTGTTTCCCCAATCTCGATAAGTTGTACTTGTCGCTTGAAAGGTCTTTCCAAGATGATTTCATAATTCAGTTTCTTTCCAAAAGTCCACTATGGCAAAAGTGTGTCGATATTCAATCCCCCAAGAATTAACTACTATCACTTTTTCAAGCAGTCCTAACGGTCTTTCAATGTGTCCATCAGCCAATTGCAATTTCATTCGAGTTTGTCTAATGGCTGATTGTCCCCATGATTCCCATATTTCTTTTGTGGCTATGGCTATGCCTGCCCCACTATCCAATATTTCCATGGTTTCTATATCATTATATCTCACTGGAAGGGTTGTGTTTCCTTATTCCCCTTCGTAGTATTCTCCAACTTTGTTCATTGGAACGGATCGAATCTCTTTGTTATCCAATTCGTGTTTCAAATTCTTTGTGATTATCCCTGTTATCCCCAGCTAGAGTTTTCTGTAGATCATTCCATAAATATGGTGTAATTTTTAACCGTTCTCCTAAAGTAAGAGTGCATTGAATTTGTGTAGACATGATTGAATGGATATTGTCTACCCTAGGGTCTATTCCGCTCTTTTTACCTGAGTGGTTTTACAACTATGGATTCATCTTCATTATCTCCTAAGTAAGAGGGTAGTGTTTTCAAAGTCAATGGTTTAGACATTCCTGAAGCTTCATATCCGCAAGCCCCATACAAGGATCGTACATCCATGTCCATATCAGGAGGTAGATTGTCTAACCAAACTTCCTCTATAGGGATTGACTTCAGAGTTAGTCTCCCATCATTAATCTCTCTAACTTTTTCCCATAAGTGTCCAGGTCAATCTTCTTCTACGAATGGAGTTTTGTCTAAGGTATCTCCTCTATCAGGCACTATAAGTTCTGGTTCTTTTGTTTCCAGGTGGGGTTCTACCACCACTTTGGATTTTTCTTTATTGGTTCCTACCACAAGCTCTTCAGGTTTTGACATACTCTTGAGCTTGGGTTTTTGTTTTTCCAGCATCTCTTGAGTAAATCTTACCAAATTTTGATAATCTTCAAGCTTAGCTGCTTCCATGTCTGGAGAAGGATAATTTTTCCATTTGTTTTTCATGTTTTGGCGTGCTTTAAGTCCTGCTTTTGGTAAGCTTCCAAGACTGCATCAATTGGCTCAAAAATTTTGTCTACCAAAATGATCCTCCAGATTTCACTGTGGTTTCCTTGATTTTGCTTCCAATTTTTTTCACTTTTTTGTGGAATAGTCTCTTTGCTTTCTCCTCGATTTCAGCCCTTTGTTTCTGTTTCCTCAGCTTATACCTTTTACTTCTGCTTCTTTTGGTCTTTTGAGATGAAATTTTAGTATTCTCTGAATCATCAGATGAGTTATGTTTCTTTTTCTTAGCCTGGGCTTTGGTAATTACCTTGATTGGAACAATCGGTTCACTCTGAGATGAGCTACTAGATATCACTTGGACTACGTTCACTATTATTTTACCCTTGTTTAAAGGATTTTTTGGACAATCTTCAGGGAAGTCTCCTCCCCTTTTGCAACATTGTATGCAATAAGCTTCAACTGGCTTGAGGTTCTTGTCAGGCTCTGGGAATTATTTTTTCCAATGATCATCTGCACCACAATTATGACAGTTTCTAGTTCTTGGCGTAATCATGGGTCTTACCATCGGAGGTCTAACACCTTGATTAGCTGTGTAGCATAAGTCACAAGTTCTTCCATTGGAGGTGGATGTGAATTATACCAATCTCCTTCTACCATTACTGTAGATGAACTAGGCTCAGTATAAGGTGTAACACGCACTAGTGCTTGTTCATCTATGACTCCCTCTGAATGCAAGTACTTTATAGGCATTGCATTATGTCTAGGATGTGGAGGTTGTTGACCCAATACGGGTTGAGGTATTTCCATACCCATCGGTGGTCTTTGAGATGGGGCCATATTAGGCTGATAACTATACATGGGTTGTCCTTGTGGTCTCATAGGCACGTATTGAACATTCCCATCATACTTTGGTCTTGGTAATAGCAATCATTGGTCTCATGGTTGGTCCATTTACCCTTGATTTCACACCATTTTTGTGGCTTAATTGGTTGTCCCTGTTGAGGTATCCCTTGCCTTGGTCCCCTCATAGGTGCTTTTTGGATGTTATTCATCATGTCATTCATCCTTTTGAGCATGTCTTCTATGGTTGTGAGCGGTGCTGCACTTGTGCTGGTTTGGTGGATGTTGTTTTCTCCTTTTGGTTATCCTTAAGGACATTTTCTCCATTGAAAATCTCACAATTGTCTCCTAAGTCAATAGCATTTGACACACACTCTTCTAGGCTTATATGCTTCTTGCTATGTAGTATAGCATGAAGTTCCTTGTTTAGCAGTCCCTCTAGAAATAATGATGCTAGTCTCTCTTCTACAGGTATCTCTAATTTTGGGCATCTGGTGATGTATTGTTTCATTCTAGTTGCACAATCCCTAACAGACTCACCTTGTTTTTGTTTAAAGCTACAGATTTGAGCTACCGTATTATGTTTGATCCCCATTTTGGAGCATACAGCTACAAATCCTTGAGCTAATGTATTTAAGTCCATGATTGACGTTGGTGGAATGTTTTGGAACCATGTCAGTGCTTTTCCTTCTAATGTCATTCCAAATCCCTCAAATTGAGTATGGAAATCAAATATGCGTTCAACTCTTAGCACTTGTTTTAAGCTTGCTAAGTGGTTATATGGATCCCTAGATCCACTATATTTTTTGACCCATTTTTGAAAATCAACTGGTCTAACACATCTATTTGGTTCAACTCCCAGTCTCCTGGAAATTGATCCTGTTCCGAGTCCTTCAAACCAGTCTGTTGGAAATAGTGACTCATGTAGCCCTGGATTGGCTTTAGTGTCACTCGGTTTTCTTCGTGATGAGGTAGTTTCTGGTTTTTTAACATTACTCTAAAAAGATCTCTCGTGGAGTTCATCTCTTGGAATAGCTTCTGGTCCTTGGCCCAATATCCAATCCCTTATGGAGTACCCTTGGAACTTGGTTTGTTCCACCTGCTCAGGAGTCATCATAACAAAGTTATTGTTATAACAATCCCTAAATAGGTAGGTTGGTAAATCTATCAAACCCTTTTCTTTCATTTTGAAGATATAGATGATCTTCATGGGTGTTAGCTATCTTGATTTGGGATGCAAAGTCTATAGAAGATCTTTGACGTTTCTATCCTCCCAACAATAGACCCCGATCCTAGGATTATCCGTACTAAGCTGTTTCAAAGGCTTTAAATCAACTTGATCGTATCCCTTGAATTCTAAAGTTGGTGGTCCTTCTTTTGTTGCCATATCTAGAATTATGGTATTTAGCTCTAACCCCCATTTGTCTATCACGTCAGGGTTTTCAAATCTTCATGGGTGTTAGCTGTCCTGATTTGGCATGCAAAGTACATAGAAAATCTTTGAGGTTTCTATCCTCCCAACAATAGAATCCGATCCTAGGATTATCTGTACTAAGCCATTTCAAAGGCTTCAAATCAACTTGATCGTATCCCTCAAATTCTAAAGTCGGTGGTCCTTCTTTTACTGCCATATCTGGAATTATGGTATTTATCTCTAATCCCCATTTTTTAATCATGTAAGGGTTTTCAACTTGTAAATATTGAGTTTTATTTTTACCCATATACATTTTTCTTGTTTGTTTGCCCTGATTTCCTCTTCAATTTCTATGTCATGGTCATCAATGTGAATGGCATACTCGTCATTAGGATCCAATTAAACCTGAGCTCCATGGAGATTAGTCTTATAAAAAGAGAGTATGTGCTTATATCGCACTGCCGTTCCGGTTTTTGAATGAGTCGAATAGGAATACATTTCAGATGTTGATTCTGAAAAAGTGTCTGAGACTTCTTCAAAGATAGTGTCCGAGTGATCGCCTTGATTCACACTTTCTTCGGTGGATACCCTACTAGTGGTCTCTTCAAATATGCCTTGATTTGCTAGTATACGACCAAATCTAAGGGTTATATAGACTCGTGAAGCCTTGGATAGAGTACTTACCGCCGGATTGACTTATTATCAACTTCTTCCACTTGACTTGATTGCAACTTCTGTCAAGCTTTGAATTCCTTGTCGGCAACCTGATTCTTGTATTAGTTTTAATCAAGCTAGCCATTCTTTCACAAAGACTGTACAATTCTTGCTAACTATTGTGACCAGTCTATGTGTATCTCTTCAATTTGAGCTAAGTGAGTCAGCAATTGAGACTTTCAGATTCTACTTTTGCAAAAAGCCAAAGGACTAATCTACAACGAGTGAACATGTACCAATTTGGATCCGATTGAACCCAAAAATTTCAAGTGGCCTTGTATTATGTTGGTCTAACACTATACAAGTTCAAAAGTAAAAAATCCATTAGCATCTCATCTTGGAAGAAATAAAAAAGTGCTAAAAAAATGAAACAATGAAGCAAAAAAGTGTCAAGAAAAAGTAGCAAAAATTCTAGTAGACACATGAAAAGAAAATCTCTATGTTATGTTGTGTCTTTGTGAGGCCTAGCGCCTTATTGGCACTTGGCAGGCGAGGGGCATCACCTTGGCTCGCTTGGTCAAGTCCCTAAACCGATGCCCTGGGTTGATAGGGGCTAGCCATCGCCTTGGTAGGCTAGTAGGCTTTTGGAACACCTTCTTGAGGGTTCAAGGAGCCGAGAGTCGCAGCTAGACTTGCCTTGGGGTGGTAGCCTTGTGATGTGTTTTACTTTTTTCTACGAAATTACAAAAACAAAACTTCCATGAGCTTCAAAAATCTTTGACAATGTATTAATAGATAAAGATCTTGTTTATAGCCCATAAACATGATAGACTTGAATGATTTATTAAGATTGGTCACCTAATTTTTAGGCTAGTAGGTTTATGAGCTTACATTAGCCTAGGATCATAATTTATTGCTTGTGTTTCATGCATAAAACTGAAATTTCAAGTGGTTTAATCTTCATGATAGTTTGAGTGTTTTTTTGCTTTATGTTTTTTAGTTTTTAACTATGATTTACCCATCTTTTAGAAGCAAAAATACACTTTGCATGATTGCTTACTGTATTTCATTTTTTGTATCCTTGTTGGCCTTTAATGCTCATTACTTGTTCTTATGTTTTGCAACTCAACATTTCTTCCATGGACTTGCTTTCTACCATGTCACCGTGTTTTGATTCATCGGCACACGAGGACGTGCGCCAAATTAGGAAGGGGGGAATGTTAGCAGCGGCTAACACAGGCTACACTGAATATGCATCAAGCGGGAGATATGCTATGGTTGTGCATAATATTTCCAACTCACTTTGTATAAGTCTTGGGCTCATTTGGAGTTCCAAAGTTGTATATGCTAGATAGAGGGCTTAAGCTTAAACCCATAGTAGAAGGGATTGTGCTGACAGCCTTTAAAAGGAAGCCTTTATTCAAGGAGGCTTCATTCTTGAGTATCCACTCTTGAGGATCCACTTTTGAGAGCTCCCTCTCTCTTGAGTGTTCACTCTATGGCCTAGCCTTGAGCTTAATGTCTATGCTTAAGAGGCTAGTGCTAATCCACTGTAATTAGAGTAACCTCTTCTTTATTAATCTAATTCCTATTTTCTCATTAATCTACTTCTTCTCTACATTTCATTATGTCATGAAGTAGTATTACACTCTCATTATTCTAGATTTGAGAGAGGTATATACTTCTTGCTATTAACCACTCCTATTCTTTCATAAGCATTCAAGTTGTGAGATTTAGCATCACTAATTAGGTTGATTAAGTTGCGTCTTAATCTTGTAATTAGTGTGTGTGCCCTATTGTTTTCTTGTGTGTAGATAGATTTTATGAAACTCTAGCACCATTCACCTCGTGTGTGTACCTATTGATGAAGTGTCGTGATTGGGATGTGGTGATTGGAGAGGCCAACACCAATGTAATTAGTGTGTGCTTATAATTAATGTGCTTGGGGTTTCTAGTCTATGGTAAGTCGGACTTCGGTGGACTTGATGTGTGTAGGAGTTGATTGATTAGTGATTAGAGTATGTTTAGAGTTAGTCTTGCCATGGCTAATCTCTACTTGCTTTGGAGAGGTGATCTCTTGAATCCTCTATTTCTATTCATCCGATGCTCGTGCTTCCATGCCCTAGCCGGGCTGCCAATCCACGGATTTGATAATTTTGTGTGGGTTACGATTAGGTTGTTGCTACAACGCCTCCCTACAAAATCCTAGCAGGTAAAACCATATCATATAGCATATCTATGGAAAGAGCTTGATGCATGGATTGCAGATCTATGATCTCCGCTCAAATCCGAGATCATATGTGGGAGTTATGGAAGACCAAAAATCATAAAATTGTCCACCTCCTTTTTGGGGAAAAAGTGCATCCTTTGACCACTCTTACACATCTCCTACACACCCATCATTCTTGTAGACATGGTGTACACCTATTTGTCAAAATGTCAATCACCTCCATAAGCTTATGGCAAATAAAGAGGCCCTCCTACACCCCATCCTCTTCGTAATTTCAATCAAAATTCCAAATTTTTGAGCATAATTTTCCACTAACAAACTCCCCCGCTTAATGTCTCTGATTCTCTCAAAACATCTGTTGGAGTCTTCTCTTGTTTGAATATTTGTAAAAATTATATTCTCAGTCTTTTCTCAAAACATCTGTTGGATTCTTCTCTTTTTTGAATATTTGTAAAAATTATATTCTCAGTCCAACATATGTTGCAAAATGTGCCATCCATACCATACTATTCTTAGTCCAACACCATACCATACTATTTTTAGTCCAGCATATGTTGCAAAATGTGCCATACCATACTAGCTAAACTAACTCATGGCTGGCCCTTCCAATGTTGCTGCAAGTTGTTTCTTCTTAATAGTATCAAGATACAGAACCTGATATCCACTTGCTTCCCACTTGCTCTCAAATTGAGTCACATGATAATCAACATCTTCTTTAGACCTTCCTCTAAATTTTGTTGCATTAGCCTTAGGGTTTGGAGGTTGTCGAGCCATTGAGATAGGTTGAGGTACTCTCCTAGGTCTTTTCTTGGTAGATACCTGTAGGGGGTCAAAAAGGAGTCTTCTTCTGCTTCTTGCAGATTTGGCCTTCTCTCTAGTGTTCCTAAACTCTCCCCTCCCTAGTTCACCAATGGCACTTCAGGGCTAGGTTATTCCCTTGCTTCATCTATGGCTTGTTCATAATTGAAAGGATCAATATCTACCTGGTCTTGATCCCTAGTGTAATAAACTCTGGACACTCTTCATGGTCATTTTGACATTCATCATCTCTCAACAGACACGACCAACACAACCAACAATGCTAGCACTACAAACTCAGTAGGCACAACAAGAACAATAGGCACAACAAGATTGCCAAATGTGTTGGATTCATCAACACGTGAGAACATAACTCATAAACACCATTCCCCACAAGTATCAACTCAAGAAGCACTTTAAGAATAGCATACTTACACACAAACTACTTTAGATTGAGAAAAATAAATACATAAAGATATATCATACATAGCATGAGTTAGATTCATCAAGAGAGTATATCCATATTAGTACGTGACTACATGATAGAATAATGCCTTGCAAGGTGAATTCTAACTCTTTGAAGTACCAAACCAGAGTAGTGTAACTACCCCAAAATAATTTCTTGGCATAAATATACGACTGAGCTACATCCAGCTTGGCATAACAACTAAGCATACAATATTCAATCAACACCCACACTTTAGCATCATAATTAGCACAAATTGTCTTTTACTATGTGCTTGATAATAACTATGAGATATGTGTGCATGTGAATTTATCAAGCATATGCATGTTATGCAATGATTTATCGTCCCGGGGGATTCACTTTTCATTTTCATATGGCATCACATGGGTGTACAAGAGAGGGGTTTTTTCACACATAAGCTTAATCAATAGGGTAGCCCTTGATTATATTAGGCTCACATCATATGGATGGAGGGAGAGGGGAGGGGTGCGAGAGGTGGGCTTAACTCTATGAAGGCTAGCAAGACAAATTGTTTTTCAAACTTAGGTCCACTATAATAGGTGGATACTACTAGACCATCACCTTTTTCTTGATCCTCATTTGCGAGCAATAATTTTTAATGCACATTATCATTTGTAATGGTGCTATATTAGTATTGTATAAAGAGAATATTCTCTATTGCAACAACACCATGAATGTTATCACCTCTTTCTTCCTTGCATATGGACACATGTAAGAATAGTTTATTTTTCACCTTGAACACTCAAAAGTGGCATAAAAGAGGTTTGTTAGCATGTTCCCTTGTAAAAAATGATTTTTAATGTACATTTTACCTTTAACTCTCAAAATAGATCCCACTTGGAAGGAATGGCATACCTAGTAGGGTGTAGGACTCAAAGCATAAGGAAACTTACATTGATGGCTACATCTTTTCCACCAGAATCAAAATCTATTTTGATGATGAAGTTTGACATCCCACAATGGAGTACCTTGTTTTCCCTCCCCTTACAAAGGAGTATCTTGTTTGCGATCCTCTTATGAAGGTTGGTTCTTCCTCATTGGGCACATTTTCAAGCTCCTTTTTAGCACCTTATGAGTCTTGATACAAGGGTCCAAATCCATCAACAACATAATTGAGGCAATCCATCAAATCCAAAACCCCACTTGACACGTTTAGCACCTTATGAGTCTTGATACCAGAGTCTACATCCATCAACAACATAATTGAGGCGATCCAGCAAATCCAAGACCCCACTTGACACAAAAGAGGGGGTCAAAAATGGTTAAGATCCGTTGCACGGTGGGATGCATGCAAAGAGGGATGAGAACAGATGCAGATGCACCTCCTAGAGTGGAGTGCTACATCGACATGGAAAGAGAGAAAGGAGGAGAGGAGAGAAGAAAGACACAAGCACTATGTACAATCTCCCCCCGTGCAAGAGTGAGCATTTTTCTCTTGCATGTAAATATTTATAGATTTCTTGAATTCTAAAAATGAATACACATTGGTTGGATAGACACAAATGGCCATAGCTCATAAAAAGCACTTGAATAATAAAATATACATAAATGTGATGTCTTTTTGCATAATCCAAGGCTCGGTTAGCTTTTTCCACCTGTTAGATGGCATAAATAACAAATTATCAATTTCCATTACATGAAGAAGTCCACTTGAATTGTTCTTGAAAGATCTTTATGAAGGTGATCGGCTTCTTATTGGAAGCTACTTTAGTACCCTAATAGAACAAGATGATTGGTCTAAACAAGAACTCAGGAGGATACGTAGGAAAGCATACGGGTACTTTTTGAGGGATGGTTACTTGTGGAAGCATCCTAAACAAAAGGGTGTTACACCACAAAGGGTTATATGTAAAAAAGAGACATGCAAGAATTTTCATGAGCGTCTATGGGTTGGAGACACCGGTGTGTGGAAAACCTTCTCCAAGTTGAAAGAAAAATATTGGTGGAAGGGTATGTATAAAGATATATCTCAATTCATAGAGTCATGTGTAACTTGTCAAATGTATTCAAATGTTCGACATCGTGATGAATTGCACCCTACATATCCACTAGCCATGCACTTTAAATGGGTTGTGATCTAGTCACAATGCCTTTAGGACTCTGGCAGATGAGATACTTAGTTGTCACGGAGAAAATCTGGAATCCACAGTGGCCTCAGTTTATAAAGATTTTTTTGTGGAAGGCGCTTTGAGGTCGTTGCCAACATGCATCAAGATTCAAGCACATGGTATCAGAACCAATAGATATCCAGGGTTCAAACTGGATAGTGAAGACCTCGGCCATGCTTTCATGGATGCTCGTCTATGAGAGGCCTCGCAAGAAAGATGTGCAAATGGATACAAAGGACGTGGAAGATAGGTTTTTTCAAGAGGGATTTGTGCCTTGGTGGTAAAAACGTATGAAGTTATGTACTTCTAATTTGTACTCAAAATATCAGATATTGTTTCTTTAATAATAAAGGCAAAGAACTATCGTGTCTTTGATAGCGACCTCTCTGTGGCTAGATTCTCAAAGATTGTACAAGAAAGAAAGGAGTTAATATATGTGGTAAGTAAAAGGAATAGCTCGAATAAGTCGCTTAGAGAAACCTCTTCATTTGGTTGAGCCCTGCTTTGTAAAGGATTGAGATGTTCGTAATAGTAACCTATTAGGTACTTGTAAGTAAGCTTGGATATAACCCTTTGTCCCTCAAGGCTCGGTTTGAGCTTAAGACTGATTTGTATATCTATTGGTGACTTTAAAATACAATCACTCACGATTGTGAGTTTTGTTTTCTTTTTTAAAGGAAAGAAGGAGTATTTTTGGCAAAAAAAGACTAGTTTTAGAGAATTCAAGATTAGAGCTTCTTTTCTTCTCCTTCCCAAATTAGACAAGCTTCTCCTAAAATTAGAGTCTCAAAATCGTGCATCGAGACGCTGTCGTGCTGTGACACGTACATAGTGGGAACGCATGCTACAAGATCTATATTGTATTTTTTTTAGATACATAATTATATTTCCTATAGTGTACATATGCATATTTAAGTATAATAATAAGCCTTCTATCTCATCCTATTATTTTTCTCAAGGGTAACATATCCTTACTTTACCATCAGAAAATACTATGGGAAAAGCATCAATAGCTCTGCCTCTTTAACTTGGGGCAAAAAGCATTGATTCTTTATTTCTACTATTTCATTATCATCTCACACCCTAGCTAGATCCTATATCTAGGGTAAACTCCAATATATATATATTCTATGTATTTTTTATACTTTTCTTATATTTCTTTTTAAATAGCTACTAGGAGAGAATCAAATCCTAGTGGGACACTAGGTGGCATGATTTCAAAGATACACTTATTTTAATGCATTATTGCAAGCATGGTTACAAAACTTTGTAAGGAGAAATGTCATGCTTTCATATGGCATGAGGTGTCCTTGGGAATTAAATGAAAGTCAAGGCTAAGGAGACCACATGAAGACTTTTGCTGCCATAAATGGACCCTATTTTGATGAATTTTTTACACAAGGTTCCAATCCGAATTGGAGAATGATTTTAAAATGAAAATCGTAGCTAATGAGCTGAAGTTTCTGCCCATATTTTTATTTTTTTATTTGAAGCTACGGTTGAGGAGATATGATAAAAATACTGGACCCCAGTCTGCCCACATCATGCAGGGACAACTCATTTCCAACTTTTCCAATTCCTGTTCACACTGGCTCCTCTCTTCTTGTGTAAACCCTTGTGGGTTCCCTTCACCTATAAAAGGGGACCTCTTCTACCTTGGAAGGAACTCAAACATTCAAGCCATTGATGAGAGGAATTCTTGAGGGAGTGAGTAGTAATGCCTAATTCTACTTAGCCCCATTAACATAAGCCCAAGCCTACACTTTCTCCTAGAGGAAAACTAGCCATTCTTGTACGCCATCCTTGGAGGATCAACTCTAATCAAAGAAGGTGTTGTACTTGGCGTATCAATCAAAGTGGAATTATCCACTCTTCTTCTCTCTCCATCAATAATGGTGCCGAAGGGTTTCAAGTAAGATGTGTTCTACATTGATGTTTTCTTGATTTCTTGTCGTTTTCATTTTCATCTCTAATCCAATATATATATATATATATCTAATCTCATCTCTTTAACCAAATCTATCTCTTTCACTCTTAGTAATTCATCCTCTCTACAAATTTTAGGTTCTCCTTGCTGCAGGTACATCTCTCCCCGCAGTATCCTTATTGCCTACGGGCAAGAATAGGGCTTGGGAGGGAAACTTCTCATCTCTTCACTTCTCTCATATCTACATTTTTCTCATATCTACATTTCTCACATACTATCCTAGATGAATAACCCACATGATGATCATTTCTATCGCTTTCACTCTGTACGATCTATTAGAATTAACGTATGGATTAGCCGTAAAATACACTTTCAACAACGTATAGTGTTTCTCTTCGGCCCTGAAAGGCTCAATGAAATACTTCTATCACCGGATCCCATCATACTACCTCTCATAGACTATAACTTTTCTTTTGACGTAAGCGTAGTTATCTTGCTATGAACCAAGAGGATTTGTACACACAATTAATCCCAATCACTAGACAAAAAATATATATTATGGTAAGCACAAAACTACAATTCCAAAGAACAATTCGTAGCCTATTTGGTCAGCCAAGATTGAATGCCATTAACTCATCCATTAACCCTTTAATATTACCCATGATACGATATGACCATAGCCTTGATGTTTTCATCTTCGTATTGTTTTGACATTCTCTTTTGCGTTCTTTCTTTGTGTGTGTGAGTGCAAGAGAGAAAGAGTGAGTCTTCTTTGATTGAACTTCTTTCCAAACCCTAGTCTTCATGGCATCTATGGTTTAACTCCTTCATATAGTTTTTGTTGAGTTCTCTCACAAACTCTCACAGCCATAAGCCCGGTGCTTTCCTGGCAAGACCGCAAATTTCTCGACATATTTTTGGTGAACCCGACGCGAATCTGCTAGGGTGAGAGTTTGTGGGTAACCATGGGTGATCATGTTGAGCAACAGGGTATGCATTTTGACCCAGCAACAATGCAAATGTTTCAAGAATTTGCAATGTTTATGCAACAACAACATGCTACTGAAAGAAGGGAGATTTCAGCAACGAAGGCCATACAAGCGGTCGTCAAGAGAATGGATCAGTTCAATGGCAAAGATGTAACCAAGTACTTACGCGAGTATGTGAAGGAGATGGAGCTGCATCGCGTTTCAGAAGGTGAGATGATTCAAAGCTTTGAGCTAGTTGTTGCTCCAGAAATTAGGGAGCATGTTAGGGCAATTAAAGATGGGCATGGGAGAAATTGGGAAGAACTCAAAGTAGCTTTAAAGGAGGAATATTTCATGGAGGACTCTGAGAGAGTGACCAAAAGGACATTCTTAGAATGGGTAGTCAAGCCAAAGCAAGGACTATCAATAACAGAGATACTTAGGGAATTTGAGCGGCGCTATGCACAACTCACTAGGACAGAAAGGGCCACACTAGATGCAGAGAAGACAGATCTTTTCTTACAAGCTGCAGGTAAAGAGTTTCAAGAAAATTTGGAGCTTCTTCTTGAAGATAAAGATGCTAAGCAAGGACTAAAGACCGACTGGAATGAGGTTGAAGGTGCTGTCTCACTGCTTGCCAAACGACAAAGAAGAAGGGACAAGATGGTAGTAAACACTACAAGTCCTTCCACCTCAACTTCTGACAAAATGGTAAAGCCTACTTTTATCGCTCCTAAGTTTGATGAGTCCATGCTAGATGAGCTTGTGAAGGGAATGTGTGACTTGAAGGTGAAGTTTGCAAAGCTTGAAGAAAAAGGCCAACCATCAGGGCCACTTCCTAGGCAAAGACAACAGCCCAAAGAAGGGTTTGTTAATAGACGCATTTGGTGTGATAGTACAAACCATGTAAGAAGGGTTTGTTAATAGACGTATTTGGTGTGATAGTACAAACCATGTAAGAAGGGATTGTGATGATTTTAGTGATGCTTTGTCAAAAGATGTTGTCTTTTTTAAGGATGGTAAAATCCACTTAAGAGAGACAGGTCTACCCTTGAGAACTAACTTTGGGAAGGGGGGAATGCAAACCTTAGTTGAAGATATGGCAACCAAGCATGCCACCTCTTTAGTTGAGGCAGCTACTTATGGAGTCAAAATTGAACATTTTTGTGATGAAGAAGTGAGTGACCATCATGGTCAAATTTGGCCAAATGTCATGCAATTAGCTAAAAAGGGAAAGCTTACAAAAGAGATTCTACATGAAGCAGGTGATTGCATACGTCTAGAAACAGGATGGAATGATCCAGTGGACTCATTGTCAGTGCATGCCTACATTACAAAATGAGGCAATTGTAGAAGAGAAGCGCAGACATGAGAATGCTGATGAAGGACCATCAAAAAGAGCTTCTAGAAGTGGGGGAAGAAGCGACTCAATGCCTTCTCAAACACCCTCAACACAAGGAGCATCTCCACCTGAAGTACTCATGGAGGAGTCTACAACAGGAAAGAAGAAAGAGCAAACGAAAGGTAAGACAAAAAAAAAAACTTATAAACTACAATCTGATATTGAGGTTGCTACAGATTTAAAGAAAGTCTTGGAGGAAAGGATCTTGAATAGCAAGATTGAGTTTACTCTGGGAGAAGTTCTTGGCATTGCAAAGCGTGAATTCCATGAGGAGATCATTGACATCATCAAGAGAAAGAGGCAAACCCTTGCTGAAGTTTCTCGTCCACAGGTTGAAGGGGAAACCTCAAAGACACAAGGGATGCAACTGCAAAATAAGGAGAATGATGGAGCTGTGGTAGGATGCTACCAATCTAGTGGGAGAGTGAAGCAAGTGTATTTCTCAAATGATGATGAAGAAGTTGAAGATATTCCTAGGAGTTACTATTCACGAAGTCATTGGACAAGGGCTACTACAGAAACTTTGGTCAAGGTAGGTGATCTTGAAGAGCCATTTGTTGCCTTGATTGACCATGGTTCAGAAATAAACATAATGTCAAAGAGTCTCTACAACAAGTGCAAATGGCCAATGGACACAGATCATGGTTGGATGGTAAAAGTGGCAAAAAATTCATCCGGTGAATTGTATGCAGCATGTCCAGGTGTGAAGGTGACAATAGGTGATGTAAAGATTGACCAAAACTTCTTTGTACAGGATACATCTTCATATCATCTCATCCTTGGACAGCCCTACATTGTGGGAGTTCGAATGGAAACAAAGGTAATGGACGATGGTTCAGCATATGCTAGGATACGTAGCAAAGATGGTAAACGTGCTGTCCAATTCCTCACAGTTTGTGTAAACCATGAAAGAAATCGTGACAACCTCAGAGAACATCCTCTACCAAAGGTGAGCAAAGAGTTTCATGATCATAGAGAAATGATGGGTTTTGGCCAAGTACCATTGTAAAGCGGGATTGCAGTGGTACAGAAAGAAAAAGGGTCTCGCCTGATCCAAAAATAGGTGAAGCATTTTCAACGAGCTCCTTGGTAACAAAGAATGGATCAGTATGTTTTAAAAAACTTGAAGATTTGAAGAGATGTGAGAAGCAATATGTGCATAATGTACAAATAGGCATGAAAAAGAGTGGGTTGCTAGAGCCTACTGAAAATGTTTTGGGTTTGTGTGAACAAGTTTCTTTTGTAGATACTATGGGTGAGCTTGATGCTATAATGAGGTCTAGTTTGCATCTTGAAAATGAAGTTGTGGAAGTTTGCTCTATGGAAATGTATCAAGTAATAGAAGCCTTTAAAGAAAGCCAAACAGTAGGCCCAGAAGTCCATGTTGAAACTAAATACAAGAGTGTAGCAAAGAAGGTGAAACCAGTAGCTTCACCCTTACCACCCAACAACAGGGAAAAGATTGAACAGGCTTCTTTACAACCAAGTTTGCGGAATCCTAAAAAGATCGGGCATACCTTCACAAAGGAGTCTTTTCAAGAGTTGCAGATTGGTTGCGAGGAGTTTCTAACACAGGAGGAGACAAAGTGCTTCAAAGAAATGCTTTCAAAGCATGGTAAGGCTTTTGCATTTGAGCCACATGAGATAGGATGTGTTGATCCTTATATTGTAGCTCCTATGGTAATTTTCACAATACCTCATGTGCCTTGGAATCTGCGGCCTATTCCGGTTCCAAAGGCTCATTTGCCAAAGTTAGTAGAGCTACTGAATGAGAAAATCAAAATGGGAATCTTGGAGCCTTCTTGTGCTCCATACTCAAACAGGTGGTTCACAGTTCCAAAGAAGAATGGTTCTCTACGCTTCATCCAAGATATGCAACCAGTGAACAAGGTGACAATTAGAAATGTAGGAACAGGTCCAATTGTGGATGAATTTGCAGAGGCGTTTGCAGGGAGGGCAATCTACTCAATGGGGGATCTCTACTCAGGGTATGATCAATTTCAGCTTGCAATCGAAAGCAGAGACTTGACAACCATGAGGACACCTTTGGGTTTGGTAAGGATGTGTACCTTGCCACAGGGAGCAACCAACTTGGTTGCACATATGATGAATGGGATGAATAAGGTCTTACGTGACTTTATTCCTCAAATCACAATGCCTTTCATTGATGATTTGCCTATCAAAGGATGTGAAGAAAGTGACAAAGTTGAAGCTTTGGATCTCAAGGGATGTCGCAGGTTTGTGGTAAATCACATAAATGATTGTGATAAAATTTTGTCTAGGTTGGAAGAAGTGAATCTTACATTGTCAGGGAAAAAGTCTATGTTTGGTGTCAATGAAGTGCTCATTGTGGGGCACATGTGCGGGCCATATGGTAGGAAACCTTGTCCATCAAAGGTAGATGCCATCCAAAGAATGAAAGAAACATGCACTAGCATCACTGAGGTTAGAAGGTTTCTGGGAGCATGTGTCTTCTATGTTATTTGGATTCCACATTATGCACATGTAGCTGATCCTCTTTATCAGCTGCTTAGAAAGAATCAAAAGTTTAAATGGACAGAAGCACATGTAAAATCCATGAAAAAGCTAAAGGAGTTACTCCAGTCAGCAACGACTTTGAGAAAGGTAGACTATGAGTGTCAAAGGCCAGTGATTGTGACAGTAGATACCAGTCCTACAGGGATTGGATGGGCAATAGGGCAAGATGACAAAGAAGGACACAGGTATGTGGTAAGATTTGGAGCAAAGGTACTAAGTGCTCGCCAAAGAAACTATCCACAGATAAAGAGAGAGTTATGGGGTATGGTTACAGCCTTGAAAAGTGGAAAAGAGTACCTAATTGGTGCATGTGTGGTTGTAGAAACAGATTGTCTACCACTTCTTGGGATGATTACAAGCTGCTCAACACCAGACATTGCTATGTTGCGGTGGATTGCCTACATTAAGTCCTTAAATCCCGAGTTTAAGCACATTGCAGGTAAAGACAATACAGTGGCAGATATGCTATCAAGGGCAAGGTATGAAGATGAGTCACAAATGATTGATGAGGGAGATGATGTAGGCACAAAATTCTATTCTATCTCTCATGTCAAAGGTAACAATGTCTGTATGACTAATTCACTTGAATTGTTCTTGAAAGATCTTTATGAAGGTGATTGGATTCTTATTGGAAGCTACTTGAGTACTCTAACAAAACAGGATGATTGGTCTGAACAAGAATTCAAGAGGATACGCAGGAAAGCATATGGGTACTTTTTAAGGGATAGTTACTTGTGGAAGCATCCTAAGCAAAAGGGTGCTACACCACAACGGGTTATATGTAAAAAAGAGACTCAAGTAAAGCTCATGCAAGAGTTTCATGAGAGTCTATGGGCTGGACACAGGGGTGTGTGGGCAACCTTCTCCAAGTTGAAAGAAAAATACTGGTGGAAGGGTATGTATAAAGATGTATCTCAGTTTGTAGAGTCATGTGTAACTTGTCAAATGTATTCAAATGTTCGACATCGTGATGGATTGCACCCTACATATCCACTAGCCATGCACTATAAATGGGTTGTGGATCTAGTCACGATGCCTTTAGGACTCTGGCAGATGAGATACTTGGTTCTTGCACGAGAGGACCTAACTAATCAGGTTGAAGGAAGAGCATTAAGAGCTAAAACCACAGAAGCTGTGTGCAAATTCCTTCTTGATGAGGTGATTTGCCGTTATGGTTGTGTGGGAAAAATCACTGCAGATCGAGGTGAACTGGATGCCGAAGAAGCAAGGGAGTTCTTTTCTAAATTAGGGATCAAGCTTTCTCTTACTATAGCTTACAACCCTGAAGGCAATGGAAAGAGTGAAAGAGGGCATCCTCCTATCATCAAAGCTTTGGCCAAGGCTTGTGAAGGAAGAGTTGGTGAGTGGCCAAAACTGTTACCATATGCTTTATGGGCTGATCGTACAACACATAGCTCAGTAACTGGCTACATGCCTGCGGAGCTAATGTATGGTCAAAAGCCAGTGATGCCGATTGAAGATACAATTCCTACATGGAATGTACTACCTTGGCAAGAGGGGCTTAGTAGGGAAGATCTCCTTGCACTGCGTATAAGGCAGCTAGAGAGAAGACCTGGAGACATTGAAGCTGCAAAAGAACGACTCAAAAATGCAAGGTTGAAAAACAAGGACTATTTTGATAAGCGACATCGACTCAGGAGCAAAGCAATTGACAAAGGTGACTGGGTTTTAGTGTATGATAGTAGCCTTGATAACCAGCATACAGTCATGCGTAAGTTCTCAAAAAGATGGTTTGGACCGTATGTTGTAAAGCATGTGTATGAAAATGCTACTTACAGCTTGTCTGAACTAGATGGTACAGAAGTAAAGATTCCCATTGCAGGAAAAAGGATTAAAATGTTTAAGAGAAGAGGAGACAATGATCTAGAAGATATGGATGAGGAAGAAGAGAAAAACACAGGTGAAGATCGAAGTGAACACGAAGCTCTAGAATCATCCAGTGAAGAAGAAGACAAGGAAGATGTACAAGAGGTCTAATCTTACAAAGAGACAATGTGGCACATACCGGAGGATGTGCAGGTTTAGAGGGGGTGGATGTCGTGCTGTGACACGTACATAGTGGGAACGCATGCTATACAAGATCTATCTTGTATTTTTTTTAGATACATAATTATATTTCCTATAGTGTACATATGAATATTTAAGTATAATAATAAGCCTTCTATCTCATCCTATTATTTTTCTCAAGGGTAACATATCCTTACTTTACCATCAGAAAATACTATGGGAAAAGCATCAATAGCTCCGCTTCTTTAACTTGGGGCAAAAAGCATTGATTCTTTATTTCTACTATTTCATTATCATCTCACACCCTAGCTAGATCCTATATCTAGGGTAAACTCCAATATATATATATTCTATGTATTTTTTATACTTTTCTTATATTTCTTTTTAAATAGCTACTAGGAGAGAATCAAATCCTAGTGGGACACTAGGTGGCATGATTTCAAAGATACACTTATTTTAATGCATTATTGCAAGCATGGTTACAAAACTTTGTCAAGGAGAAATGTCATGCTTTCATATGGCATGAGGTGTCCTTGGGAATTAAATGAAAGTCAAGGCTAAGGAGACCACATGAAGACTTTTGCTGCCATAAATGGACCCTATTTTGATGAATTTTTTACACAAGGTTCCAATCCGAATTGGAGAATGATTTTAAAATGAAAATCGTAGCTAATGAGCTGAAGTTTCTGCCCATATTTTTATTTTTTAATTTGGAGCTACGTTTGAGGAGATATGATCAAAATACTAGACCCCAGTTTGCCCACATCATGCAGGGACAGCTCATTTCCAACTTTTCCAATTCCTGTTCACACTGGCTTCTCTCTTCTTGTGTAAACCCTTGTGGGTTCCCTTCACCTATAAAAGGGGACCTCTTCTTCCTTGGAAGGAACTCAAGCATTCAAGCCATTGATGAGAGGAATTCTTGAGGGAGTGAGTAGTAATGCCTAATTGTACTTAGCCCCATTAACATAAGCCCAAGCCTACACTTTCTCCTAGAGGAAAACTAGCCATTCTTGTACGCCATCCTTGGAGGATCAACTCTAATCAAAGAAGGTGTTGTACTTGGCGTATCAATCAAAGTGGAATTATCCACTCTTCTTCTCTCTCCATCAATAATAGTGCCGAAGGGTTTCAAGTAAGATGTGTTCTACATTGATGTTTTCTTGATTTCTTGTCGTTTTCATTTTCATCTCTAATCCAACATATATATATATATATATATCTAATCTCATCTCTTTAACCAAATCTATCTCTTTCACTCTTAGTAATTCATCCTCTCTACAAATTTTAGGTTCTCCTTGCTGCAGGTACATCTCTCCCCGCAGTATCCTTATTGCCTACGGGCAAGAATAGGGCTTGGGAGGGAAACTTCTCATCTCTTCACTTCTCTCATATCTACATTTTTCTCATATCTACATTTCTCACATACTATCCTAGATGAATAACCCACATGATGATCATTTCTATCGCTTTCACTCTGTACGATCTATTAGAATTAACGTATGGATTAGCCGTAAAATACACTTTCAACAACGTATAGTGTTTCTCTTCGGCCCTGAAAGGCTCAATGAAATACTTCTATCACCGGATCCCATCATACTACCTCTCATAGACTATAACTTTTCTTTTGACGTAAGCGTAGTTATCTTGCTATGAACCAAGAGGATTTGTACACACAATTAATCCCAATCACTAGACAAAAAATATATATTATGGTAAGCACAAAACTACAATTCCAAAGAACAATTCGTAGCCTATTTGGTCAGCCAAGATTGAATGCCATTAACTCATCCATTAACCCTTTAATATTACCCATGATACGATATGACCATAGCCTTGATGTTTTCATCTTCGTATTGTTTTGACATTCTCTTTTGCGTTCTTTCTTTGTGTGTGTGAGTGCAAGAGAGAAAGAGTGAGTCTTCTTTGATTGAACTTCTTTCCAAACCCTAGTCTTCATGGCATCTATGGTTTAACTCCTTCATATAGTTTTTGTTGAGTTCTCTCACAAACTCTCACAGCCATAAGCCCGGTGCTTTCCTGGCAAGACCGCAAATTTCTCGACAACGCGTGGACGCAAAAATAATAATTGAATAACCATGAACGTGCATAAACTTATCTCTCTGTTGCTTTTTATTATTCTTAGACTTTTCTTTTGGCTCTTGAGAGCTTATATAAGTGCCTCTCTTCCCCAATTTCAACACGCACACAGAAGTGGAAGCTCTCTTGCCGTGACGTCGGAGGTATCTTCTCTCCCTTAATCTCTCACCCTCAACCAATCTCCATCTCCAACTCCATATCTACCACCATTGTGTTGTTCCTCGGATTGTTGAGTTCTCTTTCTCTTTCTTTTGTCATCTTCTTGGCAAGCAAGGAGCCATAACTCTGTTTTTCATAGCAAAGCTTTCCTCCTTCTCTATCATGATATGATGGCCCCAAAGCGAGTGACACAAAGCTCCAAAGACACTCATGTCGTTCTGCCTCTAAGGAAGGCCCCAAAAAAGGTATCAACTACTCCAATTGTACCTTAAGTGGAGGTATCAATTGCGGAAGAAGTTGAAACCGTCCAATTGTCAACATGGAAGGTAGTCAAACACGTCGTTAATTTGGTAAGACAAATTTATAATTTTGCATCATTATACATATCGACCAAGTAAGTCAAGCCCTGTAATTCCCTTACACCATCTGAGAGCGTGATTGTATCACAAAAAACAAGCATATGATTTCATAGAATAGTGAAAGATTTGTTTGATAAATTGTCACTGTTTGATAAACTATTATTGTTTGATAACTTTCTACTTTTTTATATTAAGAGCTGGTTAATCATGTCTGAAGAATCATTTAAAGAGAATAATTGCTAAAGGAATATCTTTTGTTGCTCGCGGTTAGCGAGATGCCTTGCAGTTATCGAGATGATCTCACAATTAGCGGAGAATAAGTTGAGGCTATCAAGTCTCTTGCAGTGATTAGAAAGATGCCTTGTGGGTAGCGAGATGCCCTTCCCCACCATGGATAGAGGTCTTATTCTCTTTTACTGCTTGTAGCCTTGCTTCGTGGAATCGGATTAGGGTGTCTTCCATGGAACTTGGAAATAAAGGAAGGCTAACTATCAAGTTGCTGCACTCAACCTCACAATTGGTATCAAAGCATTAGGATAAAAGTTTGGATTGTGTCTTGCCGAGGGTCTGCGACTAGATAGGCTTAGTTAAGATCTGTCGATTAGAGTAGTTGTTGGTGGTCAAGTGATTTGTGAGGTGATAAAAGCGTTTACTAGTCCGTGTGTGGCAGTGAAGCATTTTTCTAGTCATAGATGCAAAACCCCATATGACTTGTAGGAGTAGCTTTAGGTAAGTGATCCGATTCTGATCTAGAGCTATTCAACACTGAATTATTTGCTAAAGTGCTTGATTGCATTTGAAATCACGGAAAAGTGTGCTTTTGAGGGTAAAAATGCATTAAACAAGCTTTTGTGGATATTTTTGTATGACTGACTGATGCTGTGCATATAAAAGAGCATTTGCAAGGGCTATGTGAAGAAAACTTGCAATTCTGTAAACATAGACATCCTACGCGTAGGATGTATCAAGGGGGTTCTGGAGACCAAATTTGAAAATTCTGACTGCACCAGTGGGTTCAGAGGGTAGGTTTTACCCTAGTAACATATTGACTTGGGTGTTTTTCCCTATTTTTGTTGACCAAAAGCCAAAAGGCGGAGTCAGAAAACGTAAAATTTCAGAAAAGGCTTAATTGAGTGATTTTTGCATGTTTTTGCAATTGTGAAGCATACTTGCACTTGCTGAGAGCATAAGGAAGCATCAGGGACACTTCAGTCTCAAAAAATCAACAGTAGACATCCTACGCGTAGTATGTCTACAGGGTGATATGGTGAAAATTTTGAAAATCTGAGGTTATCAGTGTGTTTAGAAGGTAGGTTTTACCCTATTTTCACATGAAAAGTGGAAATTTGACCAAATTTTGACAGATCAAAGCCAAAAGACGAGAATTGCTAAACATCCTACCCAAATTATGCCCAAGGCATAATTTTTGAGACCAAACCATAGGGTGACTTCAAAGGCATGTTCTAAATGTTGTATTGAGTGCATGTGATAAATTTCATCTCATTTGGGTCAGTGAAAGGGAAGATTGAGCGGACTTTAGCACTTTTGACTGAAAAAAGGCAAGAACAGCTAAAATTTGGGTCTTTTGAAATCCAAACCAAAATCTGAGCATACCACTGGGTTGCTGACATCAAGGGGAAGCTTTGGGTCAAGTCTGGGGTCAAACAGGCCAAAAAGACATCCTACACGTAGGATGTCATATGTGTGATTTTGCACTCCAAAATTAATTTTGAGCATACTACAGTGATCATCACCTTAAGGAGAGTCTGTGGTTCAAATTTGGGTTCATTCTGAGAAAAAAGACATCCTACGCGTAGGATGTCTACTGCATAATTCTGAAACCAAAATTCTCCTGTGGACATAGCATGCTGTCATATAGCCTTAGATAAGCCTCCTAGTCAAATTTGGTCCAATTTGGAGTTGATTTGACTTGGGAATTCATCAGAACAGACATCAGGCTTCTGGAGCAGATTCTGGATCATTTGACCAACCTATAGGTGTCAGAATCAAAAAGTAAAAATAGCCGTGAGTTAAGCACATCAAGGGGAAGCTACAGTGCAAGTTTGAGCTGAAACAGAGCAGTTAGACATACTACGTGTAGGATGTCTCCAGCTTGATTTAGGACTCCAAACGAACTTATGAACACGCCACTGTGATCAGCACATCAAGGAGAAGCTAGGGTGAAAATTTCAAGTCATTCTAAGCAAAAAGACATCCTACGCGTAGGATGTCTCAAGGCCTTTTTTAGGTGCAAATAAAATTCTGAGCATAGCATTGGGTTGCTGGACTTAAGGGGAGTCTCTGGACCAATTTTTGTTAAATTCTAAGCATATAGACATCCTACGCGTAGGATGTCTCTAGGCCTGTTTTAGGGTCCAACTGTACCTTTGACCATACAGAAGGGTTCACAGTCTCACAGAGATCCCAAATCCTTTTTTAAAATTGAATTTGGACTCATTTTGACCAGTCTAAACTACATTTCACTATTTTGGCCATAACTTTCACAAACGGTATCAGACCGGAAAATTTTTTATATCAAAACGTAGCCTGAGAGCGGCTCTACAGATCTTAGAGAAAAACATGAACTAAATGGATGCCTACGGCAACCATTTGGCATCCATTTAGTTCTATTTTGAAAAAAAAAACATCGTTTGAGGCCTCAAAATTCATCCGCAAGTTAGGGGTGTCTGAAAGTGACAATTTGCGAGAATTGTGACGAAACGGTTGCGGTTTTGGACATAGTTTCGACTTTTCCCTAACCAAAGCACTTGAACACAGTGGACTAAGTCAACTTGAACCAAGCAAAATCTCTTAAGCCCAGAAATCATGTCTACCCTAGATTCAAACGCAGCTTACACAAGCTTGGAGATCCCGACGATAGAGGAATATCCTCCCACAATGGATCTTCCAAACTTGCAATTGATAAAAACCCATCTTGTTGAGAGAGTTTGGATGATTGGTCATGAGAGTGAAGGACTATATAGATACATTGACGACAATGAGGTCAATCTTTATAGGTGCTCAGATCCATACCTAGAAGAGATAACGGATTACAAGCTCTTATATGTCTACACATAGGGAGTCGAGTGTTAATGTAGATCTATAGTTGTCGACAAGTATGGACGAGAATACAAAGTTGTAGAAAGAACAAATCCATAGACTGTGCTAGAAAGAGGTGGATATTTGGTCAATGAAGGACCGCAAAAGCCTCCACCAAAGACGAGAATTCCTGTAGGAATTCCAAGAAGAGAGCCACCAGGATTCCCTTCAAGAGCGATAACGAGAGAAGGATTGGGGTAGTCTCTGGTTAGACTTGTAGACAATCAACGAGTTAGACCATCCCAAGTCGACGAGTTAGACCATCCCAAGTCCAGAAATGGGTAAACAGAAAATACTCCGGTGATAAAGATCCGAGAGATCACGTAACGGCTTTTAGAAGAGTGATTAGAGCAGAGGAAGTTTCAGATTTTGCGACACAGTTTGCGGGATTTGGATTGACTCTAGAAGATGATGCAGCTACATGGTTCGACTCGGTGGAAAAATGGGATTTTGAGACCCTAGATGAGCTGTTTGAGGAGTTTATTGAAGAATTCTTGCCAAAAGGCATTGCTCACAACACAGTCTGGCAAATCCATAGATTCAAACAGAAAGAGAATGAATCAGTACGCAAAGCATCATTACGGCTCAAGAGATATGTTAAGCTCTGTCCGAGAGCGGAATTAAGTACGCAAGCACGACTGATGCTGATCTTTATCCAGGGAATGAGACATGCGGGTCTTCAGAAGGATCTGCATATGATAAGGAGGATGACGCTAAATGAGTTGATCAAAGAAGCTCTTTATCTAGTAGATAACTGTGAGGCATACAAAGAAAAGGACTTAAAGAGTCAAGGAGATGACACATCCTCTCAGCACAGTGTTTAGGAGATAAGTGAGTCCATTGCCAAGCCAACGGCACCTATTGATCAAGAAAAGCTTATCGACGACTTGGTCAAGAGGTTGATTCCTCTTGTAAGGTCTGATTCGGGAGAGCCGAAGTGGTGTGAAATTGAGAGAAAATGGACGAACCATACAGAGGAAGAGTGCTATTATAGCATGAAAAATGCTAGGGAGAGGTATGTACAACCTGTTCCAGAAGCACCTACTCCACCTAGATACATTACGGGGAATGCGCCAGGACTAGTAGGAGTTTTAAGGCCACAGCTTGTCTTAGGACAACAACCTCCGCTGCCAGGTGCTAGAATGCCAGTAGACATGAGATACATGCCAATGATGGAAGCATCAAATAAACCAACTCCGGTACCAACTACAATGTGGTATAGCAACCAAAGTAAGTACTACCCTTCGGAGCAACAAAATGTGAGAGAAACACATGGAGTGGTGAGGCCAGTACAACCTCCACCTCCTGGGTTTCAGTCGAAAGAAAGAAGGTATGAAATGGACGAAAGGACATTGCGATTCATTGCAAATAGCGTCTTATCTAGGTCAAAGCTTGCTTATAGCCAAGAGGAAATGCTAAAAGAATCTCCTCAACCAGAGACAGATTGTCACAAAAGTCGTGACAACCACTTGGTCAAACAATGTCCTCATACGGAGATCACTGAAGTAAATGCCTATTGTCTTGAGTGTGGCATCACTCACTTGATCCCCGATTGCCTGAAAAAACCAAACCAAATCAGGAAAATCACGACAAATGTATCAGGGATTGTTCAGCTACCTAGTAGCTCAGAAAATGAAAATGTCATACCAGTTCAAGTGGTTACGAGAGCACAACCTCAAAAGAAAGCTGATGAGAATCCAGAGACAAAGAACACGGAAAGTGACACGAGTCCAAAGACAGATGATGGACCAAAGACAGACGTACCTAGTAAAAAAACCAAGAGCAAACGAAATAGTTGGAAAGCTAGAAAGACTAGGATGAAAGCACGCAGGGAACGAGCAAAAATCCCTAGTTGAGAAGCTTACCGAATCTCAAGAGAAGATAAAACAACATGAGGAAAAGGAGGCACCTTCTTTTACACATATGGTTAAACCTCTAGAAGAACCATCTATGGATGAGAAACCGAGAAGTGGTAGTTCAGGAGGATCTGTGTTGGCAGAGAAGATTAATGAGACATTAGATGCCCTCTTGAAAGACTATGATGTGAAGCTAAAAAACAACCAAACCCAAGAACAAAGGTGGATGACATATCCCTATGCGGAACTAGAAAAGCAAAGGTTTGAAATGTGCCATAAAATGATTCAAACAGCCCAAGCTTTACTAGAACAACCAGGTGCAAAACCTGAGGATGTGATCCGTGTCATGCTTACACAAGTAATCCCACCAAACCAAGAACTAAAAGAGCCAGATTCTAGTCATGAGCATAGACCAAACCTCAAAGACCCAGCATTAGAACCAAGGATAGTACTGAATACCACGGATAACTCTGCCGAGGGATTTCACCAAGCTATACCTGAGGATTGTAAAGAGGTAGATGGTCTTGAAAAATTGTGGAAACAAGTCAGAGAGGCCAATGAAGCCGATGACCTAAGAAGACGAGTAGACAAGACTGGTGATGAACGAGGAGTTTTTCTACCACCAATAGAGGAATTTGAGATTGGATCTCAAATGAATCTAGACGTTGTGAGCGGGATGGAAACACACAGAACACCTCTATAATAACCCGACACACACTCTTGGAAGGATATACACACACACACTATGGGGCACCACTCGGCTTACACAACACACCTGGCCGAGACAGGAAACACATCTATGGAGTGAGAGGAGAGAGACTATCCATTTACCCACTCCACACAGAGACACACACACACACACACACAACCAAAAAAATCAGCTCAAAAGAGGAGAACTTCTGATGTTTAGATAAAAATGAGCTTGGGCCAACACCAATGGGAAAATAGCTCACACAAAATGGGTAAAATATACCAGATACAATCACAAATTGAAGCAGAAGCTTCGCTCATAGGAGAAACTTACACAACAAAAATAGCAGAAAAAGAGTGAGAAATTTGGCAAAATGGACAGCTCCATCGCGTCCGGAATGGCCCAAACCTCCAGTCTACAATGTCAAAGTGCTCAAATCCGACCTCGGATGAGCAGTTTACGACCAAAACAAGCTCCAAAATGAGCAAAAACACACCTGCGGCTGTTCCTCCTCTCTTCTCCACGTTTTTTCTGGTCTCCTCTCAGTTTTTTCAGTTCCCACACTTAGCTTTATTAGTTTGGCATCCTTGGCCTTTTAGATGACCTCAAACGGACCCCGAACAGGCCAAAAATTGACCTCGCAGTGCATAGTTGTCACCTTTTTGCATCATCTGCACACCTGGCACTCAGCTTTTCCCAATAATGCATCCCGCAACCACGTGAAGTAGCCCCAAAATATGGTCCTCATGATTACCTTTCTGCATAATTATCACAAGAAAACATCCACGTCGTGTCTGTACTTATCCACGCTCAAATATTGACCCCATTCGATGTCCTAACGCCACTAGATGCCATTTGACGCACCTGCTTACCTCATGTCGTGAGCCCGCGGATAGCTTCCTCAAGAAGTTTTATGTGCTACCAACTCCTCACTATTGTAGAAAAAACACATTGGTACTGGTAACGATGAAAATCATTAGGAGAAATATGAACCTTGCATGGGCCTTGTAAGGAATCCTAATTTTTAGGGATTAAGGCTAATGTTGTGTGGGGTTTAGGGGGCAAGGGCATTGAAGAAGGTAGTTTTGAGTAGGCTTTTCTAGCCTTTTTTTTAGACAAATGTAGGATGTGGACCTAAAAAGTTGCTTTCTCTCTCTAGCTTTTTTTAAAGTGAAGGAAGCATAGGGGTGTGTCCACATCAGCAATTCCGTGGGTCAAAAAGAGTCAAAATTTGACTTTTTAAAAAAAATTTCATTTTTATTTATTTTTTACTTAAAACTCCCTCCCAACATATATACATATCCAAAAATCATTTTTTGACCCATTTTTTAACCCACAAGCTTAGAAAGTCCATTTTTTCAAAAATCTTTTCCCCCAAAAAGTAATAAACATTTTGTTCTCTCATCCTCCTCCCTCCTCCCTCCTCCCTCTCCCTCTCCTCTCCCTCTCTGCCCCTACCTTCCTCCTCCTCCCCAATCTCTCCCTCCCCTCCCTCCCTCCTTCTCTCCTCCCATCCTGCTCGGCCTCTCTACCCTTCCCCCTCTATCTTTTCATCATTTGTTTCCTCACGCAACAGCTTCCATGGTGCTCACGGACATCACAAATGGTTTGCTTCCACCACCACGTACTCCGCACACGAAAAGCATACATATTCGCTTACCCACGGCATTTGCACCGAAGACCACTAGTGAAGGTGATCAAAGTTCATCACAGGAACGTCGCACCACTTGTGAGACCAATGTTGACATTTGGGTGGATGGCCATTTGTACCCTTACGATCCTATAAGCCGCTTCCATCCACCGTTTAATAGCCTTTCCACATTTCTTCAATTTCTTGGGAGGGGAGAAACACGCTTGTTAGGCTATTGCAAGCGGCTGTGTATGGGTGCAGGTGCTTCTTTGCATATGTGGATGCACGAATGTCAAGCTCTTCACCTCAAGACGACGGCATTACAAGAGAGTGTTGCCTCTTCGGAGAGGGTAGTTAAAAGTCTTGAACTACAAATGCAAGAAAAGGAGTCTCACATCCAGAAGCTTACCAACACCATCACATACTTGAAAGAAACACCCCTTGGTGCAAGGGAACGCAAACGCCTGTATTCATCCATTGAAACTCTTGCACATTCCGGAGGAGCACGCAAACGACGAGTTACAGCCACAAGGTGATTTGGTCTTTACTTGCATGCTGCATTCTTACTTCACACTATTTTCTAACATTTATGTTTATTTGTTGCTAGAAACTTCATCCAGGAGGCATACGGTGGAACAAGCCAAGATAATCGAGTCAACCTTCTCACTAGTTGTCTCAATACCGAGGACGTTATTTCTATCTTACAATCACCTGGAGGTAAGCACATTAAGGATGCAGTCACCAAGGACCTTATGCGTAAATTAAGAAACGTGGTTAATGATGATGACGTTCAACAAGCTTGTGATGAGGCTGGAATCAGCACCAAAGCCTATCAGACTATTTTTCAACTCCTAAAGGATGCCCTCAAAGAACATGGCATTGTGGAAAACCTATTTCCCGTTCCTCACAAGGTCAAGCTCGCAAAGAAGGCCACAAACGAAGATGTGTTCTCCCGCATTGGGACATACCTACACATTGAGGACACAATGCCAACTTCCCTTTATGCTTCGTGCGCAACAAAGACAAGGGGAAAAGGTAAGAAACAATCCATAAGACCTTCGAATAAGGGCTTTCCTTACACAATGTGGAACAATATTTTCGTGGATCTTAGAAGGCTTCAAGAAGCCATGCTTAGATTTTACGAGTTACCTGAAGAAGGTGACACACTTTACTTTTTTCTTTGGTATTATTCTTTTCATAGAAGCTAAAGTTTAAGGTCTTAGCACTATTTATTTTGTAGTGCTTGGCACAAAAGTCGCTTTTGTGCCGATGAGTGTCAAATAGTGAAAGGCCGAAGGTTAGAGAGGCTAAGTGTCACTCTAATGAACGAGGCCCTTCTGCAAACCAAGCGAAGGGATTCAGTCGAGCCATATCCCACCCTATCTTTTAGCGTGTAATCAGAGAAAGACATTTGGTGGTTGGGTGCTATTGAGGTGCCCAAAGAGACCAATGGAGTACTTTCGTGGATTTTTGAGAGAACTCCATGGATCACAGAAGTAATACACTCCCAAATTGCAGGTCAGAAGTTGGAGATTGAGGGCTTTGGTAGTTATGATGTGGAGTGGCACTTAGGTGGGGATTTGAAGACCATAAAGTGTTTGCTTGGCTGCAAACAAGGGGCTTCTTCTCTCATGCCTTGTCCATTTTGTACTCGAGGGTACAAACCTAATGGACAACAATCACATAAGAGCACTGCAAAGGCCAGTTACATGCTTCCATGGCAAGGGCATGGAGAACAAGGGTTAGATTGTCATGATGTCGGAGATGAAGGTAGAGAATGGGAAGCATCTATTCTGAGATGTCCCATGCTCAATGCCCCAGACCGTGATCAAAAGGACCACACTTGGAATCCAATCTTTCGATTTCCTCTATCGAATGTACATTTTTGTACATTACACGCATTCATGCGTATTTTTGATAGGCTATTGAAGCTCCACATTGACTATGCTTTCACAATGAAACCGTTGGAAAAGTCCCAGGAAGCGATCGAAAGAGTGGAGGTACTCTTGAATTCCATTGGCTGTCATGGTGGAAATGTGCCTATAGTTGCTGCAAAGAACACAGGGGAGGCCCATGAAATTGCTCAACAAGTGTCAATGAGTGGACAAAAATCTAGACACTTTTTGAAGAAAGTTTCCCAAGGAAAGCCAAGTCGATATGATGCTCAAAGCAGCTCCAACCAGCAGGCAAGTAACCTTTGGGAGCTTTGGAAGGAGTTATGCAAAGCTACTACTGACAATGATTCAAATGGCGAGCTTGCAAACAAGCGCAAGCAAGTTTGGGCCCATTTTGATAAAATGGTCAAGCTTATGAGCCTTAACAGCACAACAGAAGAACAACGACAATCATTTCAAGAAGCTTTGGCAGATTTTACCAAGGTCTTCACCCTTTCTTGGGGTGAAAATAACATCACACATTACATGGTAAGTCATTCATGGTGTATTCATTACAAGGGATTGTTTTTATTTACTAATGTGGATCGTTTTCTCATGTGAACAACATATCTTGTTTGCGCATGGTGCATTTTTTATGCACAAGTATGGATCGCTTGAAATTTTTAGCACTCAAGGCATGGAGAAGTCCCATTAACAAGCAAGGGGAGTGTACTTCAAAAATACTCGACATGGTGGTGGAATGGTGCAATCCAATTATTTGGAGGAGATGTTTAACTGGTTTTTTCGCACAACATTTGCTCGTAAGCTCACAATGGAGCGTGCGCGACAATCCAAGATTGCTATTGAAGTGCGCAAATGGAGTCGTCAAGAGCATAGCAACAAGTGGCAAATGTCGCAAGGTCCCACCAAGCATGCTGCATGGCGGCGATGCAGAGTGCGACAAGGATCAAAGTGGATACTGCGCGAGTCACTAAACGTGAACGCAGGGTCCAACTCTTAGCGACATGTTTATTTAAAAAATAATACTTCTTTTAAAAAAATTAGTGTGAACAGGGCCCTTTTTAAATGGGCCCTTATAAATATTGCATGCTCTCATAAATCACTCATTTCTTAAGAACAGGTGAGCTCTTACCAACAAAATGGCGCGCACCAAACAAACCGCGAAAGAGCATCTGCCTGCCAACAAAAACACCCTCCAAGGATGTGAGAAGCCGTCATGGCTTAAAGGCACAAGAAAACGGCCACGAACACCTGGCCGTTCCAGGAACTCTTCTGGTAGTGGGCATGGTGGTAGGGCACGAGAGTCATCAAGGACTGTTGAATCTCCACCTCCTCAAGATATAACACCTAGAAAGAGAATGAAGCAACGTGCCCAGCGCTGGAGAGAAGCAGAGGGCCAGCAAACATCAGAGTCCGATAGGGAGCAGCCGTCGCGTCCCCAATCACAAGCAGGACCATCCAGGACTCGGGTGGTCAATACAGACACCGAATCAGAGAGTGAGCCACCATGGCTGCGAGAAAACATACCGCGCACACACCGGGTGGCCGTTGGGGGGAAGACATTGCCTCAAGGCAAGGGAGCTCTCCCCACACGACAAGATCGGCAACCAAGGGAAGAGGAAGAATAAAAACAGGCTGCAGAACCAGCCCCTAAGCATGTAAACAGACGCAAGTCTAAGTTTTTCAAGAAGCCTTCACGCCGCCCGCCAGCAAATGTGCAAGTGCCCCCAAGACAACCGTAGCGGCGCCGAAAAATAGCAAGGACATTTGCAGAAATCCGCCACTACCAGAAGACGACGGAGCTCTTGATTTGACGCGCCCCCTTTTCTCACACTGTGAAGGAAGTGCTTCAAAGCTATGGAAATCAGTATAGAATGCAAGCAATAGCGCTAGAGGCTATTCAAGAAGCTGCAGAGGCCCACATCATTTCAGTGTTGGAAGATACCAACCTATGTGCCATTCATGCAAAGCGAGTGACAATACAGCCAAAAGATATGCAACTTGCACGACGATTGCGACGAGACTTCGAGCATTAGCCGAAGATACCCCTCTTTTTGTATTGCACACCCTTATCTTTGTAATGATTTGACTTTCCAATGACAATATGATCAACAATTGTGTCTACTCTGTCTATTATCTTTGTAATTTCAAGTTCTGTATGTAATTGTAGTCAATTTCAGTAAATTTGTGCATTTTAAGTAACCTTAGGGGTAGATAAGTCTACAAGGGGCAGAAAAAGACCTGGCCACAAGGGCGCGCAAATGGCCCATCCAAAACTGATGGATGGGCCATTTGCGCGCCCTTGTGGCCAGGCCTTTTTCTGCCCCTTGTAGGCTTATCTACCCCCAAGGGTACTTAAAATAACCAAATTTACTAAAACCTATTGGTTTTGCATCAATATTTTATATGGATCCTTATGGACACCTTTTTTGGTCATTTCAAGCTTTGAATTCCTTATAGGATATCAAAACAAATAACATATTGTGAAACCAAGTGTCCAATGTAATTTGACTTTTTGGTGCAAGGGTGTAGTAGGTAGAGCTAAAGCAAGTGATAGTTTGCTGGAAACTTCATTTCATAATTGATTTGAGCTTTTCTAGTGTCCTTGAGTGTGAACATATATTGGAATTGCCATAAAAAGGTTGCATTTAAATGAATGATGCAAAACCAATCCATTGCAATAAATTTGTGCTTTTTAAGTACCCTAGGGGGTAGATTGGCCTATAAGGGGCAAAAAAATGCCTGGCCACAAGGGCGCGCAAATGGCCCATCCAAAACTGATGGATGGGCCATTTGCGTGCCCTTGTGGCCAGGCCTTTTTCTGCCCCTTGTAGGCTTATCTACCCCCAAGGGTACTTAAAACAACCAAATTTACTAAAACCTATTGGTTTTGCATCAATATTTTATATGGATCCTTATGGACACCTTTTTTTGGTCATTTCAAGCTTTGAATTTCTTATAGGAAATCAAAACAAATAACATATTGGGAAACCAAGTGTCCAATGTAATTTGACTTTTTGGTGCAAGGGTGTAGTAGGTAGAGCTAAAGCAAGTGATAGTTTGCTGGAAACTTCATTTCATAATTGATTTGAGCTTTTCTAGTGTCCTTGAGTGTGAACAGATACTGGAATTGCCATAAAAAGGTTGCATTTAAATGAATGATGCAAAACCAATCCATTGCAATAAATTTGTGCTTTTTAAGTACCCTAGGGGGTAGATTGGCCTATAAGGGGCAAAAAAATGCCTGGCCACAAGGGCGCGCAAATGGCCCATCCAAAACTGATGGATGGGCCATTTGCGCGCCCTTGTGGCCAGGCATTTTTTGCCCCTTATAGGCTAATCTAACCCCCTAGGGGACTTAAAAATCACAATTATACTCAAATTGACTGCAATTACATACCTTGAAATAACAAAGTCAAAAAACAATTCATATCACCAATTGAAACAATTTTCAAGATTGACAAATCAGATTGAAAAGAATTTGCAATATAGAGAGACAATTTCAAATATTTTTTATTCCTTCTAGCACGGTGATTTTACATCATGTATCTGAGGAGTTCAAATTTTTTTTGACCATTTCCTGGCGCCTATTTTGCGCGTAAGGCAACTCCCCAGTCAAGAGGGACTGCGCTATGGCATTTGGGTCAGTTGAGCCAATGGAAGCATGTAGCCCTATTTGGGCAAGCACTTTACCACGAAAGCCAGTGCCAAACGCTGTGCATACAAGGGATCTACGCACTAGGAACACTTGATGCGCAGTTTGAGCAATGGTACTCAAACACAAAAACTTGCTCAAAGCTTTTAACGACCAAGTCATAAAATGGGCTTGGGGAGTAAATTCATTATGGATAATGGCCACATCGCCAGGGGGGAGTTGTCCGAGGTAATGCGCAAGGGAAGCTTGAGGTCCAAAGCCCGTCCGTTTGCCACCCGTCCTTGCAGCAAAATCATCAACCTCCACAACATCCTGTCATAAACCGATGAAGGTTGAGAAAAAAGACAACGAAGGATAAAATAGTAACATGAAAATTAGGATACAGTTTACCTCCTGCTCCTGTCATCCTCCTCCGTGTTGCCCTTTGCATCCAAGTCAATGGTCCCATGCACCACAGATACAAGCTTTGGATCATCAGATGGGAGGTTGCATAATGGCATAGGCATCCTAGTAGCCTCAACCTTGGCTTGCGTGGCTTGGAAATCTTCATCAGCCACGTGCAACTGCTCTGCTGCCAGGACCTCCGCACATACAACTGCAATAGTGTCAGCAACAGAGTCCCCATTTGGCAAGAGCTTGCTTTCTAGGGCATCTGGCGTATTGTCTAAGGGACATTTGCTGCTGTTGCATAGCATGCTCAAGCATTCATCCATGCGCAGGCCAAATGCTTTTTCCAAATCATGCAGGAATACAAACTCCTCCCCATCCACTAACACCGAGGAGAAGCGGCTAATTTCTACCTCTGGGATAGCCACATCCGTCAGTGGTAGTGGCACTGGAGTGTCACTAGGGCCAGCCGCAACTATGGATTTCTCAACCACTTCCTCAAGACCCCTAGGGTACTCGAGCTGGTGTGCTTTTCCTTCCGCTGCAGGGTTCATGGGGATAACATGTTGCTCCTTGGTGTCCTTGATAAAGGACCCAACTTGAAGGTGTGGTAAGCGGAGCTCCTCCAAATCAGGTTCCTTGCTCACCAAGAAGATAAATGTTGCGAGCCGAGAAAGGTACTCCACCCCCAACTTGCGCTTCTTGAGCACTGACACCCCCGGGGCTTGCTCGTCCAAGTAATGGCCTGCATTGGTTGCAATTTCTTGGAATCGTTGCAAGAAGATAAATGTTGCGAGCCGAGAAAGGTACTCCACCCCCAACTTGCGCTTCTTGAGCACTGACACCCCAGGGGCTTGCTCGTCCAAGTAATGGCCTGCATTGGTTGCAATTTCTTGGAATCGTTGCAACCGCTTGGCGAATGGGCGATCACCTTTGTGTATATAGCGCAAAAGATCGCAAGGCACCCAGATCCCTGCATGTGGGGGGATAGATACAGAATATTTTATGATGTGCTCCTACATGAACGCAGAAATCTCCTCAAATGCATCCATGTGAAGGGCAACTGTGGCGTCAAGGTCAGGGAGACGAGTAAAAAAGGTGTGGAGGTCCAACTTCCCTTTGTATTTGGTGTCCTTAAGGAAGAGGATGAAGCGTGACAAAGGGGTGGATGTGGGTACAGATGTAGAGGCTGTGGCAGCATCCATGTTTAGCCTGGGGTGTGGATAGAGAGTGGAGGAGCTCAGGAGTTGCAAAAGTGAAAATAGTGAATGAGTTAGGTGGCCCCCCTTTTATAATGTACCCTTTTTTTAAGACATTAAAAAAAAAAGGCACTTTAACCAAAAAATGATTTCTCATCCCAATGCAAAAAATTATATTCAAAGGCATGATTTGCCGAAGCAAATCATGTTGATTACAACGGGGATCAATATGAAAATTGCAAGAGTTACAAAGTTATAAGATCGATAGCATAGTTCCATCTATCCCCCAGTCCTCCTCGACCTTCAATTTGTCTTCCATTCTCTTCCCAATCTGCGGACATTCATTACAATAAGCATCTAATGATCGACAAACCATGATGTATTGAAAATGTGGTGGAAGGATTCTCACCTTGTGACCTTGTAAACGAAATTGTGCTTGTTGAAGGGCCTCAAAACCCATAATAACCAAATGTTCTCGAACATTACTGAGAGTCCAATGCTTGTTCACTTGGACTGCCTCGAAAGCATCGTTGGGCATCTTCACTGCAATGTCAAAGCTTGCAATAGCGCTGTCTACACTCTGTAAGGGAGTCCACACTCCAAGCTTGCACATCCAACGATCATAGTGAAATCGTATGTACAAGGAGGTGCGGGATTTCAAATAGCGCATTCCAATACCTGAAGCTCCAACCTTACAACGGTACCGGTCCCCGTTGTGCATGCCCTCCACAAAACCCCAGTCCTCTTCTAAAAGCCTTCCTAATTCCTCGTAATGCGCATCTTTACATACAAGCATTGTGGTAGTCTCCACAAATCCAAACTCTTTAAAAATGTGCACAAAACAATGAATAGGCAAACACCAGCTCAAGCCCACAGACCTAGAAGCTTTAGAGTATTTCAAAGAGTTTTGGACATCCATTATCATCTTTTGCTTGAAAGATGCTACCGACCACAAATCTGGGACCGGCCACTCCATACTTAATAAGGAACTTACTTTGATGGGTTCAAGCGTTCCAAATGCTTGTGTAGAAGTAGGGACAATATAGGAGTGAGAATAGAAGAAAATCCTTCTTTGAACCAGTTTGGTTGGGCAAAGATGCGGGAACATTATTGCTCCAATATCCGCATGTATAGCATTGAATGTGCCGGAGAGACTATGTAGTGGCTGCTCCTCCACCAACGTGGATGGAAATATGACTATAAATGCATGACAAATGTTAAGTATGAATCCATAATAACATTACACTGTGATTTCACACCTAGCTTTGTATTCTCAAAACATGTACTTACAATGTGTTGGAAATCGAGGTGGTTGTTGCAAGTGCATGGTTGACATTGAGAAAACATGTTGCACAATGGATATGGTCCCCTTGTCTTTGCGGTTCTTGAAGCCAAGGAGCTTTCCTTTCCAATGAAGATCCAAGTTTGCACGATTCCGCACACGATGAGGGCCAACAGCAGATGGTTGCATGTATACCCAAGCACCTTTGGTGAACTCTTGTGGCACCCACTCATCATCTACATCTCTAATGTTGTGGCATGCAAGTGCTGTGACCTCATCCTTTGGTCGCCTTTGCGAAGTAGAGTTGGCCATGGTTGAGCAAAGCAAACTAGGAGGAGGAGAAGAACCTTGCTTGTTGCTACAACGTAGGTGTGATAAAGTGATATGAGAAAATGGTCAACCCTTGTGGCAATGGGAGGAGAAGGTGGACAACCCTTGCTTGGTGTGGCACTGGGAGGAGAAGGTGGATAAGCCTTGCTTGGTGTGGCAATGGAAGGTGGTAGGGGAGGAGAGAGGAGCTTCCTTGCTGCAGCAATGGAGATGGTGTAGAGAGAGAGAGAGTGTTGGAGTAGAGGATGAGTGTGATGGTTGCAACCAAGGAGGGGTTGGAAAAGGGGTTCTAGAGAGAGAAAATCCCTTTTTGCCTAATAACTAATTTTGGGGGAGCTCTGGATAGCAAAAAAAGATTTTTTAAAATTTTTTTAAAATTTTTGAATTTTAGGGTTTTTGGATGCACGTTTTGACTTTTTGAGATCAAAAAATGCTTTTTTGACCATAAAATAGTTTTAGGGGGGTTTTCAGAAGATGAAATTTGTGTTTTGAAATTTTTGAAAAATTTCAAATTTTTGGGATTTTTTCAGAACCGGATCAAAAAGGAGGGAAGTTAGAGGTTCCATATGGCCCCCCCCCCCCCCCCCCCCCCCCCCCCCCCCCCCCCTTCCCCACCCCACCTTCTCACTAGGTAAGAGCCCATTTAAAAAGTGTAAGACTACTTTGTCCCCCTACATTTTTGAGGGCATAGAGTGTGTCCACCACCCTCTTCTCATTGGCTGGCCTCTAATTAACCTTAATCCCAAAGGGCCCTTAGAGGGTTCATATTTTTCCTAATGTCGATGCACTATGTAGAGCTTGTCCTACCTGTACACATGTGGGCCCCACATAACCACCTGGCTCTGGAAAATGGGCAATTCTTTATTTGATGCACCATGCATGTGTATGTACATATGCGCAATCCCTTGCTCCAAATAACTCCTGACATAATTTGCCCATCCCCTAGCCTCCTAGATCATTCATGATCAGCAGCAGCAAAAAGCGATATGAGAGTCACCGCCTGGATCCCACACAAAAACACTTTGCATTCCCTACCTCAAAAAATTAATCAAGCTTCCACCTGGTTCCCAGGGAAAACGTGTAGAGATGCCATACATCAATCTTGCATCAAGAAAACCATCAATTACTTTGGCAAAGATCGGCATGTGCAAATATATTCCCTTCTCCATAGCTGAGAGGTCTCCACCACTGATCATTTGTGTCATCAATTCATGCTTCTTTGACAACTCAACCTTGGTTTGCATCGGCCCCTCAATCACTTCATAAGGCCCTTCACTTTCATCCTTGACTTCATTTGCAAATGCGATTAAACCAGACTCTTGGATTTCTTTATCCATCAAAAGAAATGCAACATCAGCATCCTCATCACTGCTGATAGTGTTATCACTGTCCTCATCTGTCACCGTGGAATATTCTTCATCACTAGAATCATCCTCATCTTCATAAAGCTCCTCTAATCGTTTCCTTGTGTCCATATTATAAAGATTCTTGGTACCTGTCTTTCCATAGAGGCTAATCGTACCATGTCGCCAATCTTAAACAGCTTCCACTGCACGTAACCATGGTCTGCCCAGTATAATAGGATATGCTCCCAACCCTGCTGGCATCACATGAAAATCAACCACTACCTTTGCATCATATGCCTCCACTTCTAAGCTCTTTACAACACCCAAGCATTTTACTTTCTGATGGTTTGCCAATCTGATCCGAAACCCTGACACCCCAGTCACTGTAAGACCCATCTTCTCAACGCATGAGTGTGTTATCACACATATTTGGGCCCCACCATCAACATAGCCTTGTCCTAAATTTTTCCTTTTGTGCCACACATCTACTATTGGATAGATATCTGGTAGCTCGTCCATTGCCAACACCTTCACTGAACCTCTCTCTGGCTCTTTCTCCATTAGGTTAACCATCCTCTTCCACTGTCGCTTTAGCTTAGGCACCATCTCTATAAGCTGCCCAAAAGTAACATCGGCTTTCCTGCTTGTCAGATCCTCCTTCAAGTCATAGCTTAATTGCCCATCCCCTAGTGGAAAATCTGAAACATAAAACTTTCGACGAGATCTCGTTTTCCTCTTGGCCTTGACATCCTCGCCTTCATGGCTCTTTCCTTTCTTCTTACTAGGAAATGGGGCACTTCTTCCTTCCTTATCCTCTGTGGTCCTCTTCCCAATAGGCATCACTAATGTATCCTCTAGCTTTGATGCCTTCTCCAAGGTGACTACACTTAGCACTTTTGTCTTTTCCTTTTCCTCTTGGGTTAATCCACTGGTTCCTTTATCTCCCTTAATTTCGATGCCATAATCATTTGACCTAGTTAACACCTGTCTTGGCAATGGATACATGTATCCCCCCATCCTTGGTGGCTTATCACATTGTGGGCTGATGTGACCCAACTCTCCACAATTGTAACATGTGGGCGTCTGCCTCCAAAACCTACCATTGCTTTGTCCAACACCATTCCTAGGCCTTTCTTCACCTCCTGGCTGATTTGCAAACCTCCCTCGACCTCGATTATTTCCTACTTGACCTAGCATGTTTAGGTTGAGATTCTTTATCAAATCTACCACTTGCCTCATGTCTTGCCTTAGCCCATCATCTTGCATCGATGTAGTGACCACTGTTGGCATAACCTGAGTAGTAACAGGAACCACTGGTTCATGATGAACCCCTGACATGCGACCTTGTAAAGACTCTATAGGCTGAAATTCAGACCTCATGGATAAAGACTCCACCCCTAACTGGCTCATTTTCCTCAACTTCCACTCTTTGTTCCTTGCTACCTCTAGTGCATCTTTATATGTCCTAGGCTTCTTTAGCTCCACTCTCCAATGTATATTCTCCCAAAGACCAGCCGAGAACCTATCCTTCTTCATCATGTCAGGCGGGGGTACCTGTGGTGCTAAGGCCTTGCAATCTGCTCCCATGCCAATGAGAACTTACGTATGTACGCATCTACTGGCTCACCTTCCTTTTGCACCAAACCTTGTACTTCTTGCCAAACTTTGTCAGGATCTTCTATCTTCACAAACTCCACTTCCAACCCATGCCTTAGATTGTCCCAACTCAATCTTACAGGTGGATCCGCTGCACGCAACTCCTCTTCAAATGTTTTGGACCAGACTCATGCATCACTCTTCAAAAAAATTTGGAGAAGACGTAACATCTGAAGAGGGTCATGAATCTGGTTGCTAATGCAGACAACCTCCATCTTTTCCAAAAAATCTTCCACATCTTCATCACTTCTTCCATGAAACTCCGGATAAGAGAAAGCCATGGCTACCCAAGTTACAATGCTTTGAGAACCCCTTTGAACACACGTGCAAGAACCCAAAACTTTTGACTACCCAATCCCCAGAAACTTCAATGGAGCTCAACTTTAGATAAGGACAAACACATGCACATCAAATGAGTTTTCATAGTTGATCATCGGAATTACAAGAGGCAAAGGACATTCCAAGATCTCTCGTAATCTTCTTGGCCCGAACATAAAGACTATGCGCTGCTGGAAAAAAATCTTCCTGGACACATGAACATTTATCTGATTTCTTTGAGTTAAATGAAATGGAGTGAATTGAGGGCCATTTTGATCATCCATTAAAGCCAACCATGAAGCTCCCAAGAAGGCACACCTGACTTAACCTCTGATTTTTCCGAAATTTCAGCAGCGTAACAGCATAAATGGCTCAAAAGACCAAAAAACCAGCCATCATAACTTGAAAAAATTTTGGCAGAGTTTCCCCAGAAATAGAGCAGTATGAACCCAAAATATAGATTGTATATGTATGCATAAACTGTCAACAATAGAACCCAAGCATCAAGAAGGACTCACTAGTACATAGCCTATGGCGAGGTCACAAAAAGGGTGCTCTAGCTACCTGTATCACCGAAAGGATCTCCACATTTGAGAATCCCCCAGCTCAATAAAAACCTCACGCTATCGGCCCTCACACGAAGGCTAATGCAAATCGCGTATAGTCAAGTCTCAGAAATGGCTGGGACTGCCAAATAAAACCCAAGTATGGCTCCACAAAGGCGTACAATGGCAGTTTCCACAAGTAACGTACAATCCAATAGACAATGCGCTCAAACAGGCGCCAAGTGATGCATACCCACAACAACTGCAAGTGACACCACTGCTAGTATATCTCTGTACTCTAGCTACCTGTACCAGTGTGAATCACCTGTACCTGTACATGTCCCTGTAACCTGTAACCTGTAATCCCGAATCGCGAAGCTTGAAGCTCGAAGCAGAAGGTACTCGAAGAAGATCCTCAGTGGGGGCACCAAAAGAATGTGAGCGGGATGGAAACACACAGAACGCCTCTATAATAACCCGACACACACTCTTGAAAGGATATACACACACACTATGGGGCACCACTCGGCTTACACAACACACCTGGCCGAAACAGGAAGCACACCTATGGAGTGAGAGGAGAGAGACTATCCATTTACCCACTCCACACAGAGAGACACGCACACACACACACAACCAAAAAACTCAGCTCAAAAGAGGAGAACTTCTGATGTTTAGATACAAATGAGCTTGGGCCAACACCAATGGGCAAATAGCTCACACAAAATGGGTAAAATATACTAGATACAATCACAAATTGAAGCAGAAGCTTCGCTCATAGGAGACACTTACACAGCAAAAAAAGCAGAAAAAGAGTGAGAAATTTGGAAAAATGGACAGCGCCATCGCGTCCGGAACGGCCCAAACCCCCAGTCTACAATGTCAAAGTGCTCAAATCCGACCTCGAATGAGCAGTTTACGGCCAAAACAGGCTCCAAAATGAGCAAAAACACACCTGCGGCTGTTCCTCCTCTCTTCTCCACGTTTTTTCTGGTCTTCTCTCAGTTTTTTCAGTTCCCACACTTAGCTTTATTAGTTGGGCACCCTTGGCCTTTTAGATGACCTCAAACGGACCCCGAACAGGCCAAAAATTGACCTCGCAGTGCATAGTTGTCACCTTTTTGCATCATCTGCACACCTGGCACTCAACTTTTCCCAATAATGCATCCCGCAACCACGTGAAGTAGCCCCAAAATATGGTCCTCATGATGACCTTTCTGCATAATTATCACAAGAAAACATCCACGTCGTGTCTGTACTCATCCACGTGCAAATATTGACCCCATTCGATGTCCTGACGCCACTAGATTCCATTTGACGCACCTGCTTACCTCATGTCGCGAGCCCGCGGATAGCTTCCTCAAGAATTTTTATGTGCTACCAACTCCTCACTATTGTAGAAAAAACACACTGGTACTGGTAACGATGAAAATCGATGCACTATGTACACCTTGTCCTACCTGTACACATGTGGGCCCCACATAACCACATGGCTCTGGAAAATGGGCAATTCTTTATTTGATGCACCATGCATGTGTATGTACATATGCGCAATCCCTTTATCCAAAAAACTCCTGACAACGTGCAATCGTGTTGGGGCGACAAAGGATCTGTACAATCTATGGATAGTCAACCCCATTCGCTAAGAACACTACCGTCCTACATGGGAGAGTACGACACCAAGTCAGATGTGGTTGCAGTCCCATCAAAGAGACTGTCTCCCAACAAGGCCATCGATTCAAAGGGGCTAGTAGATATTCTATCTACCTCAGTCACCTACACCATAATGTTAGCCGAGTTGCTCAGAATAAGACCAAACATGTGGGCTAATGTGGGTAAATGTCTAGAGAAATTTGGTGTAAAAACCCCAATGACTCAAATCGAGGAAGGCATCAAAGAGCTTGAAATGCCGCAACTAAATACTAGGCCAGTGCCATTAAACAAGGTAGGCGAGTATTATGAGGGAGAAGATGGAAACACCACCCTTCCTATGGAATTCAATAATGTAAAAACCATGGCAATCCTTGACAGTGGAGCTGGTGTGGCCATTGCAACCAAAGAGGTTTGGAAAAAATGGGGAAAACCTGCCTTGATATCCACACGAATGACCCTGCAGCTTGCACACGGACACAAGGAAAAGCCCCTAGGACTGCTAGAAAAAGTACTTGTTACTTCTTGTGGCATTGAATATGAACACACTTTTGTTGTTGTTGACTTTGGCAAGAAGAACAACTATGACATCATTCTGGGAAGACCATTCATGCGACAATTGAAAATGGTCCAAGATTGGGGTTATGACCATATATACCTGAGACATATGGAAACTATAACAAAGATAAACTTGAGGGACCATAGCTATAGGGATGTGACGAGAACACCGGTTGAGGAGTTTGATTCCACCACAGTAGCAGGATCAGAACTTCCAGCTTGGTTAGGTAAGCCTAAAGAACTGTGGATGTGTGGAGCTTCACAATGTGGTAGCTTGAAACAAGAGGAATGTATCCTAGAGCGGGTTATAGAGGATAGAGACTATATCCCAGAACCATTTCCTGAAGAAGAGTTAGAGCCTTTTGGATGGGAACACATCTTGGATACTTTGGACGTGTGCGCCGTGGAGGATGCTCCCACAACAAAGTTTTGTGATGAAAATGGCTATGATGTCGTTCCTTATTTTGCAGTGAGTGTAATCCAGAAAAACGAAGAGAACCAGACATCAACAAGCTCTCGACATAAGGAGCAAACAAATAAATGTAAAGAATCAAAAGATGAAGAAGACGACGAGTTCTATGATTTTGTAGAACACTTCGAGCTTCAAGAAGATCAACGACCCAGGAATCAATGTCATCGCTACACGAATAAAGTGCATCAAAAGTGGATTCCAAAGTCCTCGGTGAAGACACAACCACCACAAGCATCCTCATACATGGCTCCTAATAAGGAGGCAAAGACTCAGCTAGGAGGAATACGACTAGAGCAAAAAGCTAACAATGCTCTAAACAATGGGCTAGAAAAGTCCTCCAAGAAACTACCACCCACTAGAAAACAAACAGTAACTTTCCACTACCAGCCAAAAAATCAAGGGAAAGTACAAGAAGTCAACCTTGCTGAGGATAGTAGCAATAGTGATGAATCCTACGACATCCCCTATCATCAACTCAGGCCATCACCACCAACCCCTTCAACAACAACCATGATAGGTCAAAAGAACAGGACAACAAGTCAACGCCAAAAAGCTCGACAAATCTGGATACCAAAAAGCCAGATCGGCCAAAAACAGATATGGATCAAGAAGACAAAGATCTCTAATGACAAATCACAAGATCCAACACCAAAACAAAAACAAGGAAAGCGTGCACAAATGGGTAAGAATATCACAAAGTCGCAAGCTTTCACAACTCAGGTTTGGACTCCAAAGAAGTTGATTCAAGCACAAAAAAGTCAAGAATGCATTTGGATTCCAAAACAACCACAGTATCAACTTTCAAAGCCTGTATCCCGTCCCCAACCAAGCGTACAAGGGCTGAAGCAAAGACCACTGTCGACTCACACAACAAAAAGGTGGATCCCAAAGAAGTCTCTTCAAACACAAACAAAGCACGGCCAAGTATGGGTTCCCAAACGAGCGTCAGCAACAAAACATCCAATAATCACAAAAGAATGGGTCCCAAAGAAGAACAACAAAACTGCTGTCAGTGCACCGCCGCTTGAATTCTTACAATTCTTCCTACAATTACAGTACAGTTAGAAGAGAGCAAGTCGCTTCAAATTATCAAGCAACGATACAGGAGCTTCAAAGACCATTACATTGCTTAGAATAGGAAGCCTCGCCAACAAATGCCAATAAGCAAATTTCTTATACCCACATCTTGCACAACATAAATCTTTTTCATGCATTGACTGTGTATGCATAATAGGGCTACATTACAAGGCCTGCATAGGCACAACTTTTAATTGCCCAAGCACAACACATACCCTTTGCGATACACTATCGTAAAGGATGACTCCAAATAGGAAGGGGGGGCGCATTCTGAATGCGGGCCTAACATTATGACTATTAGAGGGCAATGTTTTGTGAGATGCATTGAATTTTTGCGTTTTATGTGATAATTTTCTGACGAAATTTACAGTATATGCCCTCATAGTAGTGTTACAGAGGAGTATGGGGACAAAATCCATATATGAGCCCCTAGGGACATGTGTATAGTGTACATAGCATTTAGATTTCTATTTGAATGATTTTTCTTTTGTTGAGTTGTTTTAAGATTTTCTTTGTTTATTATTAAGAAAAAAAAATCCATAATCCACATGAAGAAAAGACTGACGAGAGGCCTGAGCACTACAAAGAGAAGAAGGTACAGGAAAACGATGAAACTTCACGAAGTATGTCTCAACAGCCACTACAACAGCCGAAGAACTTGTCACAAAGCAGTGTCAACATGCAACCGACAAGTCATACAAGTCAGAGTCTAGTAACTAAGCCACAAACTGAGTGAGGTATTAGTCCCAAAGCGTCAAGTAATATTCTCTGTGGTCTAAGCGTCTTAGCTATTCTAGGTACTACTCAAGCTGGAAGAGTTGAGCATATTTACGTTGTGTCGCTCATGCTGGTATAGGTGAGCAAAAGAGTCGAAGTCTACGTACTTAAGTCTGGTGAAGTGAAGGAGAAGGTCCAAAAGACACTCACGTACTGAGCACAGTGAGATACGAGTGGAGAAACTTCTACATCGAAAACCCTTCTTGGAAAGGTGGAAGCTATTGAGACATCTTTTGATGTCACATGTACATTTATTCCTCGAAACACCCATCATCTCCTTCTTTCACATTGCATGCTTTTGTGACAAATTTCTCATATGCATATAGAGTGTCCCATAATTGGCACTTGCATCAGGCACTCTTTCCGTGTTTTACCCAAGCACTCACCTTTCATGAACATGTACTTCACGTTCAACTGCTCAACTCCAATAAGAGCGTATACCAAAGGCATTTTTTTCCCACCAGGTTTTTTTCCCTTTGGTCATCCAGGTTTTAGACCCTAATCTAAAGACACCTATCACCATCCTCTTGTACATACTCCTTCTACATCAAAAATAAATAAATGTTACTCAAATCAATTGACAAATGAATTGGAGCACCAATTTCAGATCATCGCATACTTCTCCTCAATGGCGAGTCGAAGAATGGCCTACAATGACAAAGCTGCAGACAACACTAACAACATGATTGCACAGGAACAAAGAAGTTACCAATGAAGAAGAGCGGACACAAAAGTAATCAGAGGATCACAAAAGCTTGTCCTTGATAATGCGCATCGAATGCTCAGCAGGGTTTTGAACCTCAAATTAGAATAATTAAGTCCTGGATTCGGCCTGACAAACATACTTTGCATTGGAGTGCAACTTGGCCTAAAGAAGTTCAGGGTTTAGCCATACAATTTCTACAAAATCCTTACAAAGTTGTCATTGGCTCACAAGATCAGAAAGCCAATCACTCAATTCTACAGATTGTAGAAGTTGTTTCTGAGAATCACAAATACTGCGAATTCACAGATTTGCTGGAGCAAATGATGGATGGAGCTTTATCATCCATGATGATAAGAGTCAAGTTAAACGACATTGGGTTCTTTTTTAATTTAGATATGGCAGTAGACCTATAATGACAGAAACAGATGCTGCAGCTCGGAGCGTGGATGTGAAAGACATAAAGTTCCTCATCAATTATGATTTTCTTGAATCATGTGAAGACTATGTACATCGGATTGGACGAAAAAGACAAGCTACTGCAAAGGCTATAGTTTATACTTTCTTTACAACAACAAAACGACAGCAAAGACCACATCACCATCGACAATCAGGTCATGTCGGGGACGGCATGAACGCGGAAGGGGGGAATGTTGACCGCTGGGTCAACAACACAACATAACTCAAGTTTCGTACCAAAGTCTTATCTTCTGCAAGTTATGAAATGCTGCGGATTATGGCTATAAATGTCATTTGTAATGAGTAGTTATTCTAATTTCAGAAGCCGGGGTGCAATGGCACTTCCAGATTGTAAATACAAAGCCATTTGACCTTTTCAACCCCATTTTTGGTTAAACCTAAGGTAGCCTTAGTATATAAGGTACCTAGGTCATTTTGTAAAAAGACTTTTAATCATAATCAAAACTTAGCGCTATCGTCTACTATGTGTGAGAGAGAAAGAGAGTGAGCGTGAGATTCATCCTCTCGCTACGCCCGGCTCGCTCAACGCATTGGAGATCTGACTCCACCATTGTTGTAGGCTCGAGGAGAGCTACGCGACAACGCCAAGCATTCCACGCGAGACGAAGCGCACAAGCCGACGCATCTACGAGCTATTTGTGGCCGTAAGTGTATCAAACGATGTCTATTTTCTGCGTGCTAGTAGTCTATAGAATTGTGGCGACATAAGCTACACATAGGTACTCATAAATTTCAGTTTCGGACACTTTCAAAATTATGTTCTGTCATCCTATGCGTTTTCCGTAGATGGGTTTAGAGTGAGGGTTTTGAGTGCAGAAGCTTAGGGACAGGTGTATCCTAGTGAAGGGATGGTGTTCCTTAAGTTTCGTACGAATCTGGCATGATTAGGTGAGTTACCTTCCGCATGTGTGTATGTGGCTAGGTGGTATAGTTGAGAGAAGTGAGGTTCTTGATTGTGGTTTAGTTGGCCTTCCTGAGTGTTGTATGTGTAGGATGGTCTCAGCCTGACAAGCTAAAGAGATTTCCTCCGTGTGCCCATCGTGTCATCTGTGTCCTCGATTGACATTATGTTGATCTAGGTAGTGTTTGCATGCACTTCATGGGTGTGTAAGTCGCTCCCGTCCAATAGAGAGGACACTGAAAATTCACTGAACGAGGCCACCTGAGGCTCTAAGAGCGAGTGACATAGAGATGCGCCTAGTCTAAGAGACTTTGGTTGTTTGGGATGCTACCTTGCTGTGCTCTCTCTGCCAGGATTCTACATGCATCCAACACACGTTACCAGAGATAGATACCGCTGTAGTGCAGTGCGTATGAGATGGGGGAATTAAGAGTTTGCGTTAACACGCGTAAGGGTCCAAGGGAGGAATAAGAGTTGAGGATCAACGGTGCCATTGCGCCAGCTAACGCGGGAAGCAAGTGCTTCCATGCAGCTCGCTGCCAAGTGGCGGAGTCAGGGAACTCTCAGTAGAAGAGGGTGGAGATGCCTTTCCCTGGCTTGCTATTCCTACACCTCGCCATCCCATATCAAAGTTGAATCCAGGGCCCGGAATGCATCGCTTCTCCTTGCTGTTCCTCATTAGTAAAAGAGTCAACAATGCTCCATCCCATAAGTAGGAGGAGAAGGTGAATTTTGAACGTTGAATTGCTTGTGGTGAGCATGCCATTGTGGAAGAAGAACCTTGCTCCCTCTCTCTCTCTCTCTCTCTCTCTCTCTCTCTGTCTCACACACACACACACACACACACACACACACACACATTCTCTGAAAGGGAAAATTGCCAAAATACCATTTGCAAAAATTCCCAATATACCCTTCAAATTTCAAAAACTCCCAAAATACCCCGAGTATTTTTTCATAAATTGTTGTGAGAGTAATTTTATCCAAACCGATTTTTTCTTAATCTTCTTATAAGATGATTGATTGTCTATCATACAAGATGCTAAAGCAAGAATTTGAAATTGTTATGTAGGCTTTGGAGCTGAATGGCTTTATTATTTTTAGACATAATTGTCTTTTTTACGAGGTAATTTGTGACAAATTACATGTTAAGCACTCAAAAACGGATCTCAATTGTTGAAAAGGAATAAAGATTAGCAAATCTTGAACATTCCAACCAAAATAGATACAAGGGTATTTTGGGATTTTTTGAAATTTGAAGGGTATTTTGGGAATTTCCACAAATTAGAGGGGTATTTTGGTAAGTTTTCCTCTCTGTGTGTGTGTGTGTGTGTGTGTGTGTGTGTGTGTGTGTGTGTGTGTGTGTGTGTGTGTGAGAGAGAGAGAGAGAGAGAGAGAGAGAGAGAGAGAGAGAGAGAGGACTTCTATTCAATGCCTTCACAATCACCTTGGCCCCATCTTTACCCTTCATGTTTGTACTACCTCCATGATCTTCATCACCTCCCCCGCCCTTGCCCATGAAGTCCTTGTTAATAAGGGTCTCCTCTTTTGTAGCTCATCCTAAAATCTCGAAAAGAGGACTTTGAAAGAGTCTACAGTCCTCTAAAAATTCTCAAAAAGAGCCTGCACAGATGCGGTAGAGTTTTCAAGAGTTTATTTTTAAGGGTTTTGTTTATTTGGTCACTGGTCAAAATGAAGATGGTTGACCTTCTTGCTTTAGCTAGTGTGCCTCCAAAAAGCTTTTAGCATTTCGTTGCCCAACCAGATCCGATAAATATGGACCCTCATATTTGCCTTTCCTAGCCAACATCATTGTGTCAAAGCTATTGGTTGTAGCAGCCAATAACCCAAGGAGCCCTTGGAGGGGGGTACCATGTGGGTACATGCTCAAGCAGGTTTGCACTAGGATTCACTTTGTTCAAATTTTGGAAAATAGAGTACCACCTACTAAGAGTGGGACAACTCCACAAGGTAGTGGAGAGGTTTCAACATGATTAGAACAAAGTTAAAGGAAGCTGCAAGAGCGGAGCCAAGCTATTGAAAACACTAGGGGTTGCACTCTTGTAAGAGTTTCACAAGAAGGGATGGGAAGATGATGAAGCGCTTTGGGCATAGCAGATTATCCTATGGTTGAGAAGGTAGAGATGTTGACAATAGTGAATTTGTCGAACGAATCACCATGGATTCTACTACATTCAACTCAGTGAATCTGTTGATTGTCTGAGTAATGCTTGAGGTGTTTAAGGACAATGATAATATGTAATTTTATGCTAAATGTTTCCTATTATGATTTAAATTTTAGATGTATTTTGTTGAGTTTTGCTCGTTTTTGTGATTGCTCGGAAAGGTTCGCTCGGAGTTTGAAATTCCCCGAATGGACAGGGCATGAGCTCTCTTCAAGAATAGATGATCTTGAAAAGCTAGATGAACTTCAATTGAGAGCTGTGTCTTCGATCTATGCTAAAAAGAGAAGACAAAAAGAGTTTTTTAATAAGCATGTGTGCACGAAAGAGTTCAAAACAGGTGATTATGTACTTGTTTATACCTTGAAGCAACATGCCAAGAAACTTAAAAAGCGAGGGATGGGACCCTTTGTGATTAGTGACTTATCACAAAGTGGATCTGTCAAACTTGCTACATTAGCAGGAGAAGAAATGCCAAATTGGATTAATGGGTGTCGATTAAAAAAGTATCATTTACCACTAACACAAGATGAAGGAGAAACAGAGGGTACAAGAGGAAGCCCAAGCAGAAGCAAAAGAACGCATTGCAAAAAGAAGGCTTCTACGACAACAACAATAGAGTGGATCACCTTTGCGAATAAATGCTATTCAACTAACGAATTTTGGTGAAGACACAACGGAGCCAATAATTCCAGTCAAAGTGCGTAGCAATCAAGTTGAATCGACGGCATTGCTTGATTCTGGAGCTCAAACAAATCTAATCTCTTACAAATTATACAAACAACTCAAGCCCAAAGATCAACTACATCCTACTCCACAAGTGTTGAAAAGTAGTACATCACATTTGCTAAAAACATTGGGCTGGAATATATTGCATGTACAGATACATCAATATATTTACCCACACAAGTTTTACGTGGTTGAGGATGAGAGCACACTACACCCCATGTTGTTGGGACAACCTTGGAAAAAAGAGTATAATGTGCAGATAGAGTGGAATTCGGATACGATCAAAATTCAACATGCACAAGAACAACAGGTGGTAGTGAGGCGGTCCGGGGCGGGCAACAAGAGAGGCGACCTCTAAACACCCCTCAAGGCTCCCGTGCTGCTCAATTGGGGCTGGGGCAACCACAAGCACAACACAACAACCAACCCACAGCCAAACCCAAACAAGATAGGGGCACCACCTAGTTATGGTATGCGAGCTAGGACGCAAGAGAGATTTTGGTACAACCAAGAAGATGCACCACACAACACACACAAGCAACCTCACACCAAGACACACACAAAATGGACCAGAGAGAGCTAGAGCAAAGGGAAGAGAGAGAGAAAAGGATCTTGCGTAATACCTTATTTATGACTTGCAAATGGAGATGGTTCGTTATGATGCTATCGTAGAACTTGTACAAAACTCACTCACTGCTTAGTGATTGCTAAACATTGCCAAAACACACACACTGTCTTAGGGTGTGGGAGACCTCTCACCACAATACCCTCTTACAATGGATAAAAAACTGGCAATGAAAAACACACTAAAACACTTTCTAAAATCAAGATCAACTGATACAAACCCAAAATACACAAGTCACCTTGAATTCACCAAACCGTATTGCACAAATGGAAGGACGAAGATTTGAACGTCGAATCACGCCTTTGATGCACCAAACCTCAATTTATTGATGATGAAGGAGCATATACAATAGTGGTTTTGAGATTTGTGGAACTCACACTCTTTCACTTGCAATGTGTAGCTTGAAGGCTTCTCTCACACCAAGAGTGAAGCTCACAAGTGGTTGCTACACCTAAGTCTCTCCTCACGCATAGAGTGTTGGGGTGCTTTGTGAGATGTTGGAGGTTGTTTTACAAGAAGGAAAGGGGACTATTTATAGGTTGGATACCCCTCATTAATATTATTGGAAATCCTAATTTACAAGCTAACAAATCAGGATTATGATTTTTTTGAATATCAAAACATTGCGTGCCTTCTTTCTTTGCTTGAGTCATGGGTGTGGGCTCAAAAGAAAGCATTATTGATGGTAGATAAGGTGAATGTAAGTAAGGAGAGAGAGAGAGAGAGAGAGAGAGAGAGAGAGAGAGAGAGAGAGAGATACTATACACATGTCTTGAGGTGAGGTGTCTTTTATGGTTAGGTCAATGCTATTTTGTGTTAGTATGTTAGTCGTTAATAATCACTAGAAAGTTAATGTTACATTTACAATGGGTAGAATGAGGTGGATGGTTGAAGTAAGATGGTTGAATGAAGTGAGAAAATCCTTGAGATGGTGAAGCTTGAAGAAGTTTTGGACTTACTTGTTGGGATTAAAGCCCAAGTGGCCTCTTATGCGGATATGGCCGGCCGCCCGCCTAACTCACTTACCTCTAACTCTTTGTATATACTAACATATTCTTTGTGAATACTAAGGATTTGGGAGATAACCCTTCTAACAGATCTCTGCGTACTGTGTACTGTGTAAGCTCACTGTGTGTGTGTGTGAGAGAGAGAGAGTCGACCCACGCTCCGCTCCGCGACTTCAATTGGTATCAGAGCCTTGGTTCAGTGCGGATTTGCGCAATCGCGCGCGCGCGCACTTTTCCGGCAGATTCTGGATCCGGAGTTTGAAAATTCACACTCGGCGTTCCGGGAGCGTTTCCATCAGGTGACCTGCGGTTTTACCCCCCTTTCGAAGCCGTTTATGCCCTCAAAATTTCGTTCTGAGCACTACAGCAGAAGATAGATTTCAGCCGCAAAGAAATCCGTCTTGTGTAGATTGGCAAGCAGGAGGTGGTCGACATCAATATCGACATCGACATACATCACTTATTCGTCTTCAGAGCATCATCTATAGACCAGGTACACATATATATCATCAGATATATATATTGCAGTCTGCATTGCTACTTCTTGTGCTTGCCAGGTTCCAGGGGAGGTGTGGCCATACGACGGCTTGACACCACTGGCATGTATTACAGATTGATGTACTGTGATTGTGGGTCTGCTAGTTGTGAGTCACGCTAGCAGACAGACCGCCGCAGCGGTCATAGGACAGTGATTGGTCTATTATAGGATGTATGCTAGTTCTGGGCAGTTTGCTGAGCCATCTGAGAGGGTCGTGTGTGAGGTTTTTTGAAGCCAAACACTGGGGGCTGGGTTACCCAGTGTGAGGTGGATTAGGTTGCTGGAGTTCCCCTCTACACGCATCCTCTTCGGCGACTTTTTTACCTTAGGATGTATGACTTTGTGTAGACACTGGATTGCATCTTATGCGTCAGGCCGTTGAGGCATTGTTCAGGGTTCAGTCTTGAGACAGATACAGGTTCTGTCATCGCCCAGAGAGGAGACAGTGTATGCTTACAGGACAGCATATTACAGGGATTTTTTAGATTTGTCATTGGTCAGCTATTTATGATTGTTTCTTGAGCTATCTTTTGGTTCCCAGAGCTCAGTTTACAGGGGAGACTCTGTCAAAAATTTTCAAAAATACTGACAGTTCCTGAGGAGAGGTGTTCAGCTTGTTGATTATAGCTTGTTTACTGTGTACAGAGGCCAGTTTACAGGGGAAACTCTGCCGGATTTTTCTCAGGAGTAAACACTTTGGCAGATATGGCATCTTCTCACAGTGAGACTCTTTACAACATAAAGAAGCTGGATGGCACAAACTTTCCATTCTGGAAGAAGCAGATTTGGCAGGTTTTGGTGCAGAAAAAACAAGTGAAGCCACTGAAGCTCAAAGGGGAGAGACCAGAATTTATGGCTCAAGATGAGTGGGAAGAGCTTGACGAGTTAGCTTGTTCCACAATCATGCTGACACTGGCAGAAAATGTTTACTTCAACGTAGCAGAAGAGACTACAGCGTATGGCGTATGGCAAAAGCTATGTGATATGTACGAGAAACAAAGTGCTGCTTCTCAGATTTACTGGCTCAAGAAATTGGTGGATTTGAAGATGAAGGAAGGGACAGCCATGTCAAATCATCTGAATGAATTTCACTCAATTTTCAGCCAGTTAACAGCACAAGAGATAGTCTTTCCAGATTCAGTGAAGGCTATGTTTCTCTTAATCACTTTGCCAGACAGTTGGGATACTTTTCGTACAGCGTTAAGTAATTCTGTCGCGCCAGAAGGTCTTACAAGTGCCAATGTAGAAGGCAGCTTGCTCACAGAGGAAGTGAACAGGAAGAACATTGACAAAGGCAAAGGCAATAGTGCTTTGGTCGTTCGAGGGAGACAACAGTTTAAAGAGAAGAAGGGTAAGAAGGCACAAAACCGAAGTAAGTCTCGTGATTCGAAGTCAAAGGATGACATAGAATGCTACCATTGTGGCAAGAAGGGTCACATGAAGCGAGACTGTACGAAGTGGAAACAAGAAAAAGGCAAAACAAAGAGTTCTGAGCAAGATGAAAAGAAGAGTTCAGTGAAGATTGAAGAGGTGAATGTCACAGGATCTGGTTCAGACAGTGATTCTGGTATAGCAGCTGGTGACATCTTCCTTACAAGCAATCTTGATTCTGTTTTCTTGACTGCAGAGGATGGACATGCTATGAGTGATTGGATTATCGACTCAGGGGCATCTTTACATGTTTCTCCGCACAAAGAGTGGTTTACATCATATGTGGCTACTAAAGACTATGTCAGACTTGGCAATGAGCAGGTTTGTGACATACTTGGAGTGGGAGATGTGCAGTTGAAGTTTCAGAATGGCTCTTCTTTATGGCTCAAGAATGTCAGACATGTTCCAGCAATCCGAAAGAGCTTGATTAGTACAGGGAAGTTGGATGATGCGGGTTATGTGACAGTTTTTGGGAACAGCGCTTGGAAGATCTCCAAAGGTTCGATGACTGTAGCACATGGCAGCAAGTCAGGAACTCTGTACACTTTACATGTTTCAGAGGTTAAAAACCATGTAATTAATGTGATTGAGCAGCCAAGTGTGTCACTGTGGCATCGTAGGTTGGGACATATGTCAAAAAGAGGAATGGAAATACTTTCTCATTATGGTTATTTGCCTGGCTTTTCATTTCAAGATTTCGAGTTTTGTGAGCATTGTGTTTATGGTAAGCAAACACAGGAACCGCACAGATCAAAGAGGAATCGTAGGGACTAACGGTTAGCTCTTGTACACAGTGACCTATGCGGACCAATGCCTAGTTTGTCACTAGGGGGAGCAGCGTACTTTTGTACATTCATAGATGACTATTCTCGCAAAGTATGGGTTTACTTCTTGAAGCACAAGGATGAGGTGCTCAAGGTCTTTAAGACATTCTTGCAGCTGGTGGAGAATCAGAGTGGTCAGAAGCTGAAGTGCTTGAGAACTGACAATGGTGGAGAGTACGTTTCCAAAGCTTTTCAAGACTTTTGTGAAGCAAAAGGGATTAAGCGGGAACTTACTGCACCATATAATCCTTCACAGAATGGGGTTGCAGAACGTATGAATAGGACCATACAAGAGAAGTTCAGAAGCATGTTGTCAAATGCTGAGTTGCCTGATGGATTTTGGGCGGAAGCAGTGGCTACAGCAGTCCATTTGATCAACAGGTCTCCTAGTAGGGTTCTGGATAAGAGTGCAGTGGCCGAGATGCTATGGACAGGCAAGGCACCTTCGTATAAGCATCTCAGAGTCTTTGGTTGTGAAGCTTATAGCCATATTCCTAAGGAGTTCAGAAATAAGTTAGAACCAAAGAGCAAGAAGTGTATATTTCTTGGCTACGGAGAATCGGGCGAGATGGGTTACCGGCTTTGGGATCCTGAGTCCAGAAAGCTTATTCGTAGCAATGATGTGCATTTCAATGAAGCCAAGTTTCACGCTAAGCCAGAGAAGACAGAGGAGATCAGAAGAGTTGTCTTCAGGGAAGATGGACCTAGTGCTAGCACATCAAGACAGCATGGTCAGGCTCAGGAACAGCCTATAGTGGCTAGAGAGGCAGAATCAGTTGTGGTGAGACGTTCTGAGCGTGTCTCCAAACCACCTGATCGTTATGTGCCATCTCTAAATTATGTCATGCTCACAGATTGCGGAGAACCATCTTGTTACAAGGAAGCATTACAAGTGGTTGACTCGAAAAAATGGCAGTTAGCCATGCAGTCAGAGATGACAGCTCTGCATAAAAACCAGACATGGAAGTTGGTTAAATTACCACAGGGCAAAAAGGCTCTACCTTGTAAATGGGTTTACAGGTATAAGATCACCGCTCATGATAGTCAGCCAAAGTACAAAGCAAGGCTTGTTGCCAAGGGCTTTAAGCAAGAACAAGGCATTGACTTTGATGAAGTCTTCTCTCCAGTGGTCAAGATGACTACATTGAGATGCTTTCTTGCATTGGTTGCTATATTGGATTTGGTGTTGCACCAAATGGATGTCAAGACAGCGTTCTTGCATGGTGATTTAGATGTGGAAATTTACATGCAGCAGCCAGAAGGGTTTGTTGAGAAAGGCATGGAACATTTGGTATGCCAGTTGTTAAAGAGTCTTTATGGCTTAAAACAATCACCGAGGGCATGGTACCATAAGTTCCACCAGTTTATGCTTTCTCAAGGCTACAAACGTAGTGAGTTCGATCACTGTCTATATACAAAGAAGGCTAAGGATGGCAGTTGGCTGATCCTTATTTTGTATGTGGATGACATGTTGATTGCTGGCAAACACTTGGAAGAAATTTCAGCTTTGAAGTCAAAGATGGCCAAATCGTTTGACATGAAAGACATGGGTGAGGCAAGTCATATACTTGGTATGCGCATTGAGAGAGACAGATCAAAGAAGTTGATTTGGTTATCTCAAACAGAGTATATTGACAAGGTTTTGCAACGTTTCAATATGGAGAAGGGAAAGGCATTGAGTGTTCCATTGCCACCATATGTGAAACTTAGCAAACACGATTGTCCTGTGTCTGAGGAAGAAAAGGCTGAAATGGATAAGATTCCATATGCGTCTGCAGTGGGTAGTTTGATGTATGCAATGATTTCTACACGTCCGGATATTGCATTTGCAGTGGGAGTGGTTAGCAGATATATGTCAAATCCCGGCAAGAAACATTGGGAGGCAGTGAAAGGTATCATGAGATACTTAAAACATACAAAGAGTATGCGCATATGCTATGGTAGTCAGGATTTGAGTGTCAGAGGATACACTGACTCAGATTATGCAGGAGACTTGGATAAGAGGAGATCTACATCAGGCTATGTCTTTACATTGGCTGGAGGTGCCATATCATGGCGATCTCGATTACAAGATTGTGTTACGCAGTCTACTACAGACGCTGAGTATGTTGCAGCAAATGAGGCATGCAAAGAAGCTATTTGGCTTGGTAGATTGGTTGCAGACTTGGGAATCAATGCAGATATGCCAGAGTTATATTGTGATAGTCAAAGTGCTATACAATTGGCAAAGAATCCAGTGTTCCATTCGAAGACTAAGCATATTGATGTGAAGTATCACTTCATTAGGGAAGTACTTGAAGACAAGCAGATACAACTGCTGAAGATCCACACCAAGGACAATCCTGTTGATCTACTCACAAAGGGACTTCCAGGAGAGGGCTTTGTGCATTGTCGTGAGTTATTGGGCATTGGATAGATGGCAGCCATGTACATCTTTGTACATTTATGTTCATAGATTTACAGTTACTTAAAGTGCCACATTGGACTTTAAGTGGGAGGTTGTTGGGATTAAAGCCCAAGTGGCCTCTTATGCGGATATGGCCGGCCGCCCGCCTAACTCACTTACCTCTAACTCTTTGTATATACTAACATATTCTTTGTGAATACTAAGGATTTGGGAGATAACCCTTCTAACAGATCTCTGCGTACTGTGTACTGTGTAAGCTCACTGTGTGTGTGTGTGTGAGAGAGAGAGAGTCGACCCACGCTCCGCTCCGCGACTTCATTACTTGTGTAGGTTCTCAAAATGACTATCGATCTTCTTCTTCGTCTTCCCTTCTTTACGCCACCGCCGCCAAGGTTGATTATCGTGATGAAAATGGTAATTCCGTTGATGAGATCTCTTGATTTGTAGAGGTTAAGCATGGTACACATGCTGAATTTATGTATATATATAAGGGGTAAGATGGAATTGTACTTTGGAGATAATAGAGAGAGGCATAGAGATGGTGTATGTACATGTGGAGCTCATACGAGAGCTATGGAAGTAAGTGGGGAGGTTAATGGTGAAGAAGGTGAGAGAAACCATTGAAGGTGCAGGTTTGAGTGAGGGATTGAGAGGAATGTGTGTGTATGTGTGTGTGTAGAAGTGTGGAAAGAGGTGAGAGAAGACTATGGGCTACTTGTGAGAAAAGTGGGCAGACTGGGGTCCACTCAAAAAATCATAGCTCACCAGTGGTTACTCCAAAAATCATGAAAAAATTTGAGGTGATTATTCAAAGCATGGGCTACATTTTCTCTTTTGACCACAGCTCCAAATTCAGAGTGGAGATAGGTGCCAAAAGTTTCACCAAAAAGCCTGTTTTTATGCCTGCAAAAGTCTTTTAGTGGCCCCCTTCTTTGTTGAATTTGTACAATGCATCCAAGAGTGAGCCCCTCCTTTGTCATATTATAATACAAAGCATTCAAGTTGCCCTTGACCCATACATGGAGGAGGATTATTGGTGAATAAAGAAATATATACATGGTGGGACTAGTGTATGGACTATTCATGGACTTTAGCTCAATGAGCACATGGTGTTAGAATAATGAGTAAAAATAATAATAAAAATATGGAGGAGTTATGGATATGAAAAGATATTGGAATCATATGATATGATCCCTCTTTGAATTATTTTGGGTGAAAGAGGAAAAGGTATGCAAGTAAATAATATAATAAACGTGACCAATGAGTAGAAATCAATTTTTTGTTTTCATGAGGGTGAGGGTGAAAATGTGAGAGTGATTTGTATAAAGGAAAAATATAAAGTTAGAGTATGTACATATTGACAAAAAATATACTTATGGTGTAAGAGGATGAAAGAAGGTGTACATAGGTTTAATAAAACACACACCTAAGTAGAAATATTTAAATAAAATACCAAAATAATTATAAAAAATCCCTATATTTAGGCCATATATACAATGAAATATTTACACACAAAGAGACCATAATATACTTTTATTTTTTTATTTTTTTATTTTTTTGGCTCAACTAGCCCAGTGACTAGCTAATTGAGGGTTTTTTAAGAAAATATGGGAAAAGTCCCCTAACTCACACACGCCTATGTACAATGAAAAGGTAAGAATAGCCACAATGTTTAGGTGATTTTGGTAGGGTGGGATAACTCACTATGGCAATTACGGAGAGCCGAAAAATGGCTATCATTAGCCCTCCCCCAAGATGATGGTATATTCATGTACCATCATAGAGCATCTTTTCCAAAGAGAGTGCTTCAGAGTCCTTGACGAGATCTTCAATTTTTGGCCCCTCAGAATTTTGGCTGGAGTTACAATCATGCTTCATGTAACAATACTTACATGAGAGAGCGGCCCCTTGACAGATCTTTGGTAGATCCTTTGGTAGAAGGCAACTCAAATAGGGCTTCAAACGATACCCGTTTACCTTCCTGGAGTGCTCTTTACCATTCAAGTTCATAAGCTGATAGTAACTTGAATTGAAATCCTTCTTGACTATGTATGGCCCTTGCCATCTAGTTTCAAACTTGGCATCAAAACGATTGTCATACCTTAGCACAAGCTCTCCTTCCTTGATGCCTTTGTCCTTCAATTTCTTGTCGAGCTTTTCTTTCGCTTGTGTGGCTTTCCTCTTGTAACACTTGTAAGCTGCTTCTCTTTTCCACTCAAGCTCCACTAATATAAGAAGTCGATCCATCCATACCTCTTGATCATCTTGTGCACCTTTGCCATGAAGCCGCATTGTTGGAATGTTGAGCTCGATAGGTTGCAAAGCCTCTTGACCATAGACCAAGTGAAATGGTGTGAACTCCGTGGCTTCCCTATATGTGGTTCGATATGCCCACAAGGCACCATCCAAGAAGTCATCCCATAATTTTGTCTTGTTTTGCACCATCTTTCTAATGATTCCTGCAATGACACGATTAGCCTTCTCCACCAAACCATTTGACTGTGGGTAGTATGGAGTGCTATGAAGATGTAGAATGTGAAGCTCTTCACAAACTTCTGTGAGTAAACCCTTCTTGAACCCCGGACCATTATCCGAAACAATCTCTAGAGGTGTGCCAAATCTACAACAAATATTAGTGTAGACAAACCTGCTCACTGTTTTCCCATTTACCCTTGCCACACTTTGAGCCTCTACCCACCTAGTCATGTAGTCCACAGCCACTAGAATATAGAGTTTACCATTCTTTGTTCTAGGAAGAGGACCCATAGCATCAATGCCCCATTTTTCAAAGGGTCCATTTGCAAGCACTATTTGCCTCGGGCCATGCACCAACCTTCTATTTCCATTTATCTGACAATTGTGACAGCTTTTACACCAATGTTGAACATCCACATGCAAGCTTGGCCAAACATACCCCGCAAGCAAAATCTTCTTCACAGTTAATTCTTGGGCAAAATGACCACCACATGCCTCTTCATGCAAACCTTTTAGAATGGCTAGAATTTCGTCGATAGTCGGTACTCTTTTGCACACTTGATCCTTCCCTCTTTGATAGAGGGAGCCTTCTAGGAAGAGATAGAAACTTGCCTTCTTCATGAGTCTCCTTTTCTGAGCTTTAGTGAAGTCTTGTGGAAACTTGCCCTCCAAAATGTAGCCAATAATGGGAGCCAATGACTCCAATCCCTCGTATCTCGATTGCTTGACAGCTGCTCCCACCATGATGACCTGCACTTCTTTCTCGACACATGTAACTGCTTGTTGTGCAAGTAAATCGGCATCTTCATTTTGTTTCCTAGGAATATGATATAGTTGCACTTCTTCAAACTGATTAAACATCCTACGAATGGCATGAAATTTTGTCCTTAAGCTTTCATTCTTGCATGCCCAAATGCCTAAAATTTGTTTAACAATGAGAAGTGCATCTCCTTTTACCATGAGACGTTGTATCCCTTGGCCAATGCACATCTTCAAACCATGAAGTAGTGTGTCGTATTATGCTTCATTGTTGCTAGTTGAACCTGGTAGATTGACCTTCTCTTTCATGACTACCTCCCCACTTGGGTTGAGCAACACTAGTCCTCCCCCTGCTTTCCCGGTGGCTCATCGAAAAGCTCCATCAAAGAACAAGGTAAAAGCATTAGGAATACTTTTTGGTGGTGGCAATGGTAGGGTCTTTACTTGAGGCACCTTAATTTCCTTCTCATGTACCCTATAAGTGAGAATCCTTGCCAATTGTGCATGCACACTATCTTCTACCTTGAAAGAGTATTGGAACTCTTGCAACTCCATAATCCACTTTGAGATCCTAGTACTAAGATTCATTTGAGATGACACTCAAGGGAACAAATTTTTTGCAGTGAGGATTACAAAAGGTTTTGGTAGCAGGTAGGATCTAAACTTTCTCACCGCAAACATGAGAGAAAGCATCATGAGTTCTGCTTCTGTGTAGCTTCTCTCCAAGGCATTCATGACCCTACTAGCAAAGTAGATGGGTCGCATCCTGGTACTGTGGGGATCTTGTTGTAATAAAACTACACCAATTGTTTCCTTCCCAACACTAGAGCTAACAAAGAATGTGTACTCCCAACAAGGAGGCATGAGTGTTGGTAGCTCTGACAAAATGACTTTAATGTTACAAAAGTACTCTTCAAGCTCATTAGACCATGCAAATTCTACTTGTTGTGTCAACTTTTGCAAAGGGTGAAGTAACTCTGAGGCTAAGTGAATGAAGCATGACATATAATTCACCTTTTGAATGAATGAGATGACATCCTTAAGACTCTTTGGTGATTGTAGCTCAATGAGAGCTTTTGCCTTTGCTGGATCCACCTCAATACCTTTATAGGAAACCTTGTGACCAAGCAAGATCACTTCATCCTCACCTATGTGACACTTGTCGGGGTTGAGCTGACCTCCCATGTCATAGAGCTTCTTTAAACCTTCTTCTACCCTTTGTAGATGCAATGATTTTGAGCTATAAATGCAAAAATCATCAATGAACACCCTAATTGACTTTCCAAAGAATGCTTGAAACACCATGTTCATGAAACGTTTGAATGTTGTAGGAGCATTTGTCAGACCAAATGGCATGACTCTAAAAGCATAACAACCCCAAGGAGTGATAAAGGTTGTTTTCAATTGATCTTCCAATGCGATACCTATTTGAAAGTAACCTGAGTAGCCATCACACACAGTGTACTTCTCATGAATAGCTACCTCATTTAGTATCTCATCTTGAAATGGGAGGGAAAAGTGATCTCTTTTTGTTGCCTCATTGAGTGGACGGTAATCCACACACACCCTCCACTTGCTGTTCTTCTTAGGAGTGACAACAACGGGAGAGACCCACTCCGAATTCTCCACTGGATAAATGAAACTTGTTGCTAGAAGCTTTCTTACCTCCTTGAGTAAAGCCTGCTCCTTGATGACTCCTAGCCTTCGTAGCTTCTGAGTCTTAGGTGTGGCCTCTGGCTTCAACTCAAATTTGTGTTGAACAGCATCTACTCCACGCACATCGGTGTAGTCTTTAGCAAAAAGCCTAGGAAATTTCCTTAGCACACATTTGAACTCCTCTCTTTCGTCCTTTGTAAGTGTTGTAGACAACATACCTTCTAACATTCCTTCATCTTGGACATTTTGGTTCTCTTGGGAACCTACCTCTTCCAAACCTGGGCAAGAGGTCTCTTGGTTGTTTGGATTAAACCTTACCCCCATGACTTCAATGAAAGACTCCTCTTCAGTAATGTTGCCGCTAATTTCTCCTTCTGAAGTGCTATCGGTCAAGCCTTCCTCCGTCTCACTTTGAGATGATTCTTCATGGAGCTCCTCTTGGCGTTGCTCCTTCATGTCAAAGACAACCTTCTTATGATTGTCATTCCTGCAAATTAGCTTTCCACTCTCCCAATCCTGCAAAGCTCGCATTTTCATTAGCCATGGTCTTCCTAGGATAAATGGATAACCACTTCCCTTGGTCGACATAACATAAAAATCCACCGCCTTCTTAATGCCAAAGGCCTCTACAAAGACATTTTTACAAATTCCTACACACCTAGCCTTGCTATTGTTTGCCATCTTGACTTTGATTTCAGGTGTCTCATGGATGTGCATGCCTAATCTTTGCATGAGTCCTTCTGTCATGATGCAAATTTGTGCACCCCCATCCACTAGACCTTTCCTAACCAATCTCCCTTTTATGTAACAATCTAGCACAGGTGTAATGTCCTCATTCATTTCAGCTTGTGCAATTTTTACAACAGGCACACTCTCTTTTACCTTTCTCCTAGTGCTAACTGCCCTTGTTAAATCCCTCCTAACTTGTGGACATAATGCAAGAAATTGAGGCCATGAGATATCAGGACCCTTACCTCTCATGTCTTCCAACAGGTTGTATGGAGCCATACCATGTCCAAGAGGCAAGTCTTGGAGGTTGATACGATGTCGAGTCCTCTTGGTTTCCTTGGTCTCCTTTGCCTTCTTTTCTCGTCCATGGTCACTTTGTGATGTAACCCCTTATTTCTCCTTACCTTTTCCTCGGCCACGCTTAATGCCATTTGCTTCCATGTCAACCTCTCTTGAATTTTTCACCTCTACCACATGCACATTTGGGTCTGGCAAAGGTGGAACTCCTTCCACTCCTTGTGGAGGTGGTCTTGCTCCATTTGGCCTTTGTAGAAGTCGTGGTTGTTGACTAGTTCCTTCACCTACATTCATCACTCAGTAATTCAAGTTAGGTCTCCCTGGCTCCCCACGGGGCCAAGGACAATTATGCATCCCATGTACAGACTCTCCGCAATTCCAACATTGTAAGACTCTCCTAGGTCGTGGATCTCGCTCTTCAGACTTCTTTGCTTGTCCTTTTGGACCTACAGCTTGTGCAAGGTGAATTGACAGGCTGCTTAAAGATTCATTTAACTTCTCAATCACTTCCGCTGTTACCTCATGAATCTCCCTAGGTGTTGATGCTTGTGACTTACCTTTGGGCCTAAGACCTTCTATTGGAACCTCCCCCCTTAAGCACTTGAGTTTCCTATATTTCTCAGCAGCCCTAGTTTCAACTGCGTCAAAGGTAGCAGGTGCACCCGCCTCAACTTTTACCTTAAGGTCAGGAAAGAGTCCAGCTATGAACCTCTCCTTCTTGAGAAATTCTGCACCATCACCAGGGTTAGCAACATTTCTCACCCATACAGCCCAAAGACGTAGAAACTCTTGCTTGTACAAGTAGTAGTCATCTAAGTCTTTTTGCTTATAAGAAACAATGTCTTGCCATAGTTTTTGAGTGTTTTGGGGATCAAAGAAGTATTTCTTGAAACGATTCAACACTTCCGTGTAATTCCTCTTAACTTCCTCAGGCAAAGAGTCAAACCAACTGCTAGCATCTTTCTTAAGGACTAACTCAAACATTTCTACACGTTCCTGATCAGTTACTATCCTCTTGATACGGCAAGACATTTTGAAATTTGCTAAAAATAATTCTGCATCCTCCCCAGGCTCTCCAAAGAACAAGGGGTAACCACTCATTTGCCTAGTTGTATCCATGTTGCTGGTTTTACTCAAAAATTTCTTTTTCTTTTTTTATTTTTTGTGTTGCTAAATCAAATTTCAAAGTAGAATGAAATATAAACGTCAAAGCTTAGATCATAGCGAATCAATGGCAAAATGAACGGATTGACTGAGGCATTGATAGCCGCTACTTGCCTAGGTTCAAACATACGACGGAAAACACGTTGAAATTGTAACTTTGTGCCAACTATTACATGCACGTCTTGTCTAGCCAAAGGAATGAATGTACGATACAAGTCCTCTTGATTCATTACCCTAGCTAAAACAAGATAAACACATGTACATCAAAAGAGACATTATAGTCTACAAGTGGGAGTATAATAGGATTTGGAGATTGTAGAATATCTCTTAATGCTTCAGCACCAAAGAGGAATACAATACGTTGTTGAAAAAAGATTTTTCTATCAATGCAAACATTTATCGTAACCCCTTGCACCCAATGAAACTGATGAAATTGAATTGCATGAGCAGGATTAGGAGGTGGTGGATTGTTCATGTAAACACAACTAGTTTTTGAAGACTTACCTTGTGTATGCTAACACAACCGCTCGGCCTCACCGGGGGCACCAAAATTGAGGCGGTCCGGGGCGGGCAACAAGAGAGGCCACCTCTAAACACCCCTCAAGGCTCCCGTGCTGCTCAATTGGGGCTGGGGCAACCACAAGCACAACACAACAACCAACCCACAGCCAAACCCAAACAAGATAGGGGCACCACCTAGTTATGGTATGCGAGCTAGGACGCAAGAGAGATTTTGGTACAACCAAGAAGATGCACCACAAAACACACACAAGCAACCTCACACCAAGACACACACAAAATGGACCAGAGAGAGCTAGAGCAAAGGGAAGAGAGAGAGAAAAGGATCTTGCGTAATACCTTATTTGTGACTTGCAAATGGAGATGGTTCATTATGATGCTATCGTAGAACTTGTACAAAACTCACTCAATGCTTAGTGATTACTAAACATTGCCAAAACACACATACACACACTGTCTTAGGGTGTGGGAGACCTCTCACCACAATACCCTCTTACAATGGACAAAAAACTGGCAATGAAAAATACACTAAAACACTTTCTAAAATCAAGATCAACCGATACAAACCCAAAATACACAAGTCACCTTGAATTCACGAAACCGTATTGCACAAATGGAAGGACGAAGATTTGAACGTCGAATCACGCCTTTGATGCACCAAACCTCAATTTATTGATGATCAAGGAGCATATACAATAGTGGTTTTGAGATTTGTGGAACTCACTCTCTCTCACTTGCAATGTGTAGCTTGAAGGCTTCTCTCACACCAAGAGTGAAGCTCACAAGTGGTTGCTACACCTAAGTCTCTCCTCACGCATAGAGTGTTGGGGTGCTATGTGAGATGTTGGAGGTTGTTTTACAAGAAGGAGAGGGGCCTATTTATAGGTTGGAGACCCCTCATTAATATTATTGGAAATCCTAATTTACAAGCTAACAAATCAGGATTATGATTTTTTTGAATATCAAAACATTGCGGGCCTTCTTTCTTTGCTTGAGTCATGGGTGTGGGCTCAAAAGAAAGCATTATTGATGGTAGATAAGGTGAATGTAAGTAAGGAGAGAGAGAGAGAGAGAGAGAGAGAGATACTATACACATGTCTTGAGGTGAGGTGTCTTTTATGGTTAGGTCAATGCTATTTTGTGTTAGTATGTTAGTCGTTAGTAATCACTAGAAAGTTAATGTTACATTTACAATGGGTAGAATGAGGTGGATGGTTGAAGTAAGATGGTTGAATGAAGTGAGAAAATCCTTGAGATGGTGAAGCTTGAAGAAGTTTTGGACTTACTTGTGTAGGTTCTCAAAATGACTATCGATCTTCTTCTTCGTCTTCCCTTCTTTACGCCACCGCCGCCAAGGTTGATTATCGTGATGAAAATGGTAATTCCGTTGATGAGATCTCTTGATTTGTAGAGGTTAAGCATGGTACACATGCTGAATTTATGTATATATATAAGGGGTAAGATGGAATTGTACTTTGGAGATAATAGAGAGAGGCATAGAGATGGTGTATGTACATGTGGAGCTCATATGAGAGCTATGGAAGTAAGTGGGGAGGTTAATGGTGAAGAAGGTGAGAGAAACCATTGAAGGTGCAGGTTTGAGTGAGGGATTGAGAGGAATGTGTGTGTATGTGTGTGTGTAGAAGTGTGGAAAGAGGTGAGAGAAGACTATGGGCTACTTGTGAGAAAAGTGGGCAGACTGGGGTCCACTCAAAAAATCATAGCTCACCGGTGGTTACTCCAAAAATCATGAAAAAATTTGAGGTGATTATTCAAAGCGTGGGCTACATTTTCTCTTAAAGCATAGCCAAAATTTTTCACCAAAAAGCCTGTTTTTGTGCCTGCAAAAGTCTTTTAGTGGCCCCCTCCTTTGTTGAATTTGTACAATGCATCCAAGAGTGAGCCCCTCCTTTGTCATATTATAATACAAAGCATCCAAGTTGCCCTTGACCCATGCATGGAGGAGGATTATTGGTGAATAAAGAAATATATACATGGTGGGACTAGTGTATGGACTATTCATGGACTTTAGCTCAATGAGCACATGGTGTTAGAATAATGAGTAAAAATAATAATAAAAATATGGAGGAGTTATGGATATGGAAAGATATTGGAATCATATGATATGGTCCCTCTTTGAATTATTTTGGGTGAAAGAGGAAAATGTATGCAAGTAAATAATATAATAAACGTGACCAATGAGTAGAAATCAATTTTTTGTTTTCACGAGGGTGAGGGTGAAAATGTGGGAGTGATTTGTATAAAGGAAAAATATAAGGTTAGAGTATGTACATATTGGCAAAAAATATACTTATGGTGTAAGAGGATGAAAGAAGGTGTACATAGGTTTAATAAAACACACACCTAAGTAGAAATATTTAAATAAAATACCAAAATAATTATAAAAAATCCCTATATTTAGGCCATATATGCAATGAAATATTTACACACAAAGAGGCCATAATATACTTTTATTTTTTTATTTTTTTGGCTCAACTAGCCCAGTGACTAGATAATTGAAGGTTTTTAAAGAAAATATGGGAAAAGTCCCCTAACTCACACACACCTATGTACAATGAAAAGGTAAGAATAGCCATAGTGTTTAGGTGATTTTGATAGGGTGGGATAACTCACTATGGCAATTACGGAGAGCCGAAAAACGGCTATCAGTAGCATTTGATCAGCAACCCCGGAAGAATGAGATGGCAGTACCACAATCACTGGATAAAGAACCAAAAGGATGGGTGCCACTAAAGAACAACACGATACCCATGGAGAACAACCAGGGAACTGCCAACAATGTTCACTACAAACATAAAACAACACAAACCGCAGTGAAAAGATCAAGGTTAGCAACACGCGAAAAACAAGTCTGGGTGCAGAAGGATAGAGGTGACATGGCAGAAAAACCACAATACAACAGAAGAAGTCAACAGAAGCACACAATTTAACCAAAAACCAAGGGAATAAAAAAGATATGGATCCCAAAGAGAATTCTCAGTAACAACTTAAATGCGACTCACATTTGGATCCCGAAACCAAAGCAACAGGAACTCCCTTCAGTACAAGCAACATTGGCATGCAGACACACACTACATATGAAACCGGCAAACCGATCTATGTGGATGCCGTTCAACAGCACAATAATGACACCCATGAACGTGGCTATAAACCTCCAAAACAAAGCTACAAATGGAAAGAAAAAGAGACAAAGACTATGGCCAATTCCGCCACGACACTTCTCTCCAAGGAGACACCCATAGCCATATCGACAGTAGCAGCAAACCAGGCGCCTTTAGCAAGAAAGACGATCAAACAGAGAGCTGTAGAATTACAACTTTTACTTGCAAAGAAAATGAACCAACCAAATCAACAACAAACAGGAAACCTCGATGTCGAATGCCAATAAGCATCTTGCTTATTCCCTCCTCTTGCACAACATTGAATTTTCCATGCATTGACTGAGTATGCATAACATAGGGCCACATTACACGGCCAAGCATTAGCACAATTTTTTTAACCTATGCACTGCACATACACCAAGGCGATACCTTGTTGTCTGGGAGGACTCCGGCTAGGAGGGGGGGAGGCATTCTCAAATGCGGACCCAATGGTAAAAAGAGAAAAAAAGAGCATGTTTTTCGACTATTTTAGAGGGTTTTCTTTTGATTGCGAAATTTTGTGGACTAGCCTAAGGACATATGTCCTTATACAACACGAATCTACAAGTATATGGGGCCAAACGCCAAATCAGGCCCCTAGGCGTGTGTATATATGTAAAAATAACCATTTTTCGGACAAAATATTGGTAAAACGGAGAAATCTAGCCATAAAAATTGCATGTGAGTGTATATAGTGTGTTGCGATGATGTTTTTGAGTTATTATGATTTTTGGGGATTTTCTGGGATTAATTTGCTATTTTATTTTTAGTTTTACTAATTATCGGTAGGAAAACTTCAAAAATACAAAAAGCAGGTGAAAGACGATCGTAATGAACAAAAAATATGGGGATAATTAGTGACTATAGAACAACCTATGATACAATGGGGGTGCAATTATGTGAATGGAGCGGAAAGTGTGTTTTGGCCAGATTTTGATCGAAACGTCAAATTTCTCAAAAATTGAGCAAATGGAGTCCAAATCAAGAATTTTTCGAGCCTAAACCGCATCTCGCAAGAAGTTGGGAGCACATGTGAAATTTCATGGAAAGTGGTTCGGGGACCCCCATTATAAGATTTTTTCACTTCACTTAAAGCTCATTTCTACTATTGCCTTCTTGAGAGAGAGCTCTTGCCACCTAGAGCGAACCGGACTTCCAGCTGCTTCTACAATGCGCACGACCACCCGACAGGCTCCAGATATGAGAGGTAGGCTCACTACCTTGAGCTTTTCGCGTATGTTTGATGTTTTGTCGCGAAAACTAGTGTAGGGCTCACACGGGAAACGGGCAGTAGAGACCTACAGGTAAAGGTGGCCACCTAACGGCTAACCCAAAAGCAATAAGGATTCATCGGCGGGTTATCCTAGCATAGGAGACCACTCTTGAATTCAAAAAGGTGGTAGAAAACCATTGGGAAAAATCCTAACTTCTAGAGCCCTGCAAGAGGCCACCAAATGGTAAATCGGTGGAAAGGCGCCCAAATGCTACCAAAACTCATGGGTAGGAGCATCTTGACATGCTCTACAAGTATATATAGCCTACATGGCCATAAGGCGACCTGAAGCGGCACTAAGCTTCCGAAACGGCATCAGACACTCAAAGCGTCAACTAGCTCTCACGGCCAAACCGCAAGTCCGTTTGCCACCAAACTTCACGGGCGGCATTCCTAGACCATCAATAACCAAGTCCTATGGTGGTAGACCACCACAAATCATCGACAACATGTGAACGCAACCACGAGCGTTTCCAGAGCGGCAAATTGCCCAACGGAGCTCCGGTGAAACCAAAGTAAACAAAAACCATATGGCAAGGATCCCCAAGGAACCGTGAAGCTATGGAGACTAAGATCAAGAAATTTCATCGCCGAAAAGCACTCCAAGAGTTAGAAAATGGCTCAAAGGCTCTGAAAGTCAAACAGGGAGTTTCTATCTATCTATTTGACTTTTTTATTGAAATAGGGCTTAAAGGGGACTCAGGGGGGCTCAGGGCATGTACCAGTAGCATTCCTCATATAAATTTCATCAGGAGACATCCTACGCGTAGGATGTCTCAAGGCCATATCTGCGAACCAAACTCAACATCTCATCTCATACACAGCTTCTTCATAGCTTATACATGCTAGCCATCAAGTTTCATCACATTTGGACAAGAGTTGACCTCATATGCATAAAAAAACGGAAAGTCAGAGCATAGAGGCAATAATGGGTCATAGACCTACCAAAACTAGTCCAAATCACATGAAACTTGCACAATATACTCATGAGCACATTGAAGCTAACTGTGGGGTCAGATGTGAAAATTAATGAAATAGACATCCTACGCGTAGGATGTCTAAATGACCTATTTGACCTCCGGGTGGTATTTTTGAGTTCCAAATGGCTTTATAATCATGTATCAAATTTCAAGCCATTCCCATCACATTTGGCCCCCAAAACCTCCAAGATGCACTTTTTGAGCCTAAAAATACTACACATGCTCTTAACAACACCAATGCTTATCCAAATCAAAATCTAAGAGCAGGGCCATGTTCCCACATGCTAAGGGCTACCCACAGAACCAACTTCAAGTCATTCTGATAAAATAGACATCCTACGCGTAGGATGTCTCCAGTGTCATATGGACCTTCTGTGCAGGAACTGACTTCATGGGAGCCATTAACATGGTATAAGAAGCATGTATATCAAATTTCAACCAAATTGAATATCATTTGCCACCTGTTGAGGACATCCTACCCAATTTTTGAGCCAAAAGCCTAAATCTGCCTAGAATTGCACTTTTTGATGCCCAAAACCAATTCCAATGACATAACCATGTTGCACAGGTCAAGGGCCACAAGCCTGCCAAGTTTCACCAAAAACAGAGAAGGTAGACATCCTACGCGTAGGATGTCTACATGACTATTTTTTAGCCAAAAGTCTATTGTGAGCACATGCAGAGTTTCCCTAGTTCCTTTTGAGTTCTTATTTCAATTTTGAAGTCATTTGGGTAGTCAGAACTCAGTTTGTCAGCTAATCTGTAAAAAACACTAACTTTGGACTATTGAGTGCAACAGGATCCATGGCAGCCACAAAATCACCTGCAAAGAAGAAGAGGATGACTATCAAGGATTACTTAGAAGAAGTGGAGCCTTTTGTTATCCCAGAGGGCACCCTGAAGCCCACAAGCACATGGATTCAAGATGACCTGCTAGAGACCAATGATCTGAGAATCTACCAAGGAGTATTTAAAGATCCGGTGGGAAATGTAGTGGAGCTACCCATGATACCTCGAGAGCTAAATGAATTTGTCAGGAGCAAGATGGGGGATTACTTGGAGAAACTGGATCTCCACAACTACTTTGAAGCCCTGCCATCAGGGATTGATGTTAAAAGAGTGTGGGAATTTGTCACCACAATCAAATGGAATCTTGGTTGAACTGACCAAGAGAGAGAAGATAGAACTTGTGTGAGAACGTCTCTCAAGCGAGTATCATCCCTTCAAATAATATATTTTGTTTGTGTATCCAATCCTCCAACTCTAGAAATGGCTTGACCTTGTTGGATTATTGTTGGGAAAATTACCAAAATATCCCTCTAATTTGTGGAAATTCCCAAAATACCCCTCAAATTTCAAAAATTCCCAAAGTACCCCCATAATTTGTCATAAATTCCCAAAATGCCCTTCGAATTTTCCAAAATTCCCAAAATACCCCTAGTTGTGAGAGTAAATTTCTCCAAAAACAAAGAAAATTTGTAGCTTTTCATAAGAAGAGTGATTGTCTACCATACAAGATGCTAAAACTAAAATCTGAGTTGGTTATGTAGGCTTTGGAGATGAATTGCTTCATTATTTTTAGACATATTTCGCTTCGCTTTTTTTTGCAAGGTAGTTGGCAACAAATTACATGCTAAGCACTCAAAAGCCGATCTCAACTGTCAAATTACATGCTAAGCACTCAAAAGCCGATCTCAACTATCAAACAAGAATAAAGATTAGAAAATCTTGAAGAATCCAACGAAAATAGATACAAGGGTATTTTGAGAATTTTTGAAATTTGAGGGGTATTTTGGTAAGGGAAATACCCCTCAAATTACCAAAATACCCCTCTAATTTGAGGAAATTCCCAAAATACCCCCGATATTTTGTCATAAATTCCCAAAATGCCCTTCAAATTTTCCAAAATTCCCAAAATACCCTTGGTTGTGAGAGTAAATTTCTCAAAAAATAATTTTTTTGGTACATCTTCACAAGAGGAGTGATTGTCTATCGTACAAGATGCTAAAACTACAATCTGAGTTAATTACGTAGTTTTTGGAGATGAATTGTTCCATTATTTTTAGACATAAATTTTTTTCTGAGATGGTAATTGGTGACAAATTACATGCTGATCACTCAAAAACGAATCTCAATTATCACATACGAATGAAGATTAGAAAATCTTGAACAATCCAACCAAAATAGATACAAGGGTATTTTGGGAATTTTTGAAATTTGAGGGGTATTTTGGGAATTTCCTCAAATTAGAGGGGTATTTTGCTAATTTTCCCTTTTGGTAATTTGCCCATTATTGTTTTGAAGAGCGAAGCCTATGTATCTTCTGTGAGAGGGGTCGTTGCTTAAAAATAGTATTACTTTTTGTCGCACTGGGACAACTTGGGTACTAGCCTACTGGCTTTTGGTGCAGTGGTCCTACAATGGTTGAAGTCACTTTCTCTGCCCGCCCACTCGCCCCGCAACGGCGGGCTCCTGTTCTACTATATCACTCACCTTCCTTTGCTGTTACTTTCCCGTCATTCGCAGTCCCCCTTTAAGGAAACTCTTTTCCCAGCTATGGCGCCTAGAAAGAAGGCGGGCACAGGCTGCGGCTTCTTAAGGGCGTGCTTGGGGATGGGTGGCAGCTTGCACTTGCAGCGTCAGCTCAGCAGCGCTGGCTATGGCAGGTTGAGCTCGGCTGTAGAGGAGGAGGCTGTGTTTTCCGGACAAGCTCTAGCGGCGGCGCCCACATTGCAGCTAGGATCGGCTAGTAGAGATGAGAAAGCGCCTGTGAGACAATCGATATGGAGAAGGCGGCCTGGAGCAGCCTACAATATCTGTGGAGTGCAGGAAATCAAGGAAGCGTGGAAACAGGCTCTTCAGGCGGCCAAGAAGGGCGCCCCTCATTTCAATGAGCTATTGGTGGGCAATAAGCTTTTGATGCAGATCGCCCCTGCCGCCTTCTTGTCTCTCTCTAGCTCCCACCCTTCATCTGTTCTGAGGCCCTCCGCTGGCTTAATCACTCGGCCCTCTACTGTACAGCGGCACTCATTGTAAGCAATAATGCACTACATTATATTTGTGCTATTGGATTGCGTCCCCCGTGTGTGTGCGTGCGTGTGTGTGTGTGTGTGTGTGTGTGTGTGTGTGTGTGTGTGTGTGAGAGAGAGAGAGAGAGAGAGAGAGAGAGAGATGCCCTTAAACACAGGAAGCAGTGCTTGCAAAACATATGGTTGAGTGTATCTTTGACCAGCTAAAATTGCATCGTGTCAAGAGTGGAGAGAATGGTTTTGCACGATGAAGTTTAACAGAAAAAATTCATGCACCAACAAAAACCTATCCACATTTTTTATGACCATATTTTTCAATTTTTGTAGGATTGTAAAACTCAGTATGAGCTGAGAGGAATCCTTGTGCCCATAATTAACGATCTTTCTCTCAACATGCACTATCCTTGTCATAATGTCGCTTCCATACCTACAACCACCATACCCCTGTTTTCTTACATGTATTAATTTCACAAATTTATTTTCATTGATCTACTTTTGAAATGAAATTTACTCGGTTTGCATCCACCCTTGGCTGCATCATGTAATGTTTATCACATGCTTGTGGTTTTCAGGGTTGTGTTGTATGTGAGGTATATGCCAAATCAAGAGAATAGAGGTACTAGGCCAATCTATCTCGATTCTAAGTTGACCCAATATTGATAGGTGGAAGCATGGTAGGGTAATACTCTTTTGTTTGATAATGATGTGATCCAATTTGGTGTTGGTGTTTTTACGAATTCAACCAACATACTACACTATGATGTGTAGGAAGTGTAAGTTGCTTGGCTGAGAAGTCACTACAAGAGATCACCTAAATTACTGGTGTTAGTGGTGGGCGTTAATATATGTGTAGGTAATTCTGGAGGGGGAACAATTTTTTTTAAAAAAAAATTAAACTCTTGACGTCTAATTAGACGCTTATTTCGATGCCTGTTTGGACAAGTATTTCAATGCGTATCCCGATACATATACTGATGGAACCTGAAAAAACAGAACCCGCGGGTTCTTCTTGCATATTTTTGTATCAATTTCATCTCCTCCCTTGCTCTCCTCCTCCTCACTTGCTGCAGATCTGGTGCTGCAGATTTGGGCTTGAGAGACTCGACATCTCCACCTACACACTCCCCCCCATCAACAAGGTACGGTTCTTTTCAAGATTCGTAGTAGGTTTCTTCACTTTTGTGTGTGTAACATAGTGTCTGTGTTTTTTTTGCAAGTTTGGCGACATTTCTTCAAGTGCTTCTTGCTCAAATAGATCACTTGTGAGTGCTCTATCATTTTCTTCTATTACATACACATGCACACACACGTGCACATAAACATGCACACAAATAAACAAAAATGCACATTAATCACTACAAGAGGTTCTTCACACTTGTGACAGCTGTAGCGATGAAAATATACGGGGATATTTTTTCCTCTAGTGTCACTATAAGCGTCGCTATATAGACGTCACAAAGAGTATGTCGCTATATAGCGTCTCATATAGTGACTTTGCAGTTTCCATTTTAGCGATGCATTACCGATGCCCGAGAATAAATTTTTTTGTTGACAGGGCATTCATTATCCTACCACCCCATCAACCATATTGAACATAAAGTTTCCAAAATAAATATGCAAAACTGACAAAAGTATATCGACGAAAGTGAATTGATAAAAGTAATACACTGACAAAATTATACACATCATAGGTAAAATCACTTGATTGTTAAGCTTTGACCAAAGTGTATTAGTTACAACACAATTGTCATTATTGAAAAAATACATCGTTGATCAATAGTTACAAAATTGACGTACACACGTCATCTCCTTATGCATGTTATGAGAAAAAAAAACTAGTGCTATCTGGCTACGGCTAGATTGACGTCGATTAATTTAACGTCTCATCGCATTCCAACGACGTATTTATCGAATTCTGCAGAAAAAAACAATAAGACTTTTTATACGTATAAATATATAATTACAAATAATCTAATTTTTAGTTTATTTTTAAAATAAAACAAATGTAAGAAAGTAAAGTTAAATACTAACAAAGCTGGAGAGAGAACTCAAAATGTCCATAAGAGCATTTAAGCCCTTTTTGTCCGCATACTCGTGTTCATACGGTGTGGGGTCACGTCTAGTCTCATCGATCACTGTTCAAAACATACAAATAATATATTATGTTAGAATTTAAAAGTATTCATCACTACCAAACCTAAAGAGCGATACAAAAACACTTACAAAGTCGACCTCAAATGATGCCCATCCACCGCTCCCCAAGTGGTGCGAGCTCCCTGCCTCTACTCGCGCTCTGGCTGTCTCCTTCTGTTGCTTCCACTTGTTAGGATTCTCGAGTGCTACTCGCTTTGCATTTTTTCAATCTTCTTTGGTAGCAATCTGGCATGTTCCACCCGTGATTTATTGATTTCTGTACTTCAAAGCACTTGTGCTTGCAGTACTTGTGCATCCGCACCTTCATGGAGACTTCATTGAAGCGCTCATCCCGATTTGACACGGAAAACTCATCATGCAACATGCTGATGACTTTGTCTTTTAATTCATTTGGCACTTCACTCTAGGTTTTTAGTATGTAGTGTCCAAACACCAAAGAGCAAAGGCCACACATGTATGAGATCACCTTCTTGCCATCGTCATCGAAGATGATGTTGTTGTTGATGTCGATCGAGTAAGCCCTCTCGCCTGTGACGCGTGAACCAGGTAGGCATCTCGACATGGGTCTCGAGTGGCATCCCATGAGGGACAGACTCAAGAGAGGTGGACAAATCACGATGTGAGGTAATGTGCTTTGTAGCACCCCTGTCAAAATACCACACATGTGAATCTGCAGCAACTCTCATGCATGCATCATGGACAATAGGATTACAGATACACTATGCACTAAAAGCCCATTCTGCATCAACATCAGCATCACAATCTCCTTTCATAGAAGACTCAACAATAGCTGTATTTGTTGTGGAACTAGCATTTGCAGTGGAACCAACCTCTTTCTTCTTAGCCTCTTTGGCCTTCAACTTAGGACATTTCTTGATCAAGTGATCATTAGCTTTACAATAATGGCAATGCATCTTCTTTTTGCCCTTCTCACCAGAATTTTCAGACGAATTGTTGCCAGCAGAAGCATTAGGAACGTGTGATTTTCCACTCGCAAAAGAACCATAAGAAGTGGCTGCATTGATGTTTTCACCCTTTCTTTGAGCAACAATAAAAGCTTGTTAAACTGCACGCTGTCTAGTTCTATTTTTTTGGAAAGTGTATCTTAGAACAGCAATGTGCATAATACATCAGACTTGACAACTTCAGGATTTCCTTGGGTCATAAGTCTCCAAGTACTAGCAAAAGGCTGATAAGAATCTGGTAAGGCATCAAGAATGTCAGTCTGCACAAGGGAGTTGTCTCATTAGGAAAGAAATGGACTCATTTTCGGGCCTTTTAGCTCTAGTGGACAAGGGAGCTGTCTCATTAGGAAAGAAATAGACTCATTTTCGGGCCTTTTAGCTCTAGTGAGAGAATGCTTCTTAGCCAATAGAAGGAACGCTAACGTTACGTTGAACAAACATTTTTTTCTCATTTTGAAAATGTTTAGGAAACCCATTTCAGTGAAATTGTCACTATCATAAGAAAAGTAAGGCGCTTGATAATGACATTTTGCAGAAGCACCGAACGCCTTTTTATGACCTGCTGTTGCTATCCTATAAAGTGAACTACTTGTACTTGTGCATCTCGCACAAGTATCAATCACCTTTTTATGAAGTACTTGCAATTTAAATTCAAATAGATCGTACTTGATAGTGATTGATAGGTACTATTTAAGACTATGAAGGAGTCATAACCAAGTGAATAGAGACCCTTAAGGGGTCTTTGAGATCTCTATTTTCTTGGTTCTGACCTCATGAGGCCCTAGATTTAAGATATAGCATTTTTTAAGCCCACGGATGCATTCGAAACGTCCAAAAACCTTAGGATATCTCTTTAAAATGCCGAAATCTGACATCTCTAGCTCAACATATAGCAGTTTTAAGCCTAATGCCTCATGAGATCAATACCAAGCAATAGAGACCCTTGAGGGTCTCGAGGGTCTCAAGGGCCTCTATTCGCTTGGTACTAACCTTATGAGGCATTATGCTTTAAAATGCTATATCTTGAGCTAGAGACGTCAGATTTCAGCGTTTTAAAGAGCTATCTTAAGGTTTTTGGACGTTTCGGATGCATCCGTGGTATTATTTCTGTATATTGAAAACAACTCTTATGTGTTTTCTCTCATCACACATCACATCACTCATTAAGATTCACAGACATGGATTTTTGTGTACACTTAAGTTGGGCTCTCGAAAATCATTTTGTACGAGCATACATTTAAGTGATTGAGCAAACTTTTACGTATGTACTATGAGAAATAGAATTTCAAAAAAAAACTTTTACATTTTTCATAATTACCTCTCTCTATGCTGAGTTGGCGTTTCTTACGGGGCCAAAAATTGAGTCCAAGTTTCTCCTAATGGAAATGACCTCACCTGTAGAAATAAGTTGCTCATTGATATCCTTGATACCATCACAAGGAAAATGTCCATATCATCTTCCTCATGCATAATCTTCGCCTCCAGCTCTTTACGCAACAATGCAATTTTTGCCTCATTGCGGCTTGCATAAAGACCAACTAGAATATCCCAAGCCTATTTTGCAGATTTTGCTGAAAGAATGTGAGGAGTAATGCTGCATTTCAAAAACAACACAGTCAACGCATGAGTCTGCGCATCCTGTACATCCCAACGAGCTTGTTCTATTGTAGGCAAAACAACTATAACAACAGAAATCCTTGCAGCAAGGCCTACAACATACTCAACATCGCCTACATCCTCAAAACCAGAATGTACATCAATGCCTTGCAAAATATTCCAGATGCCCTTTGACACAAGAACATGTCGTATCATGTAAGCCCACATAGGGTAATTGTCCCCATCCAATCTGTCCTCAATAGCAAACATCTTGAACACATCTATGTTGTTGTCAGCCATGGTAAATGTTGCACCTGATGTGAAAACTGCCCATAAAGAGGAGAAGCAAAGCGGGAACAACATGTGCTATATAAGCACAAACCGTAGAAGACTGTAAGGGACCTGTTATGCAAAAAATGACACTGACAAAAATTTTGCACAAAATGACAAAATAGAAACGGAGACCGAAATGAGCCCGAATAAAAAATCTGAACATACTAGGATCTACAAGCTCTCCTTAAATTTTTGTCAACCTGTGAACTCTTGCCAAAGCTCACTAAAATCGGAGAAAATGAACAGGCGTATGCTGGAGCCGCTGGCGACTAAGCCCGAGAGGATGCAACCTGCTCTGATACCAATTGTTGGAATTAGGGTTGCAGGAAAACGCACACATCTTGGAGAAGATGAAGGAATCTCAAGGCACACAATAGACAATGTATTACTTAGTGTGCAATGGAAAGATCAATAGCCCTAGAATGAATGGGAGTATATACAATGCACGGGGAAAAAACCCTCCTAAAGAGGGAAAAAAATGCCTCGGCGGTCCTAAACGTGTTCACACACATCACTACCACATGTATAAGGTAATACTCGTGCTCCACCATACAATGGTGTATCGGCCTCACTTTTCATGTCATCATAGATAAGCCTTCCTACATCTATGATCATTTCCATCATTTCATCAATCTCGGGCCCAAACATAGCCTTGTTGGGAATATGCTGTGCATGATCACCCTCCGAGCTGTCAGAGGCTGTATCTTGTGGCCTCATGTATGCTACTTGAATAAAGTGCCTGCGAACACGTCTATTGGGTTGTAAGATTGTTGCATGTTTGCCAGCGTGAGAGTCCAATGAGTTGTAATTGGCAAGAACTCGATCTACAATAGATGGGACAAACTCGCCACGCGAACATGCTGAATGTTTGTTTTGATTACAAGGACATAAGATCCTTATTGCGAGATAGGCGTTTCGGTTGGATGGCCTCGCATCGTCTCACTATTCATAATGAATGTAAAAACCTTGAACCCCGAACATGAATTTAATCTTCTCTTACTATCCTTTGTCTCTTATCTCTCTCTCCCTTAATCTCCCTTGCAATCAAGAAACCATAGATCGCACTGTAAACTACCTCAAATTCTCTAGCCATGTACGATCCCCGCACACCTCGTTCTAAAGATGTACTTGAAGCCGTTGTGAGTGGGATGGAAACACACACAACACCTCTATAATGACCCAACACACACTCTTGGGATGATACACACACACATTATGGGGCACCACTCGGCTTACACAACCAGCCTGGCCGAGACAGGAAACACAGAGATAGAGTGAGAAGAGAGAGATTTCCCACTTGCCCACTCAACACTCACACATACACACTCACACACACACTCTCAATTCAGCTCAAAGGAGGCAAATTACTTTTGTTTAGACTCAATGAAGCTCAGCCCAACACCAATGGGGCAAATAGTTTACACAGTATTGAGGAAATACACCAGATACAACCACAAAGTCCGGAGAAGATTACACAGAAAAATAGCAGAAAATATGTGAGTAATTTGGCAAAATGGACAGCGCCATTGCGTCCGGAACGCCCAAAAACTCCACCCTACAATGTCACAGTGCTCAAATCCGACCTCGGATGAGCAGTTTAGGGCCAAAAAATGCTCCAAAAACAGCATAAACACACTTGCGGCTATTCCTCCTCTCTTCTCCAAGTTTTTTATGGTCTTCTCTCAGTTTTTTCAGTTCCCACACTTAGATTTATTAGTTGGGCACCCGTGGCCTTTTAGATGACCTCAAACGGACCCCGAACAGGCCAAAAACTGACCTCGCAGTGCATAGTTGTCACCTTTTTGCATCATCCGCACACCTGGCACTCAGTTTTTCCAAATAATGCATCCCGCAACCACATGAAGTGGCCCCAAAAATTGGTCCTCATGATGACCTTTCTGCATAAGTATCACAAGAAAACACTCACGTCGTGTCCATACTTCTCCGCGTGCAAGTATTGACCCCGTTCGACATCCTGATGCCACTCGATGCCATCTGACGCACCTGGTTACCTCATGTCGTCGGCCCGCGGATAGCTTCCTCGAGAAGTTTTACGCACTACCAACTCCTCCTTATTGCAAAAAAAACACAGTGGTACTGGTAATAGTGAAAATCGATGCACTATGTACATGCTGTCCTACCTGTACACATGTGGGCCCCACATAACCACCTGGCTCTGAAAAATGGGCAATTCTTTATTTGATGCACCATGCATGTATATGTACATATGCGCAATCCCTTGCTCCAAAAAACTCCTGACATAATTTGCCCATCCCCTAGCCTGCTAGATCATTCATGATCAGCAGCAACAAAGAAAGATATGTGACTCGCCGCATCACAGGTCTGCTCATCCCTCACCAACACTGCTTGCACTACAAGAGGCTATTCATATTAGCGACGCTCACATAGCGACGCTCAAAAAAAAAATCCCGGCGTCGCTACGAGCGTCGCTATAAGCGTCTCTATGAGCGTCGCAAATTTACAAAGAAATTTGCGACGCTCATAGCAACGCTTATAGCAACGCTCATAGCGACGCTTATAGCAACGCTCATAGCGACGCTTATAGCAACGCTCATAGCGACGCCGGCTGGGGTAAAAAAATAACCGAGCGCGCCCAAAAACTCAGATCTCAGATCTGAGTTTTTCGGCGCCCTCAAGCAAGGAGCAGGTAACGCTCTCCCTCACTCTCTCTCTCTCTCTCTCTCTCTCTCTCTCTCTTTCTTTTTCTTCTCCACACACACACACACACACACACACACACACACACACACACACACGAGGAGAGGAAGGAGAGCCAGGTATGCTCCTTCCCTCTCCTCATTCTCATGTTCCCTTCCCCTCTTTCTCTCTCCCTCTCTCTCTCTCTCTCACACACACATACACACACACACATAGTGTTTTTGAGAGAGAGAGAGAGAGAGAGAGAGAGAGAGAGAGTACAAACAAAAACACTCTCTCTTTCTCTCTCAATGTGTGTGCGTTTTTTTGGATCGTATGCATGTTTTCTCTCTCTTTTCCTCTCTCAATGTGTGCGTTTTTTGTTTATGCACGTTCTCTCTCTCTTTTCCTCTCTCAATGCGTGCGTTTTTTGTTTATGCATGCTCTCTCTCTCTTTTTCTCTCTCAATGTGTGTGTGCATTCTTTGTTTATGTATGTGTGTGTGCGTTTTTGTTTTTGTTTGTACTCTCTCTCTCTCTCTCCCTCTCTCTCTCTCTCTCACACACACATACACACACACACATAGTGTTTTTGAGAGAGAGAGAGAGAGAGAGAGAGAGAGAGAGTACAAACAAAAACAAAAACGCACACACACATACATAAACAAAGAATGCACACACACATTGAGAGAGAAAAAGAGAGAGAGAGCATGCATAAACAAAAAACGCACGCATTGAGAGAGGAAAAGAGAGAGAGAACGTGCATAAACAAAAAACGCACACATTGAGAGAGGAAAAGAGAGAGAAAACATGCATACGATCCAAAAAAACGCACACACATTGAGAGAGAAAGAGAGAGAAACTAATTTAACGTCGTAGGAAACTAATTAAAATTAAAAGACCTAAAGATCTAGCCGACGAGGAGTTGAACTCAAGACCTATTATTCAAGAGGGAAATCGCATAATCAATCTATCATACTTGGCATGGGTGATAGAAAGGTTATACCATTTATCTCTTTTTATTGGCACACACATCCACACACGCGCACACACACAAGAAGAAGAGAGTTATAACGTCGTAGGAAACTATCTTAAAAGACGTTAAAGATTAGGTTATATGTAGACTTACATTAAATTAGATTTAGGTTTATTTTTAACTAGATTTACGTTTATTTAAGCTAGATTTAGATTTACGTTATATTAGATTAGATTTAGGTCTCCATAGACTGCGATGCCTGCATGAAGCGGGTGAAGAAAGCCCTCAATGGAATATAGGGTATTGTTGCCTTCACTCATGGTGGGCTCCATCGATCCAAAAGTACTGGTGAAATGTCTTCAGAAGATAGGGAAGAAGGTGGATCTTCAGGGCGGCAAGAGTCACTACATCCCCGACACAATGACTATCTAGACAACCTCTAGTCATTAGACTTACGTTAAATTAGATTTAGCTTTATTTTTAGTTAGATTTACGTTTATTTACGTTAGATTGAGTCCACGCAAGAATTACTTACGGTTTAGGATTTAGAGTTAGACGAACACTGAAAAGATCTACTGTGAAAAGATGTTAAGATGCTGTGAAGTGCTACAGCTAGAGAAGAGGCAAAGGGGTTTTGTCCACTACATGCAGTATCATGTAGACGTGGGTGTGTAGATTTCTTGTACCCACAAATATAGGTATTGACCAATAAAGACGAGATTATAACCCGGTGGTTCTGATCTCCGTGCACCTCTAGACCGAGGTGTGCGGGGATTGGACATGACTAGAGAATGTGAGGTAAAGAGAGAGAGAGAGAGAGAGAGAGAGAGAGAGAGAGAGAGAGAGAGAGAGAGAGAGATAAGACGAAGAATGCCAATAGAATATTAAATTTGTTGCCTAGGTTATAAGTTTTTTATCCTCATTATGAGTAGCGACGAGGATGTGGGACCGTCCAACCGAAACACCTATCTCTCAACGAGGGTCTTATGTCCTTGTAATCAATGCAAGCATGCTGTGCGACGGACAAGACGTGTTTCTTTGCAGCACGTTCGCGAATTTGGCGAGTTCGATCCATCTATTATAGATCGAGTTGTTGCCAATTATAACTCGTCGGACTCTGACGCTGGCCAACAAGCAGCAATCTTGCAACCCAATAGACGTGTTCGCAGGCGCTTTGGTCAAGCAGCATATGTGAGGCCACAAGATGTAGCCTCTGACAGCTAGGGGGATGATCATGCAGAGCACATTCCCAACGAGGCAATGTTTGAGCCCGAGATTGATGAAATGATCGAGACGATCATGGATTCAGAAAGGCTTATCTATGATGATATGAAAAGTGAAGCCGATACGCCATTGTATAATGGAGCACGTATGTCTAGATTGAAAGCACTCCTGGTTCTTCTCAACATGCAGGCAAAGTTTGGATGGAGTGACACTAGCGTCACAGCGCTTTTCAGGTCATCTATTACAATTAGTTTACTTTAATAGAACTCTAAATGTATAATGATCTGATAGATTTTTACACGACTGTATCATATTTTTATGTTGTGTAGATTGCTGAAAGAGCACATACTACCAGCTGACAATGTGATGCCAGATTCCCGAGAAAGATTTTGCGAAACTTGGGGATGGATTACAATTCTATCCACGCTTGTCCTAATGACTGCATTCTTTTCATAGGGGAATACATAGACATGGAGAAGTGTCCGAAATGTGATTCCGAAAGATATCGAGTAGATCTCCACGGGACAAAAATTCCACAAAAGGTTTTGCGACATTTCCCTCTACTTCCTCGCATCAAGCATTTCTTCGAATGTAAGTCCATGGCCACCCTAGCATCATGGCATGAGGAGAATAAATCTTCGGATGGTGTGCTACAAATTCCTGCAGATTGCGTAGCGTGGAAACATATAGATGGAACATGGTCGGATTCACTACAAGAGGCTCTTCACATTAGCGACGCTCACACAGCGACGCTCAAAAAAAAAAATCCCGGCGTCGCTATGAGCGTCGCTATAAGCGTCGCTATGAGCGTCGCAAATTTCTTTGTAAATTTGCGACGCTCATAGCGACGCTCATAGCGACGCCAGCTGGGGTAAAAAAAATAACCGAGCGCGCCCAAAAACTCAGATCTCAGATCTGAGTTTTTCGGCGCCCTCAAGCAAAGAGCAGGTAACGCTCTCCCTCACTCTCTCTCTCTCTCTCTCTCTCTCTTTCTTTTACACACACACACACACACACACACACACACACACACACGAGGAGAGGAAGGAGAGCCAGGTATGCTCCTTCCCTCTCCTCATTCTCATGTTCCCTTCCCCTCTTTCTCTCTCCATCGCGCTCTCTCTCACACACACACACATACACACACACATATAGTGTTTTTGAGAGAGAGAGAGAGAGAGAGAGAGAGAGTGCAAAAACGCACACACATACATAAACAAAGAATGCACACACACATTGAGAGAGAAAAAGAGAGAGAGAGCATGCATAAACAAAAAACGCACGCATTGAGAGAGGAAAAGAGAGAGAGAACATGCATAAACAAAAAACGCACACATTGAGAGAGGAAAAGAGAAAGAAAACATGCATACGATCCAAAAAAACGCACACACATTGAGAGAGAAAGAAAGAGAAACTAAGGGAGCGTCGTAGGAAACTAATTAAAATTAAAAGACCTAAAGATCTAGCCGACGAGGAGTTGAACTGAAGACCTATTATTCAAGAGAGAAATGGCATAATCAATCTATCATACTTGGCATGGGTGATAGAAAGGTTATACCATTTATCTCTTTTTATTGGCACACACATCCACACACGCGCACACACACAAGAAGAAGAGAGTTATAACGTCGTAGGAAACTATTTTAAAAGACGTTAAAGATTAGGTTATATGTAGACTTACATTAAATTAGATTTAGGTTTATTTTTAACTAGATTTACATTTATTTAAGCTAGATTTAGATTTATGTTATATTAGATTAGATGCGGGTCTCCATAGACTGCGATGCCTGCATGAAGCGGGTGAAGAAAGCCCTCAATGGAATATAGGGTATTGCTGCCTTCACTCATAGTGGGCTCCGTCGATCCAAAAGTACTGGTGAAATGTCTTCAGAAGATAGGGAAGAAGGTGGATCTTCAGGGCGGCAAGAGTCACTACATCCCCGACACAATGACCATCTAGACAACCTCTAGTCATTAGACTTACGTTAAATTAGATTTAGCTTTATTTTTAGTTAGATTTACGTTTATTTAGATTTACGCTTATTTACGTTAGATCGAGTCCACGCAAGAATTACTTACGGTTTAGGGTTTAGAGTTAGACGAACAGTGAAAAGATCTACTGTGAAAAGATGTTAAGATGAAGTGAAGTGCTACAGCTAGAGAAGAGGCAAAGGGATTTTGTCCACTACATGCAGTATCATGTAGACGTGGGTGTCTAGATTTCTTGTACCCACAAATATAGGTATTGACCAATAAAGACGAGATTATAACCCGGTGGTTCTGATCTCCGTGCACCTCTAGACCGAGGTGTGCGGGGATTGGACATGACTAGAGAATGTGAGGTAAGAGAGAGAGAGAGAGAGAGAGAGAGAGAGAGAGAGAGAGAGAGAGAGATAAGATGAAGAATGCCAATAGAATATTAAATTTGTTGTCTAGGTTATAAGTTTTTTATCCTCATTATGAGTAGCGACGAGGATGTGGGACCGTCCAACCGAAACACCTATCTCTCAACGAGGGTCTTATGTCCTTGTAATCAATGCAAGCATGCTGTGCGACGGACAAGACGTGTTTCTTTGCAGCACGTTCGTGAATTTGGCGAGTTCGATCCATCTATTATAGATCGAGTTGTTGCCAATTATAACTCGTCGGACTCTGACGCTGGCCAACAAGCAGCAATCTTGCAACCCAATAGACGTATTCGCAGGCGCTTTGGTCAAGCAGCATATGTGAGGCCACAAGATGTAGCCTCTGACAGCTCGGGGGATGATCATGCAGAGCACATTCCCAACGAGGCAATGTTTGAGCCCGAGATTGATGAAATGATCGAGACGATCATGGATTCAGAAAGGCTTATCTATGATGATATGAAAAGTGAAGCCGATACATCATTGTATAATGGAGCACGTATGTCTAGATTGAAAGCACTCCTGGTTCTTCTCAACATGCAGGCAAAGTTTGGATGGAGTGACACTAGCGTCACAGCGCTTTTCAGGTGATCTATTACAATTAGTTTACTTTAATAGAACTCATGGTGTATAATGATCTGATAGATTTTTACACGACTGTATCATATTTTTATGTTGTGTAGATTGCTGAAAGAGCACATTCTACCAGCTGACAATGTGATGCCAGATTCCCGAGATGAAGCAAGAAAGATTTTGCGAAACTTGGGGATGGATTACAATTCTATCCACGCTTGTCCTAATGACTGCATTCTTTTCAGAGGGGAATACACAGACATGGAGAAGTGTCCGAAATGTGATTCCGAAAGATATCGAGTAGATCTCCACGGGACAAAAATTCCACAAAAGGTTTTGCGACATTTTCCTTTGCTTCCTCGCATCAAGCATTTCTTCGAATGTAAGTCCATGGCCGCCCTAGCATCATGGCATGAGGAGAATAAATCTTCGGATGGTGTGCTACGAATTCCTGCAGATTGCGCAGCCTGGAAACATATAGATGGAACATGGTCGGATTTTGCCAGGGAAGCTCGAAATTTGCGCTTAGGCCTGGCTATGGATGGCGTAAATCCATTTGGTCAAAGATCAACATCTTACAGTGTATGGCCCGTTGTCATCGTCAACTACAACATTCCCCCGTGGTTGACTACGAAGAAGGGGCACCTATGGCTAAGCTTGATTGTGCCAGGGCGATATAAAGTGGGGAATATGGATGTGTATCTTCGTCCACTATTGGAAGAGCTACAACAATTGTGGATTGGCATAGAGGTGGTGGATATGAGCCGACACACAGGACGACGGAATGCTTTGATCAGAGGTATTCTAATGTGGACCATGCATGACTATCCCGAGCTAACAGAATGCTCAGGTGATCTATTGACACTCCTCTCTCAGACACTGTAAATCTTGTTTTTCCCCATAGTTGATCTATTATCATGTGTATACATGCAGGGCTTCAAACAAGCGGATACAGAGCATGTGTCACATGTGGACCTAGACTGAATGCACGTAGGGCACCCTCACTGAAGAAGCAAATCTACGAAGGTCATCAAGCGTATCTTCCGGAGAATCATGTGTTACGCGACGGCTTTTTGGGAAGAGAGCCACCAAGGATGTCTGCACAAGCATGGTTAGAGCAGAAGGAGATGTGCGATGACGGATTGCCTCCAGGGATGAAGAGACTATCTCTATGGTACGAGTTACCATACTGGCCTCGACTCGTGATCAATCACTTGCTCGATCCAATGCACATATTCAAGAATGTGGGTAATCTACTATGGGACCATTTGACCGGCAAGAAAGATACTTTGGGAGCCAGAGTTGACCTTAGAAATGTGGATCGTATGGAGCAATATTGGCCGCAAACAGCGTCTGATGGATCGATAAAACTTCCTAAAGCACCATGGATTTTCACAGGAGCCCAAGAACGCAAAGTAAAAGAGGCCATTCGATCTTTGCGGACCCCCACTGGCGTAATGCACTCGCTCCGAACGTGTTTTACTAAAGAAGGAAAGCTTACCGGTTTGAAGTCACACGATTGGCATAAAATGTGTCAGGTACGTTCATAGTGGACTTTAATATCATTGCATAAAATGTGGACTTTAATATCATTGCTGCACATACTTTACAGTTTATTTTACCGGTTGCCATTGAGGGATGTTTGTCTCTCGACATCCGTAACACAATCTACAAACTTGCAAAGCTGGTGCAATGGATCTCACAAAAGGAGATCGACGTAGACTCCATACCATTCGCCAAACTAAATGCTGCGGAGCTTGTGTGCATGTTTGAGAAACATTTTCCTACTACAATGCTAACCATTCAGGTGCATCTTCTTATTCACATAGTTGATGAGGTGGAAATAGCTGGCACAGTTCATTCCAGATGGATGTTCTTCTTAGAGCGTTTCATGAAAACGCTTAAGGGATATGTGCGTCAAAAGGCACGTCCGGAGGGTAGCATGGCAGAAGGTTGGTTGGTATCAGAGTCCCTAGTGTACATTGGAGAGTGGCTAGACGGATTTGATAAATCCCGGGACACGCTATGGCGAACCATAGATGATGAGCGCATATCTGGGATTGTCATGTGCAATCTCGGTGTTGAGAAGAAGATGACGGAAGATCTAGAGGCTAAAATCAACCGATTTTGCATGCTTCACAATCCAGTGATGCAAAAGTGGATTTCACAATATGAGGATGCAAAGCAAGAGCGACAAAGGGCACGAATCGAGTGGAGACGGGGAAGACGACCACCGATGCACTATCCAGCGGTTCTGGAGAGCCTACCAACCTTCATGAGCTTAAGATGGTTGCACAACCAATTGAAAAGCGCACAACAACGCGGTGACGAAGTGACTGAAGAAGAGTGGGAGTACTCTCGGGGTTGCGCGACCAAGGTAAGTTTGCAATGTACGACTAGCAAGTGACTTTATTTATAAACGTTTGAACGGCCACTCATAATCTTTGTTCGTTGTAGTATAAGTCATACACAGCAGCATGGTGTAAAGGTCGACATTTTAGGGTGGAACGAATCGACAAAAAGCGTTTTACTCAAGATTGTGGAATCATGGCAAAATTTGAACAGTCTAGTCGACGACGTTCCTCTGATGCAGATCCCGTGGTGGCAGAACTCACTTACTTCGGCACGCTGCAAGAGATTTTGAGGATCGATTACAGAGGATTTTTTGTCGACTTGTTCGACGTGCAATGGTTCAAGATAATCATGGAGGGTCGAAACGCTACTGTGCGTAGAGGAGAGTCTGGTTTTCTTGAGGTGGATTCTACTAAGAAATGGACTGACCTAAGAGACACTTTCGTACTACCCGAGCATTGTGAACAAGTAAGTATATAAATAGTTAACATCCCCCTTTTACAAGTTATGTGCTTGAAAGCTCTCATGTAAGTTATGTGGCTCTGGCAGGTAGTATTTCATCCTACAAAGTCTACATCAAACTGGTGGTACGTCATAGAGTTAGCCCCTCGTAGTGCAAGGACGTATGAAGGCTACCATGTGCCAATCACAACGACATCAATGGAGGAGATCAGAGAAGATGCTCAATCAGAAGCCGCTGCGGTGGTGCCAGACGAGCATCAAGATGCTACTACTCTATATGGGGTATGCAGAGGAGCTACAAAATGAAACAGAGGATATGTGTTTAAACGGAGAGCTCTATATAGATATAGGAAGTTATGTTGAGTTATGCGAGGATGAGAGAGAGATCTCTTAAAGCCACAAATATTGTATTTGAACAATTTTGCTCCGTGCTGTAAAAGCTCTAGCTCTCTAAGTAGCTTCCATGGTGTGTAACGCTCTTTTCTACTCGCGCTCACATCTTTTGATTGAAAATTCTGAGTTTTCGACTTGCCTCTTCTACCACTCGATTCATTGCGTCATTGTATTTATATGCGTCATTACGTCATTGTATTTAATGGTCTTTGCGTCATTGTCTACTCTATTCATTCAATATTAAGTTTAAATATTCGTGTGTTTAATGCAGGTATGGATGATGAGGAGTTTCTTTCTTCTTTGTCACCGCAGCAGAGACAGTGGTACGTGGAGCGTCATCGCTCTGGCGCATCATCGCGCGTTCCTACACCATCCGCATCTCCCTCTCTTTCGGAGCATTCGGCGCGCTCCGAAGCTTCGGCGTCGACGAGACGAGTGTCACACTCTTCTAGACACCGGCGCTCTAGTGGTGGCGGTGGCGGTTGTTGTGGGGATTCCGCCACCGATGCCTCCACACCGCCTCGTGTTCGACGAGGCTCTTTACCCTCCCCTTCTTTGCCCGCCCCCACACCAGCCACAGCATCGCCGTCTACGCCAGGTTTTGCACGGCTGACTGTTCCTAGAAGCTACACACCTCTACCTACTCCGCCAGGAGCCACCCCACTCGACACTCCTCGCTTCGGGGCCCAGACGCCGGTGGAGACACCTCACGTCCGTACCCCCATCGACATGCCGCTAGAGACCCCTGCCGGGACACCCAGGTTCACGCGTCACCGGCCAGAGGGCTTGCCTTACTCCATCGACATCAGCGGCGGCATCATCATGGATGATGATGGCAAGAAGGTGATCTCGCGCATGCGTGGTCTTTGCTCTCAGCTGTTTAGACACTATATACTAAACAAATGGAGTGAAGTACCAAGTGATTTAAAAAACAGAGTCATCAGCATACTTCATGATGAGTTTCCCGTTCCAACACGGGATCAGCGCTTCAATGAAGACCTGATGAAGATTCGAATGCGCGAATACTGCAAACACAAGCGTTCCGAAGTGCAAAAAGCAATCAAGAATGGGTGGAATAGGCCAGATTGGCTGGCCAAAGAAGATTGGAAGAATGCGAAGAAAGCAGCGCGCGAGAATCCCGACAAGTGGAAGCAACAAAAGGATGCAGCCAGAGCGCGAGTAGAGGCAAGGAGCTCGCACCACTTGGGGAGCGGTGGATGGGCATCATTTGAGGCCGATTTTGTAAGTCTTTTCACATTGCTCTTTATGCATGTTCGATAGTTTAGGGTTTATGAGTTTTTTAGTTCTAACATAATGAAATCTTTGTATGTTTTGACAGTGGTCGATGACAGGACGTGATCCCACACCGTACGAGCGCGAGTACGCAGGCAGGAAGGGCTTAAACGCCCTGATGGACATTCTCAGTTCTCGCGGCGGCATGGTTAGTATTAGGGTTTACTCTTTTTTATTTTTTGTATTGTTTTATAAATGTCGTTATATGTTTATACTTACTGAAAACTGTCTTATTGTCTTTTTTTGCAGAATCCGACAGATACGCCGCTTGGACGCGATGAGACGTCTGATTAGACGACGTCAGTTTAGCCGTAGCTAGATAGCATTAGTTTAGGGTTTCTCATAGCTTATGTATCATGAGACGGATTTTATACGTCTTTTTGAACCATGTATATTATTACATTTGTCACCGCAATTCCTTTTGCCAATCAATTCTTTATGCCTATGATGTTGTACAATTGTCATTATTACATTTGCCAATCAATTCAGTTTGTCTATGATGTGTACAATTGTCAATTTTGCAAACAATGCGTCTTGTGGGTGACTATTTTGGGTCTATTATTTACCTTTGCACTTTTTTTAAAAAGTGAATCAAGTACAATATGGTTGATGGGTGGCAGGGCATTCAATGCCCTGCCACCAAAAAAATATTCTCTCAGGCGTCGCTATAAGCGTCGCTATTTATGGCTCTGTAGCGTCGCTATATGCGTCGCTATACTCTTCTGTGAAAGCGTCGCTATAAGCGTCGCTATAGGCGTCGCTATAAGCGTCGCTATATAGCGACGCCTATAGCGACGCTTATAGCGACGGCTATAGCGACGCATATAGCGACGCTCTCGTAGCGACGCTTTTAGCGACGCTTATAGCGACGCCGGGGGTTATAAAAACCCAATGTATTTCTGTCGCTAAGAGCGTCACAAGAGCACATAACCTCTTGTAGTGATTTTGCCAGGGAAGCTCGAAATTTGCACTTAGGCCTGGCTATGGATGGCGTAAATCCATTTGGTCAAAGATCAACATCTTACAGTGTATGGCCCGTTGTCATCGTCAACTACAACATTCCCCCGTGGTTGACTACGAAGAAGGGGCACCTATGGCTAAGCTTGATTGTGCCAGGGCGATATAAAGTGGGGAATATGGATGTGTATCTTCGTCCACTATTGGAAGAGCTACAACAATTGTGGATTGGCATAGAGGTGGTGGATATGAGCCGACACACAGGACGACGGAATGCTTTGATCAGAGGCATTCTAATGTGGACCATGCATGACTATCCCGGGCTAACAGAATGCTCAGGTGATCTATTGACACTCCTCACTCAGACACTGTAAATCTTGTTTTTTCCCATAGTTGATCTATTATCATGTGTATACATGCAGGGCTTCAAACAAGCGGATACAGAGCATGTGTCACATGTGGACCTAGACTGAATGCCGAAGGGCACCCTCACTGAAGAAGCAAATCTACGAAGGTCATCAAGCGTATCTTCCAGAGAATCATGTGTTACGCGACGGCTTTTTGGGAAGAGAGCCACCAAGGATGTCTACAGAAGCATGGTTAGAGCAGAAGGAGATGTGCGATGACGGATTGCCTCCAGGGATGAAGAGACTATCTCTATGGTACGAGTTACCATACTGGCCCCGACTCATGATCAATCACTTGCTCGATCCAATGCACATATTCAAGAATGTGGGTAATCTACTATGGGACCATTTGACCGGCAAGAAAGATAGTTTGGGAGCCAGAGTTGACCTTAGAAATGTGGATCGTATGGAGCAATATTGGCCGCAAACAGCGTCTGATGGATCGATAAAACTCCCTAAAGCACCATGGATTTTCACAGGAGCCCAAGAACGCAAAGTAAAAGAGACCATTCGATCTTTGCGGACCCCCACTGGCGTAATTCACTCGCTCCGAACGTGTTTTACTAAAGAAGGAAAGCTTACCGGTTTGAAGTCACACGATTGGCATCAAATGTGTCAGGTACGTTCATAGTGGAATTTAATATCATTGCATAAAATGTGGACTTTAATATCATTGCTGTACATACTTTACAGTTTATTTTACCGGTTGCCATTGAGGGATGTTTGTCTCTCGACATCCGTAACACAATCTACAAACTTGCAAAGCTGGTGCAATGGATCTCACAAAAGGAGATCAACGTAGACTCCATACCATTCGCCAAACTAAATGCTGCGGAGCTTGTGTGCATGTTTGAGAAACATTTTCCTACTACAATGCTAACTATTCAGGTGCATCTTCTTGTTCACATAGTTGATGAGGTGGAAATAGCTGGCACAGTTCATTCCAGATGGATGTTCTTCTTAGAGCGTTTCATGAAAACGCTTAAGGGATATGTGCGTCAAAAGGCACGTCCGGAGGGTAGCATGGCAAAAGGTTGGTTGGTATCAGAGTCCCTAGTGTACATTGGAGAGTGGCTAGACGGATTTGATAAATCCCGGGACACGCTATGGCGAACCATAGATGATGAGCGCATATCTGGGATTGTCATGTGCAATCTCGGTGTTGAGAAGAAGATGACGGAAGATCTAGAGGCTAAAATCAACCGATTTTGCATGCTTCACAATCCAGTGATGCAAAAGTGGATTTCACAATATGAGGATGCAAAGCAAGAGCGACAAAGGGCACGAATCGAGTGGAGACGGGGAAGACGACCACCGATGCACTATCCAGCGGTTCTGGAGAGCCTACCAACCTTCATGAGCTTAAGATGGTTGCACAACCAATTGAAAAGCGCACAACAATGCGGTGACGAAGTGACTGAAGAAGAGTGGGAGTACTCTCGGGGTTGCGCGACCAAGGTAAGTTTGCAATGTACGACTAGCAAGTGACTTTATTTATAAATGTTTGGACGGCCACTCATAATCTTTGTTCGTTGTAGTATAAGTCATACACATCAGCATGGTGTAAAGGTCGACATTTTAGGGTGGAACGAATCGACAAAAAGCGTTTTACTCAAGATTGTGGAATCATGGCAAAATTTGAACAGTCTAGTCGACGACGTTCCTCTGATGCAGATCCTGTGGTGGCGGAACTCACTTACTTCGGCACGCTGCAAGAGATTTTGAGGATCGATTACAGAGGATTTTTTGTCGACTTGTTCGACGTGCAATGGTTCAAGATAATCATGGAGGGTCGCAACGCTACTGTGCGTAGAGGAGAGTCTGGTTTTCTTGAGGTGGATTCTACTAAGAAATGGACTGACCTAAGAGACACTTTCGTACTACCCGAGCATTGTGAACAAGTAAGTATGTAAATAGTTAACATCCCCCTTTTACAAGTTATGTGCTTGAAAGCTCTCATGTAAGTTATGTGGCTCTGGCAGGTAATATTTCATCCTACAAAGTCTACATCAAACTGGTGGTACGTCATAGAGGTAGCCCCTCGTAGTGCAAGGACGTATGAAGGCTACCATGTGCCAATCACAACGACATCAATGGAGGAGATCAGAGAAGATGCTCAATCAGAAGCCGCTGCGGTGGTGCCAGACGAGCATCAAGATGCTACTACTCTATATGGGGTGCATGCAGAGGAGCTACAAAATGAAACAGAGGATATGTGTTTAAACGGAGAGCTCTATATAGATATAGGAAGTTATGCTGAGTTATGCGAGGATGAGAGAGAGATCTCTTAAAGCCACAAATATTGTATTTGAACAATTTTGCTCCGTGTTGTAAAAGCTCTGGCTCTCTAAGTACCTTCCATGGTGTATAACGCTCTTTTCTACTCGCGCTCACATCTTTTGATTGAAAATTCTGAGTTTTCGACTTGCCTCTTCTATCACTCAATTCATTGCGTCATTGTATTTATATGCGTCATTATGTCATTGTATTTAATGGTCTTTGCGTCATTGTCTACTCTATTCATTCAATATTAAGTTTAAATATTCGTGTGTTTAATGCAGGTATGGATGATGAGGAGTTTCTTTCTTCTTTGTCACCGCAGCAGAGACAGTGGTACGTGGAGCGTCATCGCTCTGGCGCATCATCGCGCGTTCCTACTCCATCCGCATCTCCCTCTCTTTCGGAGCATTCGACGCGCTCCGAAGCTTCGGCGTCGACGAGACGAGCTTCACACTCGTCTAGACACCGGCGCTCTAGTGGTGGCGGTGGCGGTGGCGGTTGTTGTGGGGATTCCACCACCGATGCCTCCACACCGCCTCGTGTTCGACGAGGCTCTTTACCCTCCCCTTCTTTGCCCGCCCCCACACCAGCCACAGCATCGCCATCTACGCCAGGTTTTGCACGGCTGACTGTTCCTAGAAGCTACACACCTCTACCTACTCCGCCAGGAGCCACCTCACTCGACACTCCTCGCTTCGGGGCCCAGACGCCGGTGGAGACACCTGACGTCCGTACCCCCATCGACACGCCGCTAGAGACAGTGGTACGTGGAGCGTCATCGCTCTGGCGCATCATCGCGCGTTCCTACTCCATCCGCATCTCCCTCTCTTTCGGAGCATTTGGCGCGCTCCGAAGCTTCGGCGTCGACGAGACGAGCTTCACACTCGTCTAGACACCGGCGCTCTAGTGGTGGCGGTGGCGGTGGCGGTGGCGGTTGTTGTGGGGATTCCACCACCGATGCCTCCACACCGCCTCGTGTTCGACGAGGCTCTTTACCCTCCCCTTCTTTGCCCGCCCCCACACCAGCCACAGCATCGCCATCTACGCCAGGTTTTGCACGGCTGACTGTTCCTAGAAGCTACACACCTCTACCTACTCCGCCAGGAGCCACCCCACTCGACACTCCTCGCTTCGGGGCCCAGACGCCGGTGGAGACACCTAACGTCTGTACCCCCATCGACACGCCGCTAGAGACCCCTGCCGGGACACCCAGGTTCACGCGTCACCGGCCAGAGGGCTTGCCTTACTCCGTCGACATCAGCGGCGGCATCATCATGGATGATGACGGCAAGAAGGTGATCTCGCGCATGCGTGGTCTTTGCTCTCAGCTGTTTAGACACTACATACTAAACAAATGGAGTGAAGTACCAAGTGATTTAAAAAACAGATTCATCAGCATACTTCATGATGAGTTTCCCGTTCCAACACGGGATCAGCGCTTCAATGAAGACCTGATGAAGATTCGAATGCGCGAATACTGCAAACACAAGCGTTACGAAGTGCAAAAAGCAATCAAGAATGGGTGGAACAGGCCAGATTGGCTGGCCAAAGAAGATTGGAAGAATGCGAAGAAAGCAGCGCGCGAGAATCCCGACAAGTGGAAGCAACAAAAGGATGCAGCCAGAGCGCGAGTAGAGGCAGGGAGCTCGCACCACTTGGGGAGCGGTGGATGGGCATCATTTGAGGCCGATTTTGTAAGTGTTTTCACATTGCTCTTTATGTTCGATAGTTTAGGGTTTATGAGTTTTTTAGTTCTAACATAATGAAATCTTTGTATGTTTTGATAGTGGTCGATGACAGGACGTGATCCCACACCGTACGAGCGCGAGTACGCAGGCAGGAAGGGCTTAAACGCCCTAATGGACATTCTGAGTTCTCGCGGCGGCATGGTTAGTATTAGGGTTTACTCTTTTTTATTTTTTGTATTGTTTTATAAATGTCGTTATATGTTTATACTTACTGAAAGCTATCTTATTGTCTTTTTTTGTAGAATCCGACAGATACGCCGCTTGGACGCGATGAGACGTCTAACTAGACGACGTCAGTTTAGCCGTAGCTACATTAGTTTAGGGTTTCTCATAGCTTATGTATCATGAGACGGATTTTATACGTCTTTTTGAACCATGTATATTATTACATTTGTCACCGGAGTTCCTTTTGCCAATCAATTCTTTATGCCTATGATGTTGTACAATTGTCATTATTACATTTGCCAATCAATTCATTTTGCCTATGATGTGTACAATTGTCAATTTTGCAAACAATGCGTCTTGTGGGTGACTATTTTGGGTCTATTATCTACCCTTGCACTTTTTTAAAAAAGTGAATCAAGTACAATATGGTTGATGGGTGGCAGGGCATTCAGTGGCAGGGCATTCAATGCCCTGCCACCAAAAAAAAATTCTCTCGGGCGTCGCTATAAGCGTCGCTATTTATGGCTCTGTAGCGTCGCTATAGTCTTCTGTGTAAACGTCGCTATATGCGTCGCTATGGGCGTCACTATATGCGTCGCTATGAGCGTCGCTATATAGCGACGCCTATAGCGACGCTCTCAGCGACGCTCGTAGCGACGGTTTTAGCGACGCCGGGGGTTATAAAAACCCAGTGTATTTTCATCGCTAACAGCGTCACAAGAGCACACAACCTCTTGTAGTGTTGATCCACAGACAGCTCATCTTGCTCCACCATCATCAATTTAGCATGATACAATTTAAGACGCAATCCATTTACCCTTGACTTATGTAGAACACCATCCAGGTTAGCCAGCTGATATGTGCCATTTGGAAAACACTCCACTACCTTGAAAGGGCCTTCCCACTTAATTTGAAACTTCTTTTGGAAGGTGTTGTCCAGCTTACTGTTGTAGCGCAAAACCAAGTCATGTTTCTTGATACCCTTACTTTTGACCTTTTCATTTATCTTTGCCAAAGCCTTATCCTGCATTTGCCCATAATGCTCCAATGCGCTCATCCTATCCAACTGGACCTCTTGTAACTGCAAGAGCCTCTCTTTGAATGCATCACTAGGCAGCCCAAGCAACTTCTCTAACATCTTGACTACAGGCAACTCTACCTCCACAGGCAATAGTGCTTCCTTTCCATACACCAAATGAAATGGAGTAAACCCTGTACCTGTCTTCACCGAAGTACGGTAAGCCCATAATGCACTAGGAAATTCCAAATCCCAATTCTTTCCTTGGTGCTCTGTCACTTTAGAAAGAATTTGTACCAACTCACCATTGAATCTTTCATTTAAGCCATTACACTGTGGGTAATAAGGAGTGGTATGCTGGTGCCTAATCTTCATCTTTGTGCATAAGAAGTCTAGCAGTTTAGCTCTAAATCTTGGCCCTTTATCTGAAAGTAGATCTAATGGCACCCCAAACTTGCAACATATTTCATCATACACAAATTTTGCCACATCCTTTGCGGTGATCTGTTTTACTGCTATAGCCTCTGCCCATCTAGGGAGATAGTCCACTGCCGTCAAGATATAGCTTTTGCCCCTTCTTGTGATAGGTAACGGGCCTATTCAATCAATCCCCCACTTTTCAAACACATCAAACGTCATAATGGTTTTTCGTAGCTCTGGCTTCAACACTCTCTTTCCAAATGCTTGACACCTATTGCAAGACCTACACCAATGGTGAACATCCTTGTGCAAACTAGGCCATACATACCCCTCTTGCAAAATCTTATGCAAGGTGATCTTTAAAGCAAAATGGCCACCACATGCGCCTTCATGATTCTCTTCCAACACTCTGTAAAGCTCCTCCCGCCAAGGTACACGTCTCAACACGAGATCAACCCCTTTCATGTATAAGACATCACCAATCAATTTGTACATGTATTCTCTACGCACAAAGCCATACTTCTTAGACTTCTGAATCTCCTTTGGAATAATTCCTGTTAGCAAAAACTCCTCTTCTTGAGCCAAACTTTCCCGGCCATGATAAAGAGGTAAAGTGGTCCTCAACACAAATAGCTCCCCAATCATGCCTTGAGCTGCTTCATGTGCCTCTCCATTTAGAGCACGTTCAATGTGTCTGATGATCCATGCTTTGAACTTTTTTAACAGGCCTTTAATTCTGAAGCACATTTCCTTCAATGAGGTGTTCTTGCTCTTCCACACACCCAGCACTTGCTTCACCACTAACAAGGCATCACCTTTTATGCTCAACCTTTGAACCCCATGCTTCAAACAAATGTGTAATCCGGCTTCCATAGTAGCATATTCAGCCTCATTGTTACTATGAGCATCCAATTTGAACCCTCTCTTGCATACTAGCTTCCCCTCTGGATCATAAAGTGCTATACCCCCTGAAGCTGCATCATGGCTCTTTCTGTATGAACCATCAAAGAAAAACACATGTGCATTGCTGATATGTGGCACTTCTTCAACTACCTTTCTCACCACCTCTTCCTTAACAATAAGGGGATTCTCCTTGTAGGTCAACAAATCAGCTAGGGTAGCCCTTGTACTATCTTCCACTAGAAAAGAGAACTCAAACTCTTGCAGCTCAATTACCCATTTCTTCACCACATTTGACATGTTAGTGCCATTAATTAACTGTGGCAAAAAGGCATAACTCGTCAAGAAAACAAAAGGCCGTGGTAGCAAGTAATGACGAAATCGTCGACAAGCAAATATTACACTGGCCATCACTAGCTCTACTTCCGAGAACTTTCTCTCCGCTACCAGCTTCACACGGCTTGCACAATACACTGGCCTCATATAATGGCTGCCCTTCCCCTTTTGCAATAGCATGGCTCCAATGGCATCCTCCCCTACTGATGGATTTACATAAAACACTTTCTCCTAATCAGGAGCCTGCATGGCTGACAACCCCCCTAACACCTCTTTCACCTCTTGAAACACTTCTTCATAGTTGTCATCCCATTGCAATGGATCATGATTTGCCACTTGTTGTAATGGATAAAGAATATGAGAAGACAATGGAATAAACCTTGCCATGTACTTCACTTTGTGTATAAAGGTTTCCAATTGCTTCGTACTTGTAGGTGATGGAAGAAGAATAATAGACTTAACCTTGTCTGGATCAGCCTCAATGCCATTTTCTGACACCATGTGGCCCAATAACTTCACCCTTGGCTGTGCTAGATGACATTTCTTTGGATTTAGTTGTCCTCCACATTCATCATATCGAGCCAATACCATCTGCAGCTTCTCATGGTGTTCAGCCCTACTGTTGTAGACGCAGAAGTCATCCATGAAATCTTTAACACAACTACCAATGAATGGTTCCAACACCCAATTTGCTCTCTCTTGATAGAAGGAAGGTCCATTTGACAACCCAAATGGCAATACTGTGTAGCAATAGCATCCCCATGGCGTAATAAAAGTGGTCTTTGTGCGGTCTTTAAGAGCAATCTTCAATTGAAAATAGCCTGAAAAACCATCACACACACTGTACCTCTCATAACCTGCCACTAAATCCAAGATCTGATCGATGAATGGAAGAGCATATGGGTTCTTCTTAGTGGCTACGTTTAAGGGTTTAAAATCTACATAAATTCTCCACTTCCCATCCTTCTTTGGACTGGACTCACCCATTCTGTGGTCTCCACAGGGACTATGAACCCTGCCTTCAACAACTTGTCCACCTCTTCTCGCAAGGTCTCCATTTGCTCTTGACCCATCCTTCTTAGCCTTTGCCGCACTGGCTTAGCACCTTCTTTCAGCTCTATATGCATCTCTTCGCCCTTGAACCCTCTGATCTCTTCATATGAAGTAATGAACAAATCAGGAAAACTAGCCAGCATGTGCAAATATATATCCTTCTCCATAGCTGAGAGGTCTCCACTGATCATTTGTGTCATCAATTCCTGCTTCTTTGACAACTCAACCTTGGTTTGCATCAGCCCTTCAATCACTTCATAAGGCCCTTCACTTTCATCTTCAACCTCATTCGCAAATGCAACTAAACCAAACTCGTGGATTTCTTTGTCCATCAAAAGAAATGCAACATCAGCATCCTCATCACTGCTGGTAGTGCTATCACTGTCCTCATCTGTCACCGTGGAAGAGTCTTCATCACTAGACTCATCCTCATCTTCATAAAGCTCCTCTAATCGTTTCCTTGTGTCCATATTATAAATCTTCTTGGTACCTGTCTTTCCATAGAGGCTAATCGTACCATGTCGCCAATCTTGAACAGCTCCCACAGCACGTAACCATGGTTTGCCCAGTATAATAGGATATGCTTCTAACCCTGCTGGCATCACATGAAAATCAACCAGTGCCTTTGCATCATATGCCTCCACTTCTAAGCTCTTTACAACACCCAAGCATTTTACTTTTTGATGGTTTGCCAATCTGATCCAAAAACCTGACACCCCAGCCACTGTGAGACCCATCTTCTCAACACATGAGTGTGTTATGACGCATATTTGGGCTCCGCCATCCACATAACCTTGTCCCAAATTTTTCCTTTTATGCCACACATCTACTATTGGACAAATGTCTAGTAGCTCATCCATTGCCAACACCTTTATTGAACCTCTCTCTGGCTCTGTCTCCATTGGGTTAACCATCCTCTTCCACTGTCACTTTAGCTTAGGCACCATCTCTATAAGCTGCCCAAAAGTAACATCTGCCTTCCTGCTCGTCAGATCCTCCTTCAAGTCGTAGCTTAATTGCCCATCCCCTAGTGAAAAATCTGAAACATGAAACTTTCGACGAGCTCTCCTTTTCCTCTTGGCCTTGATATCCTCGCCTTCATGGCTCTTTCCTTTCTTCTTACTAGGACCTAGGGCACTTCTTCCTTCCTTATCCTCTGTGGTCCTCTTCCCAATAGGCATCACTAATGTATCCTCTAGCTTTGATTCCTTCTCCAAGGTGACTACACTTAGCACTTTTTTCTTTCCCTTTTCCTCCTGGGTCAGTCCGCTGGTTCCTTCGTCTCCCTTAATTTCGATGCCATAATCATTTGAGCTAGTTAGCACCTGTCTTGGCAATGGATACATGTCTCCCCCCATCCTTGGTGGCTTATCACATTGCGGGCTGATGTGACCCAACTCTCCACAATTATAACATGTAGGTGTCTGCCTCCAAAACCTACCATTGCTTTGTACAACACCATTCCTAGGCCTTTCTTCACCTCCTGGCTAATTTGCAAACCTCCCTCGACCTCGATTATTTTCCACTTGACCTAGCATGTTTAGGCTGAGATTCTTCATCAAATCTACTACTTGCCTCATGTTTTGCCTTAGCCCATCATCTTGCACCGATGTAGTGACCACTGTTGGCATAACCTGAGTAGTAACAAGAACCACTGGTTCATGATGAACCCCTGACATGCGACCTTGTAAAGACTCTATAGGCTGAAATTCAGACCTCATGGGCAAAGACTCCACCCCTAACTAGCTCATTTTCCTCAACTTCCACTCTTTGTTCCTCGCTACCTCTAGTGCATCTTCATATGTCCTAGGCTTCTGACTTAACCTCTGATTTTGCCAAAATTTCAACAGCATAACAGCATAAATGGCTCAAAAGACCAAAAAACCAGCCATCCTAACTTGGAAAATTTTTGGCAGAGTTTCCCCAGATATAGAGCAGTAGGAACTTAAAATATAGACTGTATGTGTATGCATAAACTGTCAACAATAGAACCCGAGCATCAGTAGGACTCACTAGTACATAGCCTATGGCGAGGTCACAAAAAGGGTGCTCCAGCTACCTGTATCACCAAAAGGATCTCTACATTTGAGAATCCCCTAGCTCAATAAAAACCTCACGCTATCGACCCTCACACGAAGGCTAATGCAAATCGCGTATAGTCAAGTCTCAGAAATGACTATCTTCCAGACCAAGTCTCAGAAATGGCTGGGACTGCCAAATAAAACCATATATGGCTCCACAAAGGCATACCATGGCAGTTTCCACAAGTAACGTACAATCTAACAGAAAATGTGCTCAAACAGACGCCAAGTGATGCATACCCACAACAACTGCAAGTAACACCAATGCTAGTATATCACTGTACTCCAGCTACATGTACCTGTGTGAATCACCTGTACCTATACCTGTCCCTGTAACCTGTAATGTGCAACCTACAACCTGTAATCCCGAATCTCGAAGCTTGAAGCTCGAAGCAGAAGGTACTCGAAGAAGATCCTCAGTGGGGGCACCAAAAGAATGTGAGCGGGATGGAAACACACACAACGCCTCTATAATGACCCGACACACACTCTTGGGATGATACACACACACATTATGGGGCACCACTCGGCTTACACAACCAGCCTGGCCGAGACAAGAAACACAGAGATGGAGTGAGAAGAGAGAGATTTCCCACTTGCCCACTCAACACTCACACATACACACTCACACACACACTCTCAATTCATCTCAAAGGAGACAAATTGTTGTTGTTTAGACTCAATGAAGCTCAGCCCAACACCAATGGGGAAAATAGTTTACACAGTATTGAGGAAATACACCAGATACAACCACAAAGTTAAGCAGAGGCTTCACTCACCGGAGAAGATTACACAGAAAAAAAGCAGAAAATATGTGAGGAAGTTGGCAAAATTGACAGCGCCATTGCGTCCGGAGCGCCCAAAAACCCCACCCTACAATGTCACAGTGCTCAAATCCGACCTTGGATGAGCAGCTTAGGGCCAAAAAATGCTCCAAAAACAGCAAAAACACACTTGCGGCTGTTCCTCCTCTCTTCTTCATGTTTTTTCCGGTCTTCTCTCAGTTTTTTCAGTTCCCACACTTAGCTTTACTAGTTGGGCACCCGTGGACTTTTAGATGACCTCAAACGGACCTCGAACAGGCCAAAAACTGACCTCGCAGTGCATAGTTGTCACCTTTTTGCATCATCCGCACACCTGGCACTCAGTTTTTCCAAATAATGCATCCCGCAACCACGTGAAGTGGCCCCAAAAAGTGGTCCTCATGATGACATTTCTGCATAAGTATCACAAGAAAACACCCACGTCGTGTCCATACTTCTCCGTGTGCAAGTATTGACCCCGTTCGACCTCCTGACGCCACTCAATGCCATCTGACGCACCTGCTTACCTCATGTCATCGGCCCGCGGATATCTTCATCGAGAAGTTTTACGCGCTACCAACTCCTCCTTTTACGCGCTACCAACTCCTCCTTATTGTAGGAAAAACACAGTGGTACTGGTAATAGTGAAAATCAATGCACTATGTACATGCTGTCCTACCTATACACATGTGGGCCCCACGTAGCCACCTGGCTCTGAAAAATGGGCAATTCTTTATTTGATGCACCATGCATGTATATGTACATATGCGCAATCCCTTGCTCCAAAAAACTCCTGACACCGTATACTTGTCGAAACCGGATACTTGCTGCTTCTTGGAAAGGTGTGAAAAATTCAACAAATGCAGGCATTAATCCTAGTTTCATGTATAACTCTTTGGGTGGCTTTTTATTATAATCGGAGTGGCTGCCTCGGCTCACTGCAATCTTGCTCGCAGAGCCCATAACTTCTTAATGGTGCTTGCTGTTTTGTTGGAAAGCATTTGTCAATTATCCTTGACTACCCTAGAGCAAGATCTCTCTCCTTAGGATTCTAAAGCACCACCTAACTATCGTCCTCAGCTACTCTATTGTTGGGACTCGACTTTGAATCCACCACTGCCACTTGTTATATGGGACTATCAAACTAGTCATCAAAATCCGTTGTTTGCTACAAGTTTTTTCCTCCTTGGTAATTGTACAGACTTCAATTCGGAAGCATTGCCTGTCATCCCCATGCAGGCACCTCATGGGATGGGTCCCTGGTCATCGTGCGGCCCCTCCATAGGATAGGTCCTTTGGGTTGACCTTGGACACCCAAAAATGTCTAAAAACATACTAAACCATGAGCTTCTGATGATGGCAAATGAATAATGATGGGCAACAGAGGAGAGCAAATAGGGAGCGTGCTACGGTGTGAAACGTAGCCTGCTCTAGAATCATAAGTCCGAACCAACCCCCATGGGTTTTTGTGCAGGTCATCCTGCAGCTGACTCTAGGCGACCATCCCATGGCTGCCTCCTTTCCCCTGAGTACCTCTTGTAAACAGCTGGAGTGGTTTCCTGCTTGTAGGTGCTCACCATGGGCTCCAATGACAGACACAGAGAGAGAGAGAGAGAGAGAGAGAGAGAGAGAGAGAGAGAGAGATCGATCCTATCCATGCCTCCACACTCAAGAAGATCCTTGCTTCGCTTCTCCCCTGAGCTCTAATACCAATGGGACTAGCGCATGCACATTTCCACCCAACCATGCCTAATATAGGTCATTGGCCTCCTAAATATAGGTCCCCTATACAACATGTGTGTTCTAGCCCTTGGCCTTGGCCTATCTTACCCTAGCCTTGATGGTGCGCTGTCATATAACTGCATTTCTTGTGGGTCTAAAGCTTTTTTATCAAAGTTGATGCTTTTGGATATAGTGAAGAAGGAGAGGCCAAAACAAGCCGTCTTGGGGGAAGATGGGATTTTTCTTATTTGCAAAAGAGAAGAATGATAGGGAAAGAAGACTGAGTGGGAGAAACTTTTTTTGAAAGTGAGAAATAAGACTAAGTTTTTTGGCCTGCCCAAAGGGCTAAGGCCATAGTGGTGTATTCCCTTTTTTTTCTTAGTGAAAAATGTCATATAGTAAAATAAAAATTGAAAATGTTTGATTGGTGGATGTAGGAGTGAGCACTCATGAGAAGGTTAAGAGTGACACTGAGTCAAGAATTTTTCCAAGATTATATTATTGAATTTGCTTGAAATTAGAGTTTGGCTCCTCTTTTCTCGTGCAAATTCCATGCCCAAGTGTCCGGTTTGTAAAAAGTATAAAGGTTTTGGGACCTGGGTGATAGGTTTCTTAAGTTCGTGAATTGTGCACACTTAAGATAGAGATAATGTCGACTCTCCAGGGAAACATTTTTTCTTTCGAGTGCCTCGGGACTAACTGCTACCGCCCTCCATCTTTCGAGTGGGAAACAGTTTGCCCCCCTCCTCGGGACTAACTGCTACCCATCATTAATCTTTAATCGCTTGTTGAGGTGCACTCTCTCGTGTGTAACCCCAAGCAACTCTTCAAATAAAAAAGGTGGATACTTCCTCGGGACTAACTGCTACCCATCATTAATCTTTAATCGCTTGTTGAGGTGCACTCTCTCGTGTGTAACCCCAGGCAACTCTTCAAATAAAAAAGGTGGATACTTCCACATATGCGCTAAACCAAATCAATCCTTAACCCCTGCACATGATGCTCCTGCCCCCACGCCTTCCTCCTCCCAACCCTCCTACTTGCCACCTATGTCCATGCCTTTGTATCCCAAGCTCCGTCTACCTCACCATCATCCCCTCTCCTCCTCGCTCTTGTCTAATGAGCACATCATCACTAGAGTGCGTTGATTGTAGAACCAAGAGAGGGAGAGAGAGAGAGAGAGAGAGTCTCAATGACCTCTTATAGCCAAGAAGCAAAGACCACTGTCGCATGCGTGTGCCCACACACACACACACACACACACACATAAAGAGAGAGAGAGAGAGAGAGAGAGAGAGAGAGAGAGAGAGTCTCAGCAACCTCTCGCAACTAGGAGGCAAAGACGACTGTCGCAGCCAAAGAGAGAGAGAGAGAGAGAGAGAGAGAGAGAGAGTCCCCCTCTTCCATGCCTGCAAAAAGGCGAGCTCGTGTGTGGCTTTTCCCTTTTCATGTGAAAATGCCCGTATCTCTGCCTGCAGACGTCGCAGAGAGAGAGAGAGAGAGAGGATGAGCTCTACAGACGTCGCAAATGGAGATGTGCATGCAGGAGCACTAGACAATGTGGTGGTAAATGGTCCACGAGGGGGTCCGAGCAGGAATGATCCATAGCTGAAGGCGTACTGTAATGACTGTTAAAATTATCAGCATGAGAGAAGCCGAACCAGTTGCTATCGATACTAGGTGCAGTAGTCGTAGTAGTACCTTGCATTTCTAGTTGCATCATACTCACTTCTTTAATATTGTGCAGACAGCTGACCTTGATCTTATACTCAGCGAGCATGCCTGATGACGATTCACGCAAGGGATAAGCCTGCAGATTCTATAACAGGCAGTACCGATAACCTAATTGTTGTTTACGGCAATGGATTATGGTGCAGCTGCCTTCGACTTCCAGGTTATATTCTCCCGAGTCTCTGTGCAGTCTACATTTCTAGAAGGGGGGGCCTGGGCTTCGGCCAGAGCTGCCTGCTAATTCTACCAGTTTGTTGGTGTTGATGCTAATGATCCTATATAGCCATCCCTGTACCAGTGATATCCCCCCTGCCTTGCGGTAATAAATTAGGACCTACTACATCCGGGGGATCAATTTTCTGATTGCCCTTCTTTTCCCTGCTTAAAAGTCCCCTCTCACCCTTCTCTCTTTTGCGGTTTCTTCTCTCTCTCGCGGCTGTGCTTCCATATCTCTCATATGACAGCTCAAAATCTGCACATTCTCATGCACTTTTCGCCTAGACGTCTGTGAAGGTAAAGGTCGTTAACCATTGTACCATGTAGTGGTTGATGAACACACGCCCACTGTGAGAGTTGCTTAAAATTTGAATCATTCTGAATTTTCTCATGACAGCAAGCTTCTTGATTTTATCACTTGTTAGTATTAGAGATTATTTTGCAGGCCACGTGAATTTCACTTTTTTTGCTTCTCGTTTGAAAGTGTATTTCCAAAGAAGAATTTGAGAGAAAACGTTTAGCTTTCATGAAAATGACATTTATACAATGCTTTTGACAATGATCCAAGGCAATCATTATTCTTTAGTATACCCAACTATGTGCATTCAACGCTGTCAAGATAAATCCATCGATTACTTTTTATGGTTTGTATTTTAATGGTTTATTTTATATTAATGTGTCTTTACAAAAATTTCATATGTGTGTATACTTTATCTCTCTCTCTCTCTCACAGACACACACACACACATACATACAACACACACGTGTTGTGTGTGTGTGTGTGTGTGTGCGCGCGTGCGCGTGCGTGTGAGAGAGAGGGGAACACGGGCATACCTATTTTGCAATAGCATCAAAACTTAGATCTACAGATCTGAGTTTTTGGTGCTCCCCTGATTATTTTTTTACAAGTTCGACGTCGCTATAGTATTTGTTTTATAGCGACATTCATGGCGACGTCGTGAATTTTTCACATTTAAGCATTGCACTATTACCGTCGCTACTTTGAACCTCTTGTAGTGATTTTTTCAACAATCTAAACACACTATGCGTGACACACACACATTTTTAAACAAAGAAAAAATTTTAAAAATATATAAATTGTATTATTTTATAGATTTTACTAATTAAAAATCATCATCAATAAAAAAAAGATAATGAAATTTGATCATAAACAAAGGAGTTATTTTGATTTGAATTATTTTATAATTAGTTTTGTTATTTTTATACATATTAATTTAAAAATTAATAAATTATGTTATTTTTGTAAATTGTGACCTATCGTAGGTGTTGTAAATGTAAATTACAACGTTTTTAATTGAGTTTTAGTATCAAATTCTAATTACCTTTGATTAACTTCATGCGTTTTGTAAATCGTCGATCAATGTTATTAAGTCGCTTAGGTATTTAGTCAATTAGCCACGTCGCTTAGTCCTACCTGCTTCGTGATTTAGTTGTTTAAACGCTTAGGGTTAGTCGCTTAAATTAAGGTTAATCAGTATTCAGACCGCTTAGGGCTTGTCACTTAGCCGGGTTGTTTAGGCCAACCCGCTTTGTTATTTAGCCGCTTAGGGCTAGTCGCTTGGAGCTAATCCAGATTCAAACCACTTAGGGCTTGTCGCTTAGATATTCAATCAATTAGCCATGCCACTTACATCTATATATCCGCTTTGTTATTTAGCTGCTTAGGACTAGCTCCGTTAAGGGTTAATCGATAATTTTCAGACCACTTAGGGCTAGCCACTTAAGGTATGTCGCTTAGGGTAAGTGGTTGGGTTGTTTGAGTCCATTCAAGGTTTAGATTTGGACGGTTAAAGTAGAAAAACACAAACAGACTTAAAAAACAGCTTGTGCACTTCAGAAATGCAAATGGATTTCAACAAACGAAGTAAAGTAATGTAAACGGACTTCAATAACACAAATAGACTTCAAAAACGTAAATGATCTTCAAAAATGGCACGCTGTATTAGACCGTTCCATATTACATTGGACCATTCAAGCAATCCGCATGTACTAGATTAGGGTTTGTACTGGATCTTTATGCATTGTCATGTAAATGTGGGTGTGCACTTATGTCAAACCCTCAAATATAGGCATTGACCAATAAAGACGAGATTTTTACCCGGTGATCCTGATCTCCGTGCACCTCTAGACCGAGGTGTGCGCGGATTGGACATGGCTAGAGAATGTGAGCTAGCGGCAAACGATACAAAAAACACAAATGGACTTCAGAAATGCAAACGAACTTTAGGATCGCAAATGGATTTCAAAAAATGCAAACAGACTTCAACAAACAAAGTTAAATAACACAAACGGACTCCAATAAAGTAAATAGACTTCAAAAATGCAAACGGATTTCAGAAACGCAAATGATCTTTTGAAATGGAAATCTGTATTAGATCGGTCCGTTTTAGATCGACATTGATCAATAAAGACGAGATTATTACCCAATGGTCTTGATCTCCGTGCATCTTTAGAACGAGGTGTGCGGGGATCAGGCATGGCTAGAAAATGTGAGATAGTTAGAGCTAGCAGTAAATATTAGGAAAAGCATAAATGATAGAAACGCAAACGGACTTCAAAAGTTTGGTGTGTTCTAAATTAGAGTGCTCTAAAATACAACATTCTGAGTTAGGGTTTATGACAAGAGTGATTTGTTAATTTGTTGCATCATTGGTAGATTAATTATGGACAATAGGATGGCATTTCCTTGTGCACGATGCAAGCATCAGATCTTTCAAAAATAAAAAAATATGTGATCATCACATCCACAATAACAATCTCTTTCCCATAGAGCAGCTATAAGATCTGCGTTATCGATATTATGGTCCAGAGGCAGTCGATCAATCCCCAAAAATAGATATTGCTCCAATTTTATCACATAGAAGGCAAGTATCAATGAACAAGTACCGATGGAGTCTACCCCACCAATCCTCAAAGCCACATTCCAAGAAGTTGAGATGGAGCAAATGTTGGATGCGTTCTTTGACATAGACCCCATCATTGAAGACCAAGGTGATGACAACATTCAAGACAACACTGCAAATCAATCTCAATCATCCCGTCCATATCAACGGCAAGAGAGCAACAATAAAGAAGGTGAGAGAATGTGGAATCTTATATGTATGCCTCTTTACAATGGTAGAAAAATATTGGTTCTCATCATTATCGCTTTGGCAATGTTTAATCTGCAATCTATTTATGGGTGGTCTGACACGAGTGTCACAGATCTTTTTAGGTAAATGTATTGTATCTTAAGAATCAACCCAAATTAAAGTTCAATAATATGATCGTTGTGTTTACTTGTTGATGTAATAACAGGTTGCTCAACAAGCAAATCTTGCCGGAAGGAAATCACATGCCCCCTACCCGTCCAGTCTCACTAAAAAGTGACTTGCTAACTTGGCATGGATTACCACAAAATACATGCATGTCCTAATGATTTTATACTCTTTTGCAATGAGTATGATAATTTGGAACAGTGTCCCAACAATGTAAATCAAATAGGTATAGAGAGGACACACAAGAAAAATTTATCCCTACAAAGGTCCTTCAACACTTTTCTATCATTCCAAGAATGAAGAGCATTTTTAGGTGCAACTCTATAGCCACTTTGACGACATGGGATACAAATACTAGATCCACACATGATGTGATGCGGGTGTTTGCTGACTCTCGTGTGCATGGAAGCACATAGAGGAAAGATGGCCTACATTCAAGGATGAGCCTCGCTTTTTTGTTTTGGTCAGGCACTGGATGGAGTAAACCCATTTGGACTAGGGAGTTTTTCATGGATCACATGGCCTATGTTCTTGGTTAATTATAATCTTTCACCATGGCTAGCTATCAAGAAGGGCCATCTACTGTTGTCATTGGTTGTCCTAGGAAAGTACAAGGCAAAGAACATGGGCGTCTATCTGGCACCACTTATAGAAGAGCTCCAAATCTTGTGGACAGGGATCGATGTGGTTTGACGTGTTCCAACCAATCGAATGACAAAATACCCATGTGCAAGGCATTCTCATGTGGACCATGCACAATTGGCTAGGCTTTGACGAGTGTTCAGGTAAGTAACTTTTAAACCCTCACCTCTATGCTATTCTTGGCCGTACCAATGCTTTTATTTCATTTTTATGATTTTCAGGCTTGAGTTACTTGGGAAATCATGTATGTCCAAAATGTGGTCCTCAACTTGGCTTCTGCTGCTTTAATCATTTGCTCAAGACAATTTACGAGGAGCATAATAGATTTTTGCATGAAGGGCATGAGCTACGTGGACCAAACATATGCAAACACAACATGCATCCACTAAAAGCGAGTGACTGAAAGAAAATGTGGCTAGAGAGGGAAGATTTTAAGCCACCCGGCATGAAAGACTCTCTATTTTCCATGAACTCCCATATTAGAGTGACTTGGTTATTAATTATCTACTGCTAAGACAAGTGTGCTCCATATGCCGACCGGCCCTACACCTCATTTGAGTGTGTCCCCTACACCGATGGCTCGTTTTTCTTCGAGACAAGGTAGGCATCATTCTAGAGGTGGTGGTTGTTGTGATAGTGGTTCTATTGATTCGTCCACACCACGAGAGAGCATCCACCACTCCATCGGTACACAAACTCTCCCCTTATGGAGTAGGTACCCATTGTCGATGGTGAAATGCTTCCATTGCTGTAGTTCATCACTCGATAGAGGAGAACTGTGTGTGGAGGTTAACGTTACACTAACATCATTGGAGTGAGAAGGATCCCTCATATGTACATGGATCCACACTTTGGAATTTGCGCCATCTTGCTCATAGTTGCCCTTTAGAGAATCCAAAAATTCACTATGAAGTTCCATGAACAAGAGAGAATTGATCTTTGGCATACAACTAAGAGCATCAGCTACCACATTGTATCGTCCTTTATGATACCAGAGCTTGGAATCATATTCCTGAAGAATCTCAGCCACCTGGCTTTCCGACCCTTCAAATCGGTTTGTTGTGTAAACCATTTGATGCTTTCATGGTCAAACACAATCTCAAATTGAGCACCATACAAATAATGTCTCCATGTTTTCAAGGCAGACACTATTGCATAGAGCTCGCATCCATAACCAGAGTAGTTTTGTTGTGCTGCATCAAGCTTCTTGCTTTCAAATGCAATTGGCCGCCCGTCTTGTAATAGGACTACTCCAATAGCACGGTCACTGGCATCCGTTTCCAAAACAAATGGTTTCAAAGGATTTACAATAGCTAGTATTGGAGTTGTAGCTAATGCATCCTTGAGCGTATCAAAACTATGTTGTTGAGCGGGTCCCCACTAATAAAAATCTTTGCCTTTTCCTTTCAGTTGGTCCGTCATGGGAACAACAATATTAGCGTAGTTTTAGCGAACCTTCGATAAAAATCTGCAAATCCTTAAAAAATCTGTAACTCTTCCAGATTTCTAGGAGAAGACCACTACCAAATTGTATCCACTTTGGATTGATCCATATGTAGCCCAGTAGCTGAAATAACATGCCCAAGATAGTGAATTTCTTCCTTCAGAAAATCACACTTAGATTCCTTGGCATATAATTGATTTGTTCGTAACAATTCAAACACCTGTCTCAGATGTTGTAAGTGTTCTTCTTCAGAAGCACTATATACTAGAAAGTCATTGAGAAAAACGATGATAAATTTGCCCAAGTACGGTCTCAAGACACTATCCATAAGTGTCATGAATGTTGCGGGCGCATTGGTTAACCCAAAAGGCATAACCAAAAACTCGTAGTGCCCAAACCTTGTTCGGAATGCAGTTTTGGGTATATCAACAAGTCAAATACGTACTTGGTGATAACCTGACCGCAAGTCTATTTTCGTAAAATACAAGTGTGAGTGAGCTTGTTGAACAACTCATCCACGTGTGGCAATGGGTACTTGTTCTTAACAGTAACCGCATTTAAGCCACGATAGTCTACGCACATGTGCATACTGCCATCTTTTTTCCTCACTAATAGGATAGGAGAAGCCCATGGTGAAGAACTAGGTTGAATAAACCCTCAGCTAAGATAGTCAGCAAGCTGACGTTCCACCGTAACAGCTTCAAAGTAACTCATGCGGTAGGGTGGTTTACTGATAGGTTTACTGTCTGCAACCGCATCTATGATATGTTGCACCGATTGTGTCGCGGTAATCCGGATGGAAAATATTTAGGAAAAACATCGTGAAATTCTTTTAATAAAATTTTTAAATCACTAGCAACCTTTGCTTGTTGGGAAGTAGCCATTGGTGGAAGAAATGAGAGAGAAGCATGCGGCGTTGAGGAATGTTCAACAGATTCAATGTTAGAGAGAAAATGAGACAATGAGTAACACAATAAAACTTGATCTATTTCATTATGAGAAACAAATTGTATAAGCTCAGCTGTACATATCAATGGTAAAGAAGGTACATCCTTCTCTCCTAACAACAAACATGTGTGCCATGGGATTCAAACATCAAGCTGTTATGCTCACAGCTACGCTACACTGATGGTCCTTGTCATAATAATTAATACCTAATTCTCCTAAATGATCTTCTCATGTTAAACTGATCATTTAATATGGGGAAGTACCAGGGGAGAAAAAGCTAGAATATTGGTTAAGCTAGCAGACTAGCCACAGTAGGGATTTAAAGGAGGGAAAATAGGGATCCAAAAAGGGGGCCATCTGCAAAAGAGCAATGTGCACCAATGGGCTTAAAAAGACCCTAAGGTTCAGCCCATTAAGACTTCCAAAATGCTAAGGTTCCAAAATTCAAAGGTTCTGTCCAAAGGCCAAAAGCTTAGGGAAATTGGATGCTTTGTGTATGTCCCAAAATTCTTCAATCATCCCTACATAGGAGGGGGCGAGTCCTAGAAGTAGGAGATGAGAGAGAAAATCACACACACACACACACACACAAGCTCCCTTTACACAAAGGGAATGAGGGACACATGTCAGCTCCCTAGCCCAGATGCCCACAAGGTGTACTCAGTTCCTATTGGATGGCCTTGGAGGTGGACCAATGAGAATTAAGCTGGCGTAAATCTAGTTTAACTAATTTAAAAACACTTAATAAAAGAACCAATTAGAATTAATCTCTCTAGAAGGCTATTGGACAGTCTCCCAAAGGGTCCAATGAGCATTCAGCAGCCCAGAGGCTTGCTTGATTTCTATTGGCCAGGAGGCAAAGGGGTCCAATGAGAGTTTAATTGCATTTATTAATTACCTAAAGCTCTCACAAAAGGGGAAATGGGGACACATGTCAGAAGGCTATCACTTATGTTGCTTAATTTCCATTGGCTAGGGCTGGGGAGGTCCAATAGGGCTGTAGTATGAGCATTTAGCAAGGGGAGTCGACCAAGAGAGAGAGGGGGCTGATTTTTGCAAGGCATTATCACACACACTCACACAATCTCATGTGTGAAGCAAAGAATACTGTCTCTCCTTCTCAAGCTTTAATGGAAAGCTTACCACCTACTCCACTCTTGTGAGAAGGGAGGCCTATACCAACAACTCTTGGCTTTTTGATGCAAATCCAACCAAGAGCCAAGCTTCAATGCATGCTCATATCCTCTACCATGCTAATTACTAAGCTAAGCTATGCTAATATGAGTGATTATGTGAGGAGATGTATATCTTTCTCGTAAGAATACTCCTTCTTCCTCTCTATCTACTCTCATACCCCACCATCTTTGAAGGTGTATGAGGTCTTGGGTGTGAGACTGTGAGGGGATTGATGTTGTGTTTAATAAGTGTTGTGCTTAGTGCTTGAAGTTTCCATCTTCATATCACTAGCTAGTATTGAAGGAACACAAAGAATTGTATTGTAAAATGTCTCTCTTGATGGGAGAAACCATAATACAATGCCTTTTGGAGGGGGGACCGGCTCCATGCAAATCCGGTCCTCAACTGTTGTCAATTGCTTAATTTCTCTCTCTTTTGAAGTATTGTTCATGCTATCTAACTAGGTGTTATGCTTTTTTTGCTCTCTCCAGCCAAGCACTCTTGTTATTCTCATTAGGAATCTATTCTAATGAAATGCTCACTATGTTCATGCTATTTTCCGCTACACACAAGTTCATAGGCCATTAAATGTTACATTGGTATCAGAGCACAAGGTTTCTCTTTTCTTACTCAAGAAGGGAGGTCCTCAAGCTAGCTATAATTCTCTGGTACTATTAATTGCATGTGAATAAGTAGAATAGGGTTTTTCAGCCTTGTAGTATGCCTGCCTTTGTGCAGTTAACGGGGCATCACCGTCGAGAGCTATGGTCTTAATAATGGAGTCCTGCGAGGCTTGCCTACAGCTTAACCACAATTGAGCTATTAGAAGCTTGACAGGAGCCGATGTTGTTTTGGTGTTGAATGAACCTCTTTTCTATTCCTTGCAATTAATGGTATTTGAGACACGAGTACAGTAGCGTGAGTGGTTTTTCTAAAGGGGTAAAGAGGAGTAGAAACTGGGGCTTGAAGTGCCAAAGTACACCTAAAAAGTTTACACCTAAAACTTGTTAGAATGGATGACAATAGTAAAGAGAGTGAAATTAATGTTGATAACTTTGATTTTCCTAATGAGCAAGCTACTAATGATGCCCGGATGCTTGTTAACTATCTTGTTCCTAGGCTTCAACAAGCCATGGCAATCCATCCCTCCAAAGTGAAGTGCAACGGCAGCTTTGTGTTCATGGGATTCTCCAAGCTCCCCACCATGACGAGAGAGCACCTAGGAAGCTTCCTTGCGAGACTTGCAAAAGAGGCCTCTCTTCGATTCGCGAAGAAGAAGAGGATCCATATGAAGGGCTCGAAAATTTTCTCCTTGATGATGCATCTCATTCTCAAAGGAGAATTCAAGAGCCTACATCAAAGGAACGAAAAAGAAGTGAGTCTCCTGCCACCTCGGCGGAGATGGCTCCACGAAGAAGGCGGGCTAAACGCTCTCCATCTCCTCCAAAACGGAGAAGACCATCGCATAGTTCTCCACACCATACTTCAAAGAGGGATGACAAAAAGCAAGAGAAGAAAAAGGCAAGAAAGAGGACACCCTCTTCTCCATCTTCTTCATCCTCTTCCTCTTATGAAAGTGATGGTGAAGATGGCTTAACTGAAGAAATGGCGGAGTATGTCAACTCCCAAAGGCCACGCACCATATCGGCGGTGATACACCATACTATGGTGGCCTCTCGAATCAATTTCCAAACGGGGGCTAAAAGAAATTCTAAGCTACAAAAAACAAAGTTTCCAATGAGCCTAAGGGGAAGGACAATGTCCAAAAGTCTCTTAAGGGAAATTCCAACAAAGCTAAAGAGAAGGGAGTTTACAAAGGCAAAAACAAACTCTCTCCTGAAGAGCTTGAGTGTCATCGCCTATTTCAAGTGCGACGAGCAAGGGCATGCGTACCTCACTTCTCCCCAAAAGAACACCCACCATGATCCTCCTAGAGCTACCTTGGTTGAAATCCAAGAGGAGGAAATTAACCACAAAGGATCTCCTCTATGCCATGCTTGGGGAAAGGTAAGAGAACATGATACTTTTATTCTCTTTGACCCTGGTTCTACTCACAATTTTATATCTATAGAGTTGGCCACCAAGCTAGGCATACAAGCCTAAGAGATGGGAGATGTCCTATCCATAGACGGTTCTTTCAAGGGGCAAGAAGCTTCAGACACTCCCTTAATCGGGAAATTGAGGCTCCATGTCCAAAGCTATGTGGACAAAGAGGACTTCTTTATCTCTCCTCTCAAGCATGAGGATGTAATCCTGGGGGCACCATGGTTTGATTGCATGGCTGTCAATGTTAAATTCCCTGAAAGGAGAATCTCCCTTAAGTTCAGGCAAAAAGATATGTATATAGATGCTAAGGAAATAGATAACACTATACCCATTGTACATACACAAGCTTTCAACAAGTCAATAAAGAGCTCTTTTTCCGTGTACATGATTTTTGTTAAAGATTCTCAAAATGAACCTAATGTTTTAGCAAAATAAAATACACACAATCAAAAGGAATTAGAGTTATTCAATTTTCTCAAGGGGTTTCAAGATGTCTTTATTGACGACATCCCTTGTGAGCTACCTCCTAAACGAGGCAATGATGACCATGCAATTATATTACCATATACATGTGGTAGTGATGTGTGTGAACACACTAGAACCGCAGGGGTATTTTTTCCCTCTTTAGGAGGTTTTTTCCCCCGTGCATTGTATATACGCCCATCACTCTAGGGCTTTCTATCTTTCCATTGCACACTAAGTTACACACTCTCTATTGTGTTCCTTGAGCTTCCTTCGTCTTCTCCAAGCTGTGTGCTTTTCTCTGCAACCCTAATTCCAACAATTGGTATCAGAGCAGGTTGCGTCCTATGTACAGCCTATGGGGGTTTCTGAAAATGTTATAGATCAGCCTATTACTGATGCAGATGTACATGACGTACTTGATGAGAAAAGGGCTGAAAATGAGCAAGCTAGAGGTATGCCAAAATGGCTGGTGCACACTTTGCATGACAGTAAATGGATGCACCTTTGTCTAGTCGTACTCGTTCAGGCTCTCGCCATGCATCTTATGCATCAGATTGTTATGCTTTGGCTGTGTCTAGCTTACATGATGTTGAGAAGCCTCTGTCTTTTGATGAAGCACAGAATTCAGAAAATTGGATGGCTGCCATGCAATCAGAATATGATGCACTTATAGAAATTGACACATGGACTTTGTGTGATTTGTCTCCTGGCAAAAAGGCCATTGGTACGAAGTGGGTTTACAAGTTGAAACGCAAGCCGGATGGTGAGATCGATCGCCATAAGGCTCGACTTGTTGCAAAGGGTTATGCACATCAAAAAGTCATAGATTATGAAGAGATCTTTGCTCCCACTTGTCGTATGACTACTGTGCATTTTCTATGTGCATTGGCAGCTCATTTTGGTTGGGATGTACATCAATCAGACATTGTTACTACTTTCTTGAATGGTGACATATTTGAGGAAGTTTATGTAACGCAGCCTCGCAGTTTTCTCATAAAAGGACAAGAGGACAAAGTGTGCATATGTAAGAAGTCTTTGTATGGGTTGAAGCAATCTCCTCGTGCTTGGTATGAGAAAGGTGACACTCATTTGGTTAAACGAGGCTTTCGTAATAGTCCAACAGAAAGCACATTGTATGTAAAGCGTGAGGGTGATGTACTTCTCATTGTGGTTCTTTATGTCGATGATTTGCTGTCACTGGACCAAATGAGAGACATATTGCTGAATTTAACGCTGATTTGAATGCTACTTTCAAGATGAAAGATTTGGGGTTGTTGAATCATTACTTGGGTATACAGTTTAAGCAGTGTGATGGTGGTATTGCCTTGTGTCAGAAAAGTTACATAGAGACATTGCTATGTAAGTTTGGACTTGAGGATTGCAAACCTATTGCCACTCCCATGGAAACACGTTTGAAGTTGAGTCTACATGATGTTGGCGATTTTGCTGATGTCACTCTTTATCAAATTGGTGTTGGCTGCCTCGTTTATGTATGCAACATGAGGCCGGATATTCAATTTGCAGTCTCACAGGTCAGCAGATTTATGCATAGCGCAGGGTCTAAGCATTGGTAGGTTGTCAAGAGGATTTTTCGCTACCTTAGTGGCACTTTACATCTTGGCTTGTTTTATCCCAAGGGGGGCCAAACTTACATGTTTTTTTGGACTCATATTGGGCTGGTTGTTTTGACACGCGAGTGTCCACAAGTGGTTTTTGTTTCATGCTTGGGAGTTCATGTATATCATGGTTGAGCAAGAAGCAACCTACTATGGCCACTTCGAGTTGTGAGGCTGAGTACAGGGCAGTCTTCACAGCTACGGTTGAGTGTGTATGGCTTAGACGCCTTATGGTTGATTTCGGTGTTGGACAGGAACTGCCAACACTATCTACACTGATAGTCAGAGCGCATTGGCAGTTGCGAGGAACCCAATTTTTCATGCTCGCACAAAGCCCATTGAGGTGCATTACCACTATGTCAGGGAGAGGCTCTCAAAAGGAGAGATCAACTTGGCTTATGTGCCAACATAGGACAACCTTGCAGATCTTTTCACAAAGGCATTGTCTCGTGAAAAGCTTGAAGCTTTCCGCAAAGCTTTGGGCTTACTCCCCTTTGTGGACTGATCATGTCCTTAGGGCATGGCACTTCCCTTTACTCATGTCCCACCAGCTCTCGTTCACCGCATCACTCCAGGGGGGATTTGTTACCATATACATGTGGTAGTGATGTGTGTGAACACATTAGGACCGTCGGGGCATTTTTTCCCTCTTTTTAGGAGGTTTTTTCCCCCGTGCATTGTATATACGCCCATCACTCTAGGGCTATCTATCTTTCCATTGCACACTAAGTTACACACTCTCTAATGTGTGCCTTGAGCTTCCTTCGGCTTCTCCAAGCTGTGTGCATTTCTCTGCAACCCTAATTCCAACAAATTGAACTTCTTCCAGTAAGTTCACCGCCTAACAAACCTCCTTATAGAGTTTCTCAAGCTCAACAAGAGGAGATTATGCGGCAAGTGCATGAGTTAGTTGAGAAGGGCATGGTTAGGCCTAGTTCATCTCCATTTTGTTCTCATGTGCTACTAGTGCAAAATAAAGACTGCACATATCGTATGTGTGTCAACTATAGAGCAATAAATAGGATCACTATCAAAAAGAGGTTTCCCGTTCCACGGGTAGAAGACCTATTTGATAAGCTACAAGGATCCACCTACTTCAGTAGGATTGACCTAAAAAGTGGCTATCATCAAATAAGGATAGTTGATCAAGACATTGTAAAGACCGCATTTTGCACTAGTTTGGTCTTTATAAATACATTGCGATGCCTTTTGGCTTGACCAATGCACCAACCACATTCAAACGCTTGATGGAGAAGCTATTCAGGCCTCACCAAACCTTTACTGTAGTATTCTTTGATGATATCATCATCTACTCTAATTCATCAGACGAACACAAGCAACACCTCCAAGTAATATTTCAAGTTCTAAGAGAGAATAAACTTTATGTTAATCGAAAGAAAGTGAATTTTCTTACAAGAGACTCAATATTTAGGTCACATTATCTCTCAAGATGGCATCCAAATGGATCCATCAAAGTTAGAGGTAGTAAAAGGATGGCCTAAACCAAGGAATCTTCATGAACTAAGAAGCTTTATAGGTATGTGTGCATACTATAGACGCTTCATAGAAAAGTTATCACTAATAGCAGAACCATTACATGACCTAACAAAGAAAAATGTTAGGTACACATGGTCTACAAAGGAGAACAATGCTTTTGAAAAGCTTATCTCTCAACCTGTGCTTACACTATCGGATCTCTCAAAGCCATTTGAGGTCCAATGTGATGCTTGTGGTGATTGCCTTGGAGCTATTTTGCTTCAAGAAGGGCACGCCATGGGCTATGAAAGTCGAAGGCTCGACCCTGTTGAGCAAGCTCTAGGCATATATGAAAAGGAACTCCTCGCAGTTCTACATGCCTTAGACTCATGGAAGCACTATTTATTGGGGACTCCTTTCATTCTGCAAACGGATCACCAAAGTCTTAAGTACTTCATAACATAGACCAAGCTCTCCGACAAACAAATGAGGTGGGCAAATTTTCTTTTGTAATTTCATTTTCATATTGCTCACATTGCTGGCAAGCATAATCAAGTAGCTGATGCACTCTCAAGACGTCCAAGAGTGAATGTTGTTTCCATAGCAACTCACAATGATCTATCTTCTATGATAGATGAGTATGCTATTAATCCCGATTTTAGAGATGTGGTTTCAGCCCTTTCACTAGGCAAGAAAGAGGAACCATTTACTTTACAAGCTGGGTATCTTCTCTATGGCAATAGACTATGCGTTACTAGCTCACTACGTGAGAAAGTAATGTATGAATCCCATGTTCCTCCTTATGCACGGCATAGAGGGATTCAATCTACCCTAAAGGGGATTTGAAACATATTTCTATTGGCCTACCATGAAAGAAAACATACAAGAGTATGTTTCTAAATGTGTGGTATGCCAAAAGACGAAGTTTGATAGAGGGAAGCAACCTGGATTTCTTCAACCTTTGCCAGTCCCTAATTCACCATGGGAGAGCATATCCATGGATTTTATCTTTGGATTGCCTAAGTCTATCCATGGGAATACGGGAATATGGACGATAGTAGACAGGTTCAGTAAACAAGCTCATTTTATACCTGTCAAAAAGACTATCAAAGCCCATCAAATGGCAACCCTCTTCATTTCACAAATCTTCAAGTACCATGGCTTGCCAATGTCCATAGTGTCAGATAGAGATCCTAGAATGACCAGTAATTTCTGGAAGGGTCTCTTTGAGAATTTAGGAACAAGGCTAAACTTCTCTTCGGCCTATCACCCACAAACGGATGGCCAAAGTGAAATAGCTAACCTAACAATTCTCAATCTACTAAAAGCCTATGTAACGGAAGTAGATCAAAGATCCCAATGGGAGAAGTACTTACCCTTAATGGAGTATGCCTAAAATAACATTGTACATGCTTCCATGGGAAAAGCACCTTTTGAGGTAATTGAGGGAAGTTCAAAAAGTCCCTTGCTACTTAAGATACATGGGAAGATCTTCGTTGTAGATGAGTATAGCCGAGACCTACAAGAATCTTTCCAAAAGATTAAGGATGTTATCTCTATCTCACAGCAAAGGCAAAAGGCTGTTGCTGACAAGCACAGAAGAGCCCAAGCTTTTTTTTTAAATGATTGGGTCTTATTAAAATTTCCCAAGGCTCGATTAAGGCACACGACGCGCAAGAATCCTATGGTACACTAAAAGTACTATGCTAAGTTAGCAAAAAGCTACTATGGTCCCTTCCAGATTCTTAGGCCAACCAATGAGATGGCCTATCAACTTATGTTGCCCAACCATTGGCTCATATACAATGCTTTCCATGTGAGCCTACTAAAGCCTTACAAAGGAGAGCCACCTCAAGAACCAACTATTGAAGACCCACCGCATATTGAGGACCAAGAAGAGGTGTTGCAGCCCGAGTCCATTCTCCGACATGAAGACAAGGTACTAAGAGGAGGTAAGACTATTCGACAATACCTTATTAAGTTTTAGAATTATCCTTTTCAAGATGCTAGATGGATGCAAGGCATACAATTAAAGGATAACGTAAACCTTGTCAATGCTTACAATGCTTCCCTAGAGTAAGAAAATGTGAAAATGTTAAAAATGAACAAAGTTTTTGTCTTATAACACTCTCTTTTTCTTTATTGTGCACAAAAATAAAGTAGTATGCATGCTTAGATCAAGTTCGCGGAGACGACCTCTCCCAAACACGAAGTAGAGCTTGTCACTCTACTATGGAAGATTGATAGGACTAATGTGCAGACATGCTTGCGGCATCTTAGGCTCTCAAGAGCCAAATGGACTAGTCATCCATTCTGGAACGATGTCGTAGGGTAACATAGGGATCCTCTACCCACTAGGAAAAAAGGACTAATGAATATGCTTTATCTTCTCTACCCATAGTCAAGGACGACTATGATTTCAAGAGAGAGGTAATGTCATAATAATCAATACCTAATTCTCCTAAACAATTTTCTCATGTTAAACTGATCATTTAATATGGGAAAGTACCAGGGGAGAAAAAGCTAGAATATTGGTTAAGCTAGCAGACCGGCCACAGTAGGGATCCAAAGGAGGGAAAATAGGGATCCAAAAGGGGGGCCATCTACAAAAGAGAATGTGCATCAATGGGCTTAAAAGACCCTAAGGTTCAGCCCATTAAGACTTCCAAAATGCTAAGGTTCCAAAATTCAAAGGTTCTGTCCAAAGGCCAAAAGCTTAGGGAAATTGGATGCTTTGTGTGTGTCCCAAAAGTCTTCAACCATCCCTACATAGGAGGGGGCGAGCCCTAGAAGTAGGAGATGAGAGAGAAACTCACACATACAGACACACAAGCTCCCTTTACACAAAGGGAATGAGGGACACATGTCAGCTCCCTAGCCCAGATGCCCACAAGGTGTACCCAATTCCTATTGGATGGCCTTGGAGGTGGACCAATGAGAATTAAGCTAGAGTAAATCTAGTTTAATTAATTTAAAAACACTTAATAAAATAACCAATAAGAATTAAGCTCTCTAGAAGACTATTGGACACTCTCCCAAGGGATCCAATGAGCATTCAGCAGCCCAATGGCTTGCCTGATTCTTATTGGCCAGGAGGCAAAGGGGTCCAATGAGAGTTTAATTGCATTTATTAATTACCTAAAGCCCTCACACAAGAAGAAAGGGGGACACATGTCAGAAGGCTGTCACGTATGTTGCTTAATTTCCATTGGCTGGGGTTGGGGAGGTCCAATAGGGGTGTAGCATGAGCATTTAGCAAGGGGGGTCGACCAAGAGAGAGAGGGGGCTGATTTTTGCAAGGCATTATCACACACACACTCACACAATCTCATGTGTGAAGCAAAGAAGACTCTCTCTCCTTATCAAGCTTTAATGGAAAGCTTACCACCTACTCCAAGCTTGTGAGAAGGGAGGCCTACACCAACAACTCTTGGCTTTGTGATGCAAATCCAACCAAGAGCCAAGATTCAATGCATGCTCATCTCCTCTACCATGCTAATTACTAAGCTAAGCTATTCTAATATGAGTGATTATGTGAGGATATGTACATCTTTCTCGTAAGAATACTCCTTCTTCCTCTCAATCTACTCTCATACCCCACTAGCTCTCACCATCTTCGAAGGTGTGTGAGGCCTTGAGTCTGAAACCATGAGGGAATTGATGTTGTTTTTAATAAGTGTTGTGCTTAGTGCTTGAATTTTTCATCTTCATAGCACTAGCTAGTATTGAAGGAACACAAAGAATTGTATTGTAAAATGTCTCTCTTGATGGGAGAAACCATAATACAAAGCCTTTTGGGGGGGGGGGGGGGGGGGGCTCCATGAAAATCCGGTCCTCAACTGTTGTCAATTGCTTAATTTATCTCTCTTTTGAAGTATTGTTCATGCTATCTAACTAGATGTTATGCTTTTTGTTGCTCTCTCCAGCCAAGCACTCTTGTTATTCTCACTAGGAATCTATTCTAATGAAATGCTCACTATGTTCATGCTATTTCATTCTACACACAAGTTACTAGGCCATTAAATGTTACAGTCCTAGGCTATGCAACCATTCCCTACCAAGGACCACGTTTGCCCTCTCCATGTTCATAACCTGAAAATCCAAGGATGTGGAGTAGCCTTGTAGTTCCAATGGTATAGCTCGGATTTGAGTATCCCAGACCTCGTGATCGTGTCCATTCATCATTGCTACCTTGTAGTGGTGGGTACTTGGAGTTTGAGGCAGTTTGAGTTTTTCACCAATCCATAATTAATGAAATTGTGAGTAGAACCGTCATCTACCAGGATGTGCACCTTGTGCCCTTGCAGAGATCTATGCATGCGTACTAACTCATGTGGTCCGAAGGTCTGTTGCCACATGGAAGTTGTGGGACAGCATTCATGCACCACCTCGGTGTGTGTTACTTCCACTGTAGAGAATCTTGAGGAAGACTCAAGAGGTAGCAGTTGCACCGTGTGCACTACTTTCTCCTTGCCATGAGCAGTAGATTTCCCCTTGGGACAATCCTTTTTGCCATGACGGCTTCCCAAGCATTGAAAACATAATTTCTCCTTCTTGCCCTTATCAAAGTCCTCAGGAGAGAGAGGACCTCTGGACCCCTTGGGTTTTTTAGCTGCTTCATAATTGACTGCTATAAATTTCCTTTTATTCTGCCTATACGGTGTGCGTGTATTACCATGTGTATTAGCAGGCACGTGATTATTATGTGATTTCTTTTCATTTGGATCATCATGAATGTGTGCTTTCACTATGGCTTCCTCAAGTGTTTTAAAGTCTTGAGTCTTGACGTGCTTCTTAAGCTTTGGCATCAGTAAACCCACGTACTTGCTGAAAGGAGTCTAGTCCTTCCAACTTGAGGATAACATCTTGATGGTGAGATATATATTCAAGGGTATTGGCACATGGAACACGTGTCCCATGCCGTCCAATTCCGATCTACCTCATTTGTAGGCAAAACTTCTTTGCGAAACATAGCCTCAAAGGTTGCCCAACTTTGTGGTATGATATTCTTATCCTTGAGATACATCCACCACTTGTAGGCCTTGCCTTCCAGAGTTAAGCTTGTTTTCCAGTGCTCTAACTGCGTCCGGAGTACGCCGTAAGGCATGAATTCCATCCCACTTGCTGAGAAAGATATTCACTGCATCCTTATTGCGATCTCAATCTTCTCCCTTAAAAGTTGGTGGTTTGGTGTTTTTCAACAACTCATCCACCTCTTTTGCAGTGAGAGTGTGCAAAGAATCTAGAGATGGACCTTGTCCATGATCAGAAGGGCCTTACCTCTGAGTAGCAATTTGCTCATGCATGTGTGTGGCAATAGGGCCCTTGGCATGCTGTTGCGTAAGTTGTATCACTAATTCAGATAATTTAGTGACATTTTCGTTTAAAGATGCAAAATTTCCTTCCATGACTAATATGCGTGTTTGAAGTGCACGAAATTCTTGAATATCAAGCAGTTCACATGCGTCGTCACCCGTCGTAGCGTCGCGGGCACTCTCCATGAGAGCATCCAACCGCGAGCCATCACGGGGAGGATCAGGCGGTTTGATGCTCGAAATCAAAAGTCGTATTAATATATGAATCCATGGTAACACCGTGCAATGGAAGGAACATAAGGAAAAATACCTTGAGTCAAGGAAAAATAATCTCGTAGTCGTAATTGGCAGCACAAATGGTAATTAGCCGTGCTAATTACGTTGGTTGTCCAAGTTGTAATCAATCCGCAAATCCAACCGTGCAGGTACTCTGCTTTGACACGTCGTAGCCGAATCGGTTGCAATTGTTATTGCTTTAATGTAATTGACTCTATGAATACGGTCGCCAATGAATCCCTTTGAAAATTTTATCAACTTGCAGATTTTCTGCACACAGCATGCAAGGTAGTATCTAAATGCCGGCCCCTTCGCCGATCATAGCCGAGTATGTGGTCACAGTGTGTGATTATCTTGGGTTTGAAGCTACGATTCGACCTGCTTGATGCGATGTGGATACTCACCCTTACGTGATTTTAAGTCCTAAGGCCAAGGGCCTTAGGTATTTTGGATGTGAACACAAAGCTCACAGAGCTATGGCCGTCAAGCAGATAGCGCGCAAGAAAAGCGGAGTTGAGCCCGAGCGAGATGATGAGAACCGGGCGCCACCCCCGTGTTGAGAGTTGCTCAGTGTGCCGTGGCGCTCCTGTTGAGCCCTTTAGCCACCAATTTGCTGCACCTTCACCTGGTGGCTCCTCCTTCCCAAGTCCCCCCTGCACACGCTCTTCGACTCCGCTTCCTCCCTTAGCAAGAGAAAGCCTCCACGGCATGCAACATGCAAAAGCTTTCTTTGTCTTAGAATCACCACGCCCTCCTTTCCCAAAAAAAGCAACTTGGCTCTGATACCAGTGTAATGCCTAGGGGAGACTAGTGCTTGGAATCCACCTCCCAACCTCTCACTATATAGGCCAAGCTCCTAGCCCTTTGCCCTAGCTGGATTCCTTTTCCACATTGCCTAGTCCGGCCCTTGGCCCAGTCCATGACTCCGTGGCCTTGCCCTTGTCCTGACATTACTCCCCCCTTAAGGAAGAGTTTTCGTCCTTAAAAACAAAAGTGGGAAACTTCTTCTTAAGAACACTAATGTTTTCCCAAGTGGCACCTTCCTCAGGTCGATCTTTCCACTTGATTAAAGCATGACTCCCTTGGCCCAGTCCATGACTCCCTGGCCTTGCCCTTGTCCTGACAGGTATGGCAATTAGGTTAGGGTTAGGGTTTTGCATTCCATTTACAATTATGGTTATGGTATGGCAATCACGTTATGGTTATGATTTGGGTTCCGTTTACAATTATGGTTATGGTATGGCAATCAGGTTATGGTTATGGTTTTGCATTCCGTTTACGATTATGGTTGTGGTATGGCATCAGGTTATGCTTACGGTTTTGTATTTCGTTTACGATTGTGGTTATGGTATGGCAATCAGGTTATGCTTACAGTTTTGTATTCTGGTCATGAGTATGGTTACGGTATGGCAATCTAGTTATGGTTATGGTTTTGCATTTTGTTCATGATTATGGTTATGGTATGGCAATCAGGTTATGGTTATGGTTTTGCAATTATGTTTTGAATATGGTACTAGTTTTTGAATCATGTTACATTTATGGTTTGAGAATCTTCTTGTCGTGATGGTTGAAAATGTTCATATCGTTATAGATACAGTTTTCAAGTCATGTTTTACTTATGGTTGGAAAATATTCATGTCATTGTGTTTATGGTTTGGGAGTCAACGTTATTGTTATGATTTTGGAAACTTGTCATGTTTATGGTTTTGATTTTGTGGTTTTGTGATGCTTACAATTTTGCTCATCTATACTGAATGTACTTCTCGCTCTTCAGCGTCAAAATGTAGGTGGAGTGTGGTTGCTTTTGTACTCTTCCCTTGGCAGAGAGAGTTGGTTCTTGGTTCCGCAATGCATGCAGTAAGTTGTAAGTCCTCTCTGCCCAAATGTTTTTGTACATTTTGGCACTGGTACAGGAGCTAGAATCAGCGTCGATATGGGCATCGGTAGTAGCATTGGAAGATTCATCAGAGTGCGTGCTTATATGCGCCTCGGAACAATTATCTAAATTTTTTTAAAATTCCAATGCTTATTTAGGCACGTATACTGACACTTGTAAGATCATGTATCCCGATGATTAATATACTGGCGTATGTATCGATGAGACAATGCCAATGCACATACGACGCTACATTGACACTTTTTTATTTTTAAAGATGCTTTTGTCCGTCGGTATGCACGTCGATATTTGCACAATGTGTTGTAGTGAGTGGTCTAGACCTTGTCTTTATCCTTGATACCGGAGGCAAAGACGTAATCCATCATATATAATTGGTAATTTTTCTTTTTAGATCTTAGATTATGATATATGCCAATTCATGCTTGTGAAATGAGAACTCTTTTCATGGAGATGTTATTGAATTCCATCCGTCCATGCTAGAAGGAAAAAGTGTGAGCCAACGAAGGTGCTATGGAGAAAGTTATCCCAACTTAAAGGCCCAAGCCTTTCACAAGCTAATACAAGATGGAGTAGATGTACTCAATTACCATGATGTAAGGATAGGATAATAGTATGTTTATTGATTTTTATTTTTGTTTCTCAATGTCTAAAATTTTCTCTCTTTTGAAGGATATCAATAACCAAATGTACACAAGGGAGCCACATGGAAAAGAAATTCAGCGAGAAAAATGCTTTCAAAGTGTCAAATTTATGGTACAATAAGTGATCTTTGTACCCCATTATATAGTCTTATGAGCCTTTCTTTATATTCTTATAGTTGTCTCAATTTTAGCCCAATGATCAAAATGGACATGGAGATAGTGAAGAGTCTCAAAGCTCTCATACTTTTCCATCACTTGTGAGTCATTATGATCTTCTCATCTCAAATAAAAGGGGTGTCTATGTGTCTTATTCTAAAATCCATGTTTTTTGTGGGGGTTGGGGGGGGGGGGGGGGGCAATTCAAATGAATAGAGAGAATTCTCATGCTACATGGTCTTCTCAACATGTATGTGATATATGTTACTTCTTGGTATTATGGAGGACGTGCATAAATTACAAATTGCATACTACCTACATTTGTAAAGATTCTCATTATCTTTCAGCTTAATTGAAGTGTTTCCTTAAGTGAAATTAACCCTTTACACATAGGCTCTTAGTACATGGAATTCTTTGAGACATATATCTTTCTACTTCATTACAAACATTATCACATATGATGCATCTTCAATAAAACTACAGATTCTCATTATCTTTTAGATTATTTGAATGTTTTCTTAAGTGAAACCAACCCTTTACACATAAGCTCTTAGTACATGGAAGAATTTTTTACTTCATTGCAAAAATTATCACATATAATACATCTTCAAGCAACTTCTCTTAGCATATTAACATTTCAAAATATTTAAATATTATTAGTGTTTTCTCACCTTAATACGTGTTGTATTAAGGGACATACCTTGTGTGAAACTACTCCTTAAAGTAATTGCAAGGGAATGTGAAGTTTGGAAAATTTGCCTTTTAACATGGTGTACAACTAGATGGATATAAGGCTGCACTATGTCTCTTTATGATTCAGCCAGACAAATTTAGAGAAAGAGATAGAAAAGACCAAAGACATAAAGATTTGTATGGACTGAGGCAATGGTGCAAGATATAGAGTCTGGTTTGCATGTGCCATCAATCGATGTACATAAATGTGGACTAAGGATTAGTTCTAGCAGTGGGTAGCAGATGTGTAATACCAAGAATGTTACCTTGGGACCTCATGGATGGATAAGTTTGTCAGAAGGTCGGGCAAGGAAATGTTTTGATAAAATGTAGTTTGACATGTGCATATATCATGTCTTGGTGATGGGTGCATGAAGTGTTGTGAGTAATGCTAGAAGATAATGTTGCATGCTTTTTTCACTAGCAACCATGGTGTTTCTTACAACACCAATGAGCGTTAGTGTGCGACATTGGTTATTCAAAGATGGATTTTTGGAGTTTTGGGATGGTTAATAGCCATGTTTCCATGGCTCAAAGAGATAGATGGGAGTCAAAATGTAACAATAGTAATTGGTGATCCTATGATGGGGTTAGGCTCTGCCAAAAAATATTGCACAATGAACACAATAAGTTTTAGAAGGAGTTCCATAAGAGAAAACACCATGGTTTCTCATATTATCTCCCTCTCTCAAGTAGGGAAGGAATTTGGGAGATCTTTTTCCATGTGAAATAGAGAGGTGGATATGGAAAATTCAATTCCCATAAGAAAGCATAATTTCATAGTATTCCCTTTGAGGGAAACTCAAAGGATATTTTTCCCTAAGTTAGAAGTGGAAATGACAAATGAAAAATCTTATAAGTCTCCCTTTGAGGGAAATTTAAGATTTTTTTCTCCCTGATGTAAGAAAGTGGGACTGTCAAGTTTATCTATATACTCGGAGGGTCCACCTCAAAGTATATAGGTGTAGCATGTGAGTTCACCCGGAGGGGGTTTTTATATACCAAAGAGTTATAGAATTACATATAAAAGCGGGGTATAAAAATGGAAAATTGAAAAAACGTCACATGTTTAGGAAGGAGGAGGGTTCTTTTAATTCATGATGATGATGTGTGTATAGGGGTTTTAAATAATACCTCTTGAACGCACGTGTTATAGATATTTTTGAAAGGTGGAGCCCCCGGGCCTATATATGTGTAAGTGGAAAATTGTTTCCTTCAAGGGAGTCTTTTTATAATGTATTTCGTTTCCCTTTTAGAATGTCTTAGCTTTTCTATTCCTAAAAGATATTTTTTCATTATATCAAAGTTTTTTTATTGAGACCCAACATTTCTCCTTTAATGTATGAAGTCACATTCGTTATTAACAATAGCATGTACCGTAACAAATTATGTATCCTTCCATTATATAAAGCAACTCAATAGTATGCATTTGTAATATTTGTGGTAAATGCATGTCACGTAACAAGTGAAATTGAGGAATACTATAGCAAGTACTATTCATATTTGTGGCTAGCTTGAGTGGTTCTTTCAGATGATGTTTGCAATTACTCTTTTTGGTAGGTTTAGATAGCTTGAAACATACTTATTCTTTAAGTTGTGCTTTAAACTAGAGGTTTATTTTAAGGATTGAATCACTTATGGAATGATAAATCACATGAATATTTCAATTAAAAGGCCTTTAACTTTATCAAACAAAAATGGGTATCTAATATAAAAGCATGAGATAGAATGTGATAATTCTTTGAGCTAGTATGTTGTCCTAATCTTCCAAGCAGGTCAAATTAGCGCGAATCTAACGAGATGCTGCCAATGCTTTGAGGAGAAAATGGGAGAAGATGACACGTGTAGGGGAGGGGCAGAGAGAGAGAGAGAGGGAGTGTCTGTCAGGCCAACGATAGAGAGAGAGAGAGAGAGAGACGCGTGTATCCATTGTTGCGCGAGGTGTCTGCATGGAACGAGGAGTGAGGTAGGTCCCAGGCCAGAAGAGCACGCAAGAGCATGATCACGGAGTGCGAGCTGCGGAAAATACATAGCAACGGGACATCGCAAGGCAGAGGAGTGCTTTGCCAAGGGGTGCAGAGCAGGCCATGACAGTATCTTTGGCTCCGTATGTGGGTCTAAGTTGCGCAGTTGCGTGGCTCGATCCTACTGACAATTGTGGGAGCTTGGATTGCAGCTCGTGCTGAGCTGCATGTGTGAACAAGGAGAAGTAGGGGTTGCAGGAGCGGCGATGGTGTGGGCGATGGGAGAAGCCGTCGTGCTGGCGAGGTGGGGCAGTGCGCTGCATAGGGGTGGGGGAGTGTGCGGTTGGTGAAGGGGATGGCGGGCAAACGAGGAGTGTTTGCGACAGCCAAACGACTTTGGCTTCGAAAATAAGAGATTCGTTCAGAATCTCAGCAACAAATTAATTAATACATGAGTGAATCAACCCAGTCTGTAGTATGTATAGAAGAACTACTCACACGTCTTGGTTGAGTCTTTTACTTAAGCACATGCATATTAAAGGGTAGTTTCACCAAAGAATACACTCTAATTCAACTATCCAAATTGGAGGAACATCATCAACTCAAAAGCATATTGACATAACAATTTTTTAAAAAAAATAATATTTTGTGACATTTTTTTAGTATGTAGTGAACATGCCTATTCCTTGAGTGCCACTCTATGGTTAGAGGTTTCTTTCTAAGGGTCTGTTTCACATCAAATAAGTGCTAAGATATTTAAGTTGTCGAGAGAAATAATGATTCTATCATCTATTATTTTTCTTCCAACAGATAACAATTATGGATATGCACAACAAGAAAGTAGGTGATAGTTGAACCTTACATGTAAGGTATATATAAAATATTAAAATCTCATGCAAGAGCAAAATTTGTTATATACACCAAGGTAGCACAAGTTTAAAGAAAAAAAGGAGCATAATACACACCATTTGAAACTTAGAATACCATTCATGGGATGCTACCATAATAGGCAAAGCCTTCTACAAAAGCAAAAAGTGTCTTCATAAATAATCGATAAGGAGTTCTCCTTTGTGTATTCTACACCTCTACCTTTGTGTAGATGGTTTGAAAGAGTAGGTTACACATGTTGCGTAGCAATGAAAACGATGCAAAAGATCCGATTTGCTAGTGCAATCCCCAAAGTACTCCATGTTGCTACCTCTTAGCCCCTTAATGGTTTTGTCAAGCTTCCTGTACATGCCATAGACATCATTTGTTGCCATACCTTGCAAAGCGATGCATTCCATGTCCTCAATCTCTATGCCAAGTAGTTCAATTTTCTACATAAAACAATGAAAGGTTAACTTATGGATCAAAAACCCAGTCATTTGTTGGAATACACTAAATTTAAAATTCTTACTCGACAAAAAATTCATACATTTACTTGCTTGTTTTTATCATCTCTATATTCTTAGTATACTTTGTTTCTTTCCCTCTTGCTTTTGGGTGTTTTTTGTTTTCCTTGAATTGGTTAGATTAGTCAATAATTAAGATAGCCACTTTGTTATTATCAAAGTTAATGACAAAAAAATTACTCGCTTTGTCACAAATTGTATCATTGTATCATGAGGGCTTTCGTATTAGCCTTGATGACCTTGAACTTGAGATATTCTTTATATTTTCAATAGACATTTAGTTTTGTGTTAAAGGAGATGAGAATGAATAGAATTAAAATTTATATATACAATAGGCGATAGAAAGCTTACTTACTTGAGGAGAGGCACTCAAAAAGCCCATCATTTTGCACTTCCTTCAATACCTACCAAATACTTCCCAAGCTAGAAATCAGTTCATTCAAAGAGATAAAATCCCGGACAAGATGCTCGCCACAAATATTTTGTGCTTTTGGCATAAGCATCGACCAAAGCATAGTCAAGCACGACCTCTTTTTTCAACAGCCATTGATTATCAGTCTTCTCATGAATTTTGTTCCCTCATGTCAATGTATTGCATCATAACATCTACCTTGTAGATGTACTTGTACGTAATTGCATTTAGAGAGAAGACTTCACCTTAGATCATCTCATAATAGCCTAGAGCTTGTTGTACATACCCCTGATAGGCAAAGCCAATGATCAACACATTCATAGAGACAACAATCTACCCAAAATGCTCAACAAATGCTTCTTCTGTTTTTTTTGGTTCACAGTTTCCCGATCCGTAGCTTTCAGATATCAATCTCAGCTCCTCTTTGCGTCACATGTATGAGCTTCTCTTGGTTCGTGTTTCCTAGCCCGTTTCTGTTGGAAACATACATTGCCTCCCAATCGACTACGTTCCATAGATGAGTCTATTCAAACTCATGAGCTGGGTATCATTGCCCCAAACCCCCCACTCCACTAATTGTTACAAACATTTCCCGCATGAGCCATCTGCAGCCTACCACAAACGAGCTTTTTGAAACATCTTGTATGGCTACCAAGCTGGCACTGCACATTCAACAACCATGCATTTCATCTTCTTGAGCATGCTAGCTTCATGACACCTCTCCCCTTTCATCCGTCTCAATGTGTCATTACTCAAACTTTCTTCAAATTTCCTATTAGTCATAATCATATAGATCTAATGGTTACCATCAAGAGCTACCTTGTAGCAAGAAATTCTCCTACTCCACATGTCAATTGACTTATCTCCTCAATGTTTTGAGGTCTACACGAATCCATGTTTTTGCACTACTAACACAAAAAGGCTAGCAATAGTTTCCCCACTTGCTTTACACATTTCTTGCAGCCGCTTGTGCCTGGTTGTTACTCAATCTCAAACTAGCCAACAGTCACCTCAACCATCTTTGTCCAATTTATGCATGGGCTAACTACATATCCTTGTCTAGCCTCACCCACCAACTCTTGCATATGAATTCCCAACACCTAGCGCATGATGCAAGCATATGCATTTGTGTATAAACCCATCTGAGCCTTCATTGCCTTACTCTCAGACACATTCTTTCCATCCATTCGCTTTGTGAGGCATTTTGGCACCTCGTCTTGAAATCCACACGATTAACATTGCACCTGATCTCCTATAAGCTACTCCTCCCATTACTAGCCCCGCACCAAAATCTCATACATTGGGCTTCATTCATTTTGATTCATAAGCCCGCCTACTCATGCTATGTACACCACACATTGCACTCTGTCATGCATTACAAACCATAGCCCATGAAGCATATACACCACCTCATAAGCCCTTTGTCGCATTGTATTCATGCATGCCGAGTTGTCTTCCATCCTACTGACTTCCCAACTATCTGGCATGTAGCTAGACAAGCCTATTTGCAGATCACACTCATCATACATGCTTTTAATTTCTATATCAAAGTTCATATCCTCACATCTGTAAATCACTTGATTGCTACCCTTTGCAGATGTGCTTGCAATCTATTGGTGTATTCCACTCCTCATCAGCCCTTGCAGCCAAGTACTCAACACTATTTCCTTTATCAAATAAATCCCATGGTAGCCGCCTAAAAATTCACAAGCTAGGAAACCCCATTTGCATTAGATTCTCCTACGACATTGCATCCTCATACTAGTCAAACCATCAGCTGACTCTCTTGCTTTGAGACCCAATTTTTTTCTTGCTGAGTGTCACGCTCTAGGTGCCTTGTACATGTCGTTTACCTTAGGGCAAGCCACCAAATAGAAAGATCATAAAAACATGTATGGAATCGACCATGTAAGGGTTGTGTTCATGGGCGATTGTACTACCATAAACTTTTCCCATAGTATCAAAATACATTTGACACTTGTAAGAGAGAGAGAGAGAGAGAGAGAGAGAGAGAGAGAGAGAGAGACGTGTTGGCACAGTTGGAGGGAGCAAAGAGTCTTGGTTGTCGATCACAGAACTTGGTGCATTGGGATCGTGCTACATACCGGTTATGCAGAGGAGAACATTGGGTTGCAATATATGAGATGCATTACCAAACAAAGACATACATAGATTGATATCAACCACCTAGGAATAAAGTAAACGTGGACAGAGTGCATCCAGTACTACAATACATAAGTTGAAGCCCAACTATGAGAGAGAAAGCGCGTATCTATTCTATATATGGATATAATGGTTGAGATCGAGCATGTACTAGCGAGAAAAACTAGTAGCTAAACTAAACTTAAGGAAGCATTGACAAACTCAAAAAATTAAAAAAAACATCAATAGACGTAAAAATTAAACTACACTACCAATGTGATAATCGTGTACGGGTGTCGCCCAATTGTCAAGCTAAACACCTGACATAGGGCACTCTAGCTTTTAGAGAGAGAGACAGAGAGAGAGAGAGAGAGAAGAAAGAGAGAGATGTCGGCTCTGCCCCAGCTGAGAAAAAATAGAGCGAAAAGAGAGAGATTCCTCAAATTCGACCTGTGACCTTAGGCCCCTGTCACACTGGGCGAGTGCCCCCGTAATCTTTTTGTTGGTGACCACCCATTTCGAGTCACATTGGGTTTTAATTAAAAAGTCAACCTTATTAAGCAGCAAATCGTCGATACTTAGGTGGTAGCGCCTCTAGGTTTCACCTTGGCTACCAGAGCTCAATGCGAATCATGCACACTCTCGCCTTACCTTTTGCAGATGGCCTCCACTTTTGAAATGTTGGTCGAGGGGTTGAAGCCGTCCCTTTGACACCCTTGAGAGGTGGCCAAGGATGCTTTTTCTTGCAACGAATGGATGGCCGCCATCTTGGCTTGGCCACCCCTTGGGTGTCCCAATGTGACACGCACCTTATTTGTATTGAGTGAAATTTGCATAGATCCCTTCTTCCACGTTCATAGCCTTGCTCTTTTATCGCAAAATATTGCATCAATTCAAATTTGACACCTTGGCCAGGTTGAGTCTTTCCCCTAGCCCCTGTTTGCAGATAGGCTTCGGTGCTCCCCAGTGTTCGGGAAATTTCTCAATTGGAAAAAAGGCTCATTTTCCTACTACTAAAATTTCCAAGCGGCATGTAGAAATTTCACCCGGCTATTGCCCTTTTAGCTTGGTTAAGAGTAGAACTATTCCCTTTGTATGCTTTTTGACCCAGCATATTTCCCTTTAAGAATGCAATAAGATTGTTTTTAGCACAAGAGTATTACAAGCTTAAAGCCATTCACTATTGAGTCTCCGACTTTACATCTAGAAACTATTTGAACAAATTATTGACAAAATTTAAAGGCTCCAACACTCTAAATACGATGAGATCAAGATATAGATCATCTATTAGAGGTGGGTAACAGAAAGAGATGGTAGAAAAAAGACATTTTCATTCAAGTGAAGTAAAACATCATTGTGGCAACAAAAAGAGCCCCGACAAAACATTGAAGCCAAAAAACCACCTCAAAGCTATAAAGCTAGACTAAGAAACATGGAGCAAGAGGGCTCATAATTCATGTGCCAAGGCTACAATGTGCTAGTGGCAAGGTAGAAGCAATAGTAAGCATTAGGTAGCTCCATCCGCAAGTTCATACATCAAATTTTCCATTCCATGGGGAGCAAAAAGATGGCGATGTCCACAAACCTGCCTCAAAGCTATAGAGCCATACTGAGAAACATGGAGCAAGAGGGTAGATAATTAGTCGCAAGCTAGAAGCAAAAGGAAGCATCAGCTAACTCCGTCCACAAGTTCATACGTCAATTTTTTACATTCCATGGGGAGCAAAAAGATGGCAATTTGCAAGATTTTTCCACAACTCCATTGCATGCGAGAAATCCGTCGGTGTACTTCAAAAACCAAAAAACTTGCTTTAGGGGCGCCTTGTCCAGAATGTCGTCTCTTGGAGTGCATCAAGTGCAGGATATGCCCAACAAGGACAAGGACAAGGCCAAAAAGCTCTGAGCTGGTTTTAGTAGATGCAAAGAAATGGAATCTCTCCAAATGCAATCACCTACATACACTTGCATCTTAAAAGCATGTGGCATTATGCAAGATGGTGATATGGAGAAAGGAATACACGATGATATTTTTAGTGAAGGGCTATTGCTTGGTTGGCATGTGTGTTAAATACTTCAGAAATACTTTTTAGTGAAGGGTTGTTGCTTGACTGACATGTATCCCAAATACTTCAGAAAGCTCAAAAAAGTGCTTGACAAGCTTTCTGTCTAGAATGTCATCTCATGGAACATACTTATTGTGGGATATGTCCAGCAAGGGCAGGCAAGGAAGCTCAAAAAGAGTAGGGTGAGGAAGCTCTAGGCTGTTTTCGGCAGATGCGAAGTGATGGCCTCTTGCATTTTGAAGGCATGTGGCACTATGCAAAACCCTGATATGGGCCCAAATGTTCGTGATAATATTGGTTTCTTTGCACATGTACAAATTCTTTTGACAATGACTCCAAAATAATAACTGAATCATATTACCTCTCTCCTCACTTAAAAATCCTAAATGACATCTTTAATTACCAAAATCGCAACATAAGAATTGTAGTGCCCATCCTCCCCAAGCTTTCTAGTCTTATTGATCTATTTTGCTCTAGAGATTCCTTAAGCATTGATCAACAAATGCTTTCCAAAAGTTAGTACAAGCCTCTTAATAAGCTCTTTTGGCACAAGAATTAATATACATATTTCTTGATAGGTGTCTAGTTCAATCAAACATCGATTATTTTTCCTCTCGGATTTGATACCTGGTTGACAAACAAGGCTTAAATCATATGAAGTAGCATGCTTTCGGTAACACAACCAATTGTCAACATGAAATTAGACCATGAATCGTCCAAGGGCATTGATTCTGATGAGACTTTTGAGCCCACTTGTCTTTTAACTACCATTCGTTCATTTGCACGTGATTGTGCAGATTCTGTTGCTATACCATAACACATCAGTTTGAAGCAATCCTTTTTATCTCCTTGCATCAACAAAAGTCGTTTGACTATAATAATCCAATGCATCCACAAATACAAGAACAAAATGAAAATCTTAAATCCAATGGTTATGAAATCAAAGCTACTTGAATTGCTTCTTCAATACCTCCTGACTGCAGGTGGTGTACCTTGTTCTAAGCACCGCTCGGCTTGAGAACCCCGAGGCCTGATAAAGCATTTAAACACCATATCCTTGATGCATTCCGCTCGGGCTTGACGCAGACATCCTATGCTTACTCACTACCTGTGTTTGGGCATCTCCCTTACTCACTACATACTCCCTCACCTCAGGCATTTAGACCTTTGTATTTGATACAACCTCCAACACCTTCTCAATGTTTTTCAAAGAGGAACCACCTTCTTCAACTGCTCTCTTAGCAACCTTTCCCAGCTCGATAGCCTTATCTTTGAGCTCTTTTGCACCTTCTTCACACATCACAGCCCTGACCACGCGTTCCACCTCTTCGAGTTTCACAATCCCATCTTCTTCCTTCTTCACTTTCAGTCCCACTTTCCAAATATCCACGATCACTCTTGCATTCAGCGCTTGCTCTGCTTCATGCGGCCAGCAAATCATAGGGACACCTCCCAAGCACAAGTTCTCCAGAATGGAATTCCATCCACAGTGTGTCATAAAGCCCCCCAAGGCACGATGTGATAGCACAAGCAGCTGAGGGCACCAAGACACGATGTAGCCCCTGTTTCTCGTTCTTTCAGAAAAGCCGACTGGTAGAACATCTGACAACGATCCCTCAAAAGAGCCCGGTCGGATGACCCACAAGAAGGGCTGGTTACTGGCTCCTAATCCAGACGCAAGCTCTACTAGCTGAGCTTTCTCCAAGTTTGCAATGCTTCCAAACGAAACATATAGAACCGATCCTGACCCCTGTTTATCCAACCATGGAAGGCAATCTTCTTGCTCAGGCAAGAGGCTTGTTCTCATCCCTGTCTTCTGCAACAAGAAGTTTTCTCCGCCGAGTCTAAGAGTTGGCCCAATGCAAAATGTGGGCACTTTGTGCTCCAAATTTTCAAGCACAGTCTTTTCTAGTTCGGTTACTGAGTTCACCATGACCGTGACCGCTTTGGACAATTCCGCAAATTGTGCCATGACAAACTGCATCCGATAATGCGACACACTTGGGCTTCTCAAGGAGACTGGAATGTCGTGTGGTTGCAAAGGGGGAAGGAAAGGGAAGCAAGTAATGAGCTGATCCACATACTTTGAGGAACCATTGACAGCTATAGGGAAACCCAAAGCAAGCAGAGACTATTAGCAGAACACAGTAAAGCACATCATGAAAAGATTAAGGTGTCAGATTATAGGATGCCTTTTGTGTGTGTGGGGTTTTGGTGGAGAAGAGCCGCTTACTTTTCAGAGGAAGGATACCAAGATCAATAAGCTTGGATGTCGATGACATGACGGCGAACGCAGTGACGTTGGTAGTGGCAAAGGCCACACGGGGGATGCTATACTTGAGGGCAAGTTTCTGAGCCCAAGTGACGAACGTGTCAGCAATGATGAAGCTTGGGAGCTGGTTCTGTGAAGAAAGCTCTTGCAGAAGTGAGTCCGTGGGGATTTCCAAGCCCATGACGGCTTCGTAGGAGTCGGCGAACGTGGACTGGCGCGGATGATCTTGAGGAAGATTGTCGGCGAGACCCACAAGCTTGATGAGGGGATGGGAAGTGATCTGCATCTTGGAAAAAATGTGCTGGGTGACTACGAACGTGATGGCAACATTGTAGGAGGAGGCAAGCTTCTGAGAGAGGTGGAGCAAGGGCGTGATGTGGCCTTGAAGAGGGTGGGGCAACACAATGGCATGTAGGGCTCTCTGGTTCTGCTGCGACGCCATGGCTTCTTCCTGCTGCTTCGCTCGCTCTTGCATCTGCAAGCCAAAGAAATTTGAAGGGCGGTCTGGACTCTCGACTCTGAATCTCGGGCCTTGTGTCAAGCATTATTAGCTAGTTACTTTGTTACTGAAGGTTCGTCCACGTGGCGATACTTTTTAAGGGGAAAACATCTATCAGCTATCGGCTATTTTTCGCTTGAGAAGTGTTGAAATGGCATAGTATAGTTTCTCGCAATGCTGGCTGGAGGTTCGTCCATGTCGCGACACTTTTTAAAGGGAAAACGTCTATCAGCTATCGGTTATTTTTCGCTTGAGAAGTGTTGAAATGGTATATATAGTTTTTAATATTTTACTCAATCTTAATCCGACACGAATGCAGCTAACGAAGCACTCTAATTCACATGCTAGTGTGGTTGGCATTATACCAACCACCAACTTACCTTGGTGAGTTCTCATGGAAGGAAACTGAGAAAACATGAGAGAGGGACAGATTTTCCTTTTAAGAAATATGAAGGGAAAAAGTAGGTGAGAGAGAGAGATGAGATAAGAGTGCTGAAAAGGCTCATCTTTTCCATCAACACTTTTTTCTCTTTGTCTTTACTTGTGGCTATCATCTTGCCCCACACCTTTGACATGGAGCTTTCTTAAAACTTTCTTTTGGTGAGAAAAGATGCTTCAATTAAAGAAAGAAAAGAAGTACAAATGCCCCTAAGGGGCCATCCTTACCGGAAACAATCTTGTGGTCAAAGTACATTGAGCATACCATTTTCACCTTATGTTAGTTAGAGAAAGTTTGGAAGACTCATACAAAATCAAGATAGTTTCTCTCCATCTCTACTATCTTAGGGACTTTCGTAATTCCTTGACATCACAGTGAGATGTATCCTTAACTTGATACTTAATTTCCTTCATTAGAGTGACGAAGCTAAGAGAGAGTTGAACAACAGCAGTGGAGTGGGTCAGACCAAACCAAGCTTTATTCCTCTCACACCAAATCTACCACAAGTAAGCTCCCCGAAGTCAAGTTCAGAGAGGAACATCCATATATTTGCATTCACCTAGAAGTATATTCCTCTAAGAAACTTGGGAAGGACCTGCAGCACTAGCTTTTTTGCAGTTCCTTTTTACATTGGACATTATGTTTAAAGTTGACAAGAAGGTGATGAATGGTTTATTCTTGCATGCTCCATCTGCAACAAATTCCATTTGAGGCTCCAAGTTGTTTCGCTTTTGATCCTATCCCGATGGGCTAATGAATAATAAGCCACATAAGACAACTCTATTGAACTGATAGAGGGATAAGCCCACATACATTAGTGAAAGAATAAATGTATTTGCAAACTTTGGTAAGGGAGAAAATATTGCTTTTGAAACATCTCTATAGTGTAGGTTTCATGAGTTCAATTCTATCTAAGATAATGTCATAAAATCTAATATCTAACCAACCTAAATGATTTTCTCATATTAAACTGATCATTTAATGTGGGAACAAGGGTTAGGATATAGACATGTGCTTATAGATCTATCTCAACACTTGGCCAATGGTAAAGGGGTACAAATGAGAGATGGTATGTCAAAGAGCAAGGCTAGCTAATGGAGATTAAAAACATTAGGGTTAGCTTCATTAAAGACCTCCAAAGGTTAGTGTTAAAAAGTACTTTGACCTTAGGTAAGCTAGGGCCAACCAAGAGCCATGCTTCAATGCTTAAGCTTGTCATCTTCTCCATCTTCATCATTATGCTATTATATATGCTAGCAAGAAGAGTGATGATAAGTGAAGAACTAATTCTTTCTCCTATGTAATGTTTTGTCTTCCTCTTCCCTACCCTCATTCCCTGCTAGCTCTCTCCACCTTTGAAGGTGTTTGAGATCTTGGGACTGAGGCTTGGGACATTTAATGCTTTCCACAAAGTTTATGTTATGCTCATGATGCATGAAGCTTTCCATATTCATTGCATCACCTAGGTCACAAGGAACACAAAGATTGTATTGTAACAAGTCTCTCTTGATGGGAGAAACTATTATACAAATGCCTATTGGAGGGGGGACCGGCTCCACATAAATCCGTTCCTCAACTGTTGTCATGTTCTCTAAACTCTCTCTCTTGCAAAAGTATTGTTCATGCCAAGTTAACTAAATGTTGTGTTTATGTTTCTACCATCAATTTAAGTTCACCCGCTATGCTCACAAAGTAATTTCATAAAAGTACTTCTCTAATTTCCGCTACTCTCAAAGTTAATAGGCCATTTCCATTACATTGGTATCAGAGCATTTGGTTTCTCTTTTCTTGCTTAAGAAGAGAGGTTCTTAAGTAGCCTATAAATGGTTGATTTTGTTAATTATATTAGAGTAAGTGGGACTAGGATCTATTATCAATTTTGTTGAGCCCACTATGTGGGATATGGTGCACACCTTGGGAGCTTTGGACTTGTTAACCCTCACGGCTTACGGACACCCTATCACCTACGATGGACGTTGTAATCTACGGCAGACATTGTATTATTTATTTGGTAGAGTCAGGTACCGAGCTTGTCGGTCCAATAGGAAAAGGGTAAGAGTGATCGCCGATGAGAGGCGCACTCTAACTGGAACATTCAAGGGATTAGTTGGCTAAGTATGGGCGCCCAAGTGTGAATGGGGCAAGCTCATATAAAAGTCAACTAAACCTAAAATTCACTCATTCTCTCATTTGTGCAATTGAAGAGTGCTCTTGCTCCATCTCCTTCTTCTTCTTCTTCATCTCTTTGTGTGAGTGAGAGAGAGAGAGAGAGGGAGAGAGAGGGAGTGTGTGGGCGATCGAGCATTCGGCGGTGAAGCGGTTGAGCGCGGCGTAGCAGCGTCTCCTTCTTCTTCGCGGCGAGGAATCCTCCACGAAGCAAGCGTAGAGACACGGCATCAATTTCCCAATCTCAGAAAAAGAAGAAAACACGAAGAAAGAGATCGCAAAAAGCAGCGAAGTCAGACCCCAGTTCAAAGACCAACATAGGGACTGGTGACGACCCCGTATATATGAACGACATTGAAGAAGATTCTGATTCAGGTGAAACCATGGAGACCAAAACGACCACTAACATAGAAACCAACAAGGAAGATCTTCATGAGCCACAATGGCCAGGATCCAAAAAGAAGATAGGAACTTACCCAAACCCTACAGAGGAGATTGAGCGAGTCAAGCAATTAAGGAGTTTGGTAGAAGATACCCAAAGGGATCCAGAACCAGCACCTAGGAAGATCCAGATTACAGACACCGTGTTCCCTACGCAACAACAACCTCACCAAGTCCATAGACCCTTGGACATACCTAGTGTCATCCAAGAAGAAAGTGACTTAAAGTCATGGGAAAGTGGGCGTACTCACTTCTTGATGGAAAGAATGTTTACAGAGGGACTACCTGATCCTATCGAAGAAATGGAGATCCCATCTTCCCCACGTCAAGGGACTCAAGGCCAAAAGGTGCCGTTAAACATTGCCAAATTGATGGATTTCATGTCTTCAGAAGTTAGAACCACCATCATGTCCAAACTATATAAAGACCCCAAGCTAGTCTCAGCTCTTCGAGCCTTCCTCAATGGAGAACTGAAGTTTGGGCTACCACAATTTGCACAGATGGATGGAGCTGGGGAGATGCCAATAGAGGAGGAACACATAGATCCACAACCCAACCTAGATGAGAACCTTGTTATAGAAATACCTGTTAACAAGTTGGGACAATACTTTGAGGGTGATGAATCCAATGCGACCATACCAATCACTACTAAGGGATTAACTGTGAAGGGAATCCTTGATGGTGGCGCTGGGGTTAGCATTGTGACTAAAAACTGTTGGGAAACTATGGGAAGACCTCACCTTGCGACCACAACCATAGTAGTGAAGATGGCCAATGGGTCTATTGTTAAACCTATTGGGATGCTAGAAGATCTCAAGATCAAGGTTTTTGGACATAAAATAAGAGTTACCTTCATTGTTATGGATTTCTCCAAACACACTATGGCATCGGAGATGATCTTAGGACGTTCTTTCATGAGGGAAGCAAAAATGGTGCATGACTGGTCTAAAAACCATGTCTACTTGCAGTTCCAAGATTCTGTCATTCGAGTGGATCTTGTGACGGGTCGAGCACATCCTGTAGGAAACAGGTTTATAATTGATCATAGATCTGACACCACAATTCACTCGGCCCCATTGCAGTATTGTTACACGTGTAAAGCGGACACTGATGTTGGGGAAGATTCTCCTTATATGGATGTACTACCTGGGATGACTGAGTCGGACAATGTGGATTGGGTCCACCTAGCAGCAACCATAGACACTTGGGGAAATAGGGGGACGACCTAGGTAACACCTGAGGGGGATGAATTGCCCGTTCCCTTAAATATGCTGCAAGCAATGCATATAGCTTCTGACAAGACTCATCCTAATATAACAAAGAAAACATACAAGTGGGTCCCTAAAGCTTCTTTAGAGACCATAGCTAGTGCTAAAAAACAAAAGCCTTGTAAGAAACGTCCCACTCGCTCCAAGAAAAGTAAGAGAACGTGCCGTTGGATTCCTTAAAAACTATTGGAAGCCCAAGGCTACTATCAAAGAAATGATCGAATCTGGGTGCCAAAACGTAGATTGTGTTCTTACTTGTCACCTAACCCATGTGAGCTCAATCATGTAGCTCCAAAACGAATTGACGATCGCGGAAAGAAAAAAATCAATGAATGCTACACACCCGCTCCAAAGCTAGTTTGGTACCAAAGAAAGAACGATTTGTTCCACCTAGCTCAGGAAGGGGGGAGTCCCATGAAGCTTCTAGCTCCTCATGTGATGCATCCATAGAGGTAAAAGCTTCTCCACAGCCTCCACCTACAATAGTGGACCTTCATAAAGCTACAAAGAAATCCACACCTCCCAGTGTTCAAGAATCACCTGAAGAACCACTTCAAGTTCGATCCTGGGAGAGTACCTTACCACCCTTGCAGCTCGATGAGACACCTAAGGTAATAGAAAAATACTGGCAAAAATCCTCACCTATTATCGACTGGAACAATAGGTTTCAAAGGGTGACACACCATCGCCTTCTTTGAGCTTACTAGTTTAGGCTTGTTGTGTGCTTGGAGCCATTTGTGGCTCGCACACGGTGTATCGGCAAGTTCCTTGCATTGACACGTGCGACATACACGCACAGGACTTAATAATGGGGTCTTTTTAGACTTGCCTACGGCTTTACCATTATTGAGCCATAAGAAGCCTGAAAGGAGCTAGCCCTCGGCAATTCTGCATTATCAGACCCACTTCACTACTCTCTATAATTAACCACTAAAGCCGTGGGTGTAGATACTTAAGAGCCGATTTTCAAAGGTTAAGAGGAGTGGCAACTAAGGTTTTGAATTGCCAAAGTATACACTAAGTAAGTACACAAACTTTGTTAACATGGTTGACAATAACCAAGAGAGTAGAATCAACATTGATAGCTTTGATTTTGCACATGAAGGTGCTAATGATGATTCCCCCATGTTTGTCAATTATCTCGCTTACTAGGTTGCAGCAAGCAATGGGCAACCCTGCTTTGCAAGCCAAAGTTACTCAACAACTTCGCGCTTATTGGATTTCTTCCTCTCCAAGAGGAGAGAGAGTTTAGGAGGCCTCTTGAAGAGACCCCCAAAAGAAGACTCTCTCCCATACGAGAGGAAAAATCCAAAGAGCAAGAAAGCAATGAAACTTTAAGTTCCTCTGAAGATGTGGCTACACGAAGATGGCGGTCTAGACGATCGCCAACTCCTCCCAAAAGGAAACGTATAACCCACAGTCTTTCTCCTCGTCACTCCAAAAGAGAAGAGAGGAAACAAAGGAAGAGAAGGACAAGAAAGAGGCCACCCTCTTATCCTTATTCTTCACCTTCCCTCTTTCGACGAAAGCTATGGCTATTCTCCTAGAGAATACAAGAGGGGAGACATCGTAAATCATACCTTGCATGGCAAAAGTCACAAAAGCTCAAGAAGTTCAAAGAGGGAGGAAAGAGTATCTCTTTTCTCACATATGATGGCACCTTTGGTGCCACCGACAAAGTATTGACATTCATCAAGAAATTTGATGCGGACTTTGGAGAGGAGGGATTCACGGAGTCCTCCAAGCTACGCCATGTAGCTATGCACTTCCAAAAATCGGATCGTTAATGGTTGGCTAGCCTTTGTGGCAACGGTGAAGCCCCAAAGACATGGAAAACTCTACGAGTTTCCATCATGAAGCAATTCCTTGCAAGCGATGCAAAGGACAAAGTGCTCACCGAATGGCACAGTTTTAAGCTTCTCTCTCATCATCTATCCATAAATATGTAGACAAGTTTTGGGATTTACATCTCAAGGGTACCGTCTTCCAAAGGATAGACTTCGCTAAGCAGAGTAACAATTTTGTGCACGATTACCTGAAGAGCTTGCCAAATACGTCAACTCTCAACGGCCTGGTTCTATCACCAGATTAATCCATCACACCATGGTTTCTTCACGCATCAATTTCCAATAAGAGGCTAGACGAAATGTCAAGCCCATGGAAAACAAAGACAAAAATTATGCAAAGGGGAAACCCAATGTCCAAAATTCTTCCCAACTCACTTCCAACAACAAAAACAATAACAAAAATCGGTCCAAGGAGAAGGGAGTTTATAAAGGCAAAAAGAAACTCTTTCCCGAAGAGCTTGAAGCTTTTCGCAAGGACCATAAGTGTTTTTAAGTGTGGGGAGCAAGGACATTGCTATCGTTCTTGCCCCAAGAAAAATGCTCGCAATGAGACTCCTAGGGATTCTACCATCGAAGCTCCAAAAGAGGATACTCATTGCAAAGGATCATCTCTCTCCTATGCTTGGGGAAAGGTAAGCAAGCATGATGCATTCATCCTGTTTGACTCTAGCTCTACTCACAACTTCATATCAATGGAGTTGGCCACCAAGTTGGGCATTCAAGCTTTCGAGATGGGAGATATTGTAATGGCTGACACAACTTTCAAGGGATAGCAAGCCTCCGTTACTCCCTTGATTGGGAAGTTGAGGCTCCATGTCCAAAGCTATGTCGACAAAGGCGGTGTCTATAGCTACTCACAATGATCCATCCTCTATGATAGATGAGTTAACTACTGACCCTGAATTTAGAGACATAATGTCAGCCCTTGCTTTGGGGAAGAAAGAGGAACCATTCACCTTGCAGGATGGTTATCTTCTCCACGGAAATAGGCTATGTGTTACCCATTCCCTTCGTGAGAAAGTTATGTATGAATCCCAGCTTTTTGAAAGTGAAGAGTAAAGGGGTGTGGCCACATCAGCAAAAATGTGGGTCACTAAGAGCAAAAAAAATACTTTTTTTCAAAAAAATTACTTTTACTTATTTTTTACTTAAAACTTCCCCCCAACATATATACATATGAAAAAATCATTTTTTGATCTTTTTTTAAACCTACAAACACTAAAAGTCCACTTTTTCGAAATAAATCCCCCCCCCCCCCCCCAATTAAAAAAACCTTTGTTCTCTCCTCCTCCTCCTCCTTCCTCTCTCCCTCTCCTCTCCCTCCCTACCCCTTTCTCTCCTCCTCCTCCCCTCTCTCTCCCTCTCCCCCCTACCCCCTTCTCTCCTCCCATGTTCCTCCCTCTCCCTCCCCCCTTTCTGTTTTCATCTTTTGCTTCCTCACGCAACACCTGCCATGGTGCTCACGTGCATCACAAGTCATATGCCTCCACCACCATGTACTTCACACAACAAAAGCCTACATATTTGCTTGTCAGTGGCGTTTGCACCAAAGTCCGCACGTGAGGGTGAGCAGAGGTCATCCTAGGAATGTTGTACCGTCGGTGAGACAAATATTGATGGTTCTTCAATATATTGGGAGGGGAGAAGTAGGATTGTTAGGCTATTGCAATTGATTGTGTAGGGGTGCAGGTGCATCTTTGCATTCATAGATGCACAAATGTCAAGCTCTTTATCTCAAAACAGTGGCATTACAAGAAAGTATTTCCTCTTCAAAGAGGGAGGTCGAAATTCTCCAACAACAATTGCAAGAAAAGAATGTGTACATTATGAAGCTTGCCAATACCATCACATATTTGAAAGAAACACCCCTTGGTAAAGGTAACAATATACTTCTTACTTTTGGTTGTGTTCTTCTTATCATAAACTTTGAAGTCTAAGGTGTTGCCTCTACTTGTTTTGTAGTGCTTGGCACAAAGGTTTCTTTTGTGCACAAATAGTGAAATGGTGCAGGTTAGAGAGATCGAGTGTCACCACTGTTTCTCTAAAACAACTGCCGTTGTTACATCTTGCAGGTAGGTGCTTCAAATCCATGCTTATTAGAGGTGGTAATTTCATCCTAATGTATATTTTAAGATTATTGGATGGAAATACTAGCAAATTGTACATTATATATTTAACAAGTGTCTTTATTATACAGCTTGCAAATGTTGAATTCATACATATTTTTGTTTGAAGAACCTGTCTTTAACGCGTCATGATACAAGGTGACCTCTTACTATGCTAGTTGAGTGGAGTTGTTTGCAAGAATGGCTCAAGGAACTGGCATAACACGAAGCTTTTACGATGGCACAACGCTCTCCTCAAGCAATGTGGCTCCCACTACACCAAAATTCATTATGCTAACATGGAGAGATCCCTAGTAGGACAATACAACAGCTTTTCATCAGTAACACATCCTTTCCTAACATGAGGGCACCCCCACCAAAGATTTTCTTCTGTGATTTACAAAGTTAATGAAAAAAAAAATTGGACTTTTTTGTTTATTGATGTGTAAGAGCACTCTAGGTCTACCATACTTTAGATTGTTTGATAAGTTAAATAAGATTTGTAGTCATTTAAAGTGTAAATTTGTTTTTGTTTGCTAAGATTGTACATGAGAAGACATGATAAAGTACAAGAGATCTTGACGGAATAAACCTCGATGACACACCTCTCCTTGAACCCTTTGATTTCTATCATTGTGAGAAGTCCAAGGGAATCCTATTTTCAAAGTTTTAGCAATAACATTTTTTTGAAAGAAATTTTGGTTATTTTAAAGTTTGTACACAGTCTAGGAGTTCATTTTGATTATTTTCCTTTAGTTTCAAATTTTGACCAAGGGCACTCCTTGGAAGCCACTTTTGAAGGAGATTTTGGGAATGTTTTGTATGTAGGAAAAATACAATCCTTAACACAATAAAAAACATTGGTTCTTTGAGTATTTTCAAATTCCATGTTTTAATGCTCGTTGGAGCCCGTAGGAAAAAGTAAGAAATGTTTGTTTTACATCATTTTTTAAGAAATTACCAGCTTGCACGTTGATTTTTGGAGAATCCGAGCAAGATATGATTTTTTTGCATCACAGCCTAAAAGCTCAACACTAAAAATAAATTATTTTAAAAAAATGGCCGCAGGGGCGCTCAAAATGCCCATCCAGGACTTTTGGATGGGCATTTCACGCACCCTTGTGGCCACTCTTGCTGAGGGCCTTGGGGGCTTTACATGGCAAAAATTTGCAAAATTATTGTGTATGAGCATGAGATAAGGATGTAAGTTAGATGTACAGAGAGCAAGATCTCCCCCCCTGGGACCTTATAATGACAAATAGGGGCTTTTTTTAATGAATGGCCATGATATAGAGGTGTAGCATTTGATGTAATCAGAGCAACCCCCCGCACCCATTTTTCACTGTGTTCAAAGGTCTGGAACATTCACTATGTAAAATTTTCCAATATCATGTGCGTTCAACAGAATGGATTAAAAGTACCCCTTATAGGCCTTATCTACACATGTTTCCGTAACTTTACAAGAATATAAAATCCCTTCTGTTGAACACGTGTGCTATGTTACATATACTTTAGTGAACTTCCCATGTCAAAGGCCTCACAAATCCTTTGCACTAAACATTCAGCACTAGAAATCGACCAAACAAGGAGCCAATTTTTACTTACTTATTTCCACCTCATGTGCTTGGGAATGTTTTGGTTAAGCCATTTCTTTGGTATTTGAAACTACATGTGACCCCTAATGTTATAGTATCCAGCCAAAGGTTTCTTGATTAGCAGTTTACATAGGCTCGAGTGGTACATATCTTCTATGTTAACAATGCATGTATCTATACTTTATGTTTACACTTTCTCTATCCAAATGAGCTACATAGCAAAAATCAAATCGGCAATTTAACAGTTAAGTTCACAAGGTAATAGCTATTGGTATCATCTTTAGCAATACCAAAGAAATGGCTACCAATAGCTCATGAATAGGGATATTTAAGAAGATTTGATACCAAAAACTTGTCAACACTACTCAAAAAGGTGGAAACTCAAAGGCTTTACAATATATGTATGATGAATACATGCATCACACCTTCAAACATATTCTTTGGCATCTACAAAAAGTGTTGGCCACCATATGTCTGCCATTAAAATTGCGCTAGCGGTGGTTTTACTTGAAAAGTGACCTCCAACTAATCCACCATATTCTTGTTCTAGAATGGGTATATATTCATCTTCATTTGCACAAAGAGGCAAATGCTGATCCTTTCCTCTTTGATACAACTGGTTTCCAAAAAGATCATAGTCTCTTGCTTCAGTTTCAATTGCTCTTTGGTGGCGTTTACTCATATCCTCTGGAAATGTTCCGCTTGATAAGTAAGTAACTAGATAGTCACTCCACCTAGGAATGAAAGAAACTTGAAATAATGTCACATGAATATGGGTGCTTGTTTCTAGCATTGAAGACAGTTTTTGACAAATGAGTGTACATCACTCCTCATGGTTGGCCAAAATACTTCAAGTCTCAAGATTCGTTGCATAGTTTGGTCTTTCGCAAAGTGAAGTCCCACTATGGTAATGTGCGCTTGACTTAGGGATTGGGTTTTCTCCTCACGATAATACACAAAATCAATATTCCATCTCGATTCTTTTTGTATAGCCATCCAGCTAGTAACTGATACATAGCCAACTGTCCAATTAATCCGGGTGTAATAGGAAGTGGTATTGGTGGTATTTGAGAATCCACTTGAGCTATGGTCATCAATGAAACCATATCTTCTGACCAACGAGGTATCATTTCCACGGAGAACAGATATGCATTTGTAGATCATTGTCTACCTCTTTTGGTGGTTCTCCTAAAAGAATCCTTCATAAATGATCTGCTCTTTGGTGAGTGGTGCCCTTTTTTACAACTAGAGTGAGATCAAATTCCAAAAGAATGATGAACCATCTCACCATTCTTCATGTATTGCATGGCTTGTTGACCAAGTACAATAAGGCTTGGTGGTCCACAAAAAACACAAATTTGTTTGCTAATAGGTAATGTCTATATTTTTTCATGGCATAGATCATCCATAATCCCTTCCTTTTAGTGGTTGTATAATTTTCTCCTACCACATTCAATTGTCTACTAGCATATGAAATAGGAAAATCAATTATTTTCGTCTCCTAGTTGAGCTAATATACATCTAATGGCAAAATTGGAAGCATCAATATGTATATGGAATATCTTATTCTAGTCTGGTGCTTTCAATATTGGGGCTGAAGTGAGAGCTTGCTTAAGCTTCATGAAGAATTCTTCACATTCATCAGTCCATACAAAGAGTGTAATCAGCTATACATGGGTTTTGCTATTATAACATACATGTAAATGAATCATCTGTAATATCCACAATGTCCCATGAAAGCTTGAACCCTTTGACTATTGTCGATCTGGGCAATTCAGCAATAACATGAATTTTATCTATATTTGTCGCTATGCCATTTGAAGGATTGTTCACATTCATCGATCCATACAAAGAGTGTAATTAGGTTATACATGGGTTTTGCAATTATAGCATACATGTAAATGAATCTTCTATAATATCCACAATGTCCCATGAAGGCTTGAACCCCTTTGACTATTGTCGGTCTGGGCAATTCAACAATAACATGAATTTTATCCATATATGTCGCTATGCCATTTTTAGACACTATATGTCCAAGAATTTTTCCTTGTCTGCCCATAAATGTGCACTTTTCAGGATTTAAGCAAATCCTATAGAGTCTACATTTTTTGAATACCTTTTTGAGGTGTTCAAAATGATCAACCCTGATTGATAAATGTACACATAAATCATCCATATATACTTCCAAGAAATTCCAAAGATATTCTTTAAAATCATGGCTCATCAATCTTTGGAAGGTGGCAGGAGCATTAGTTAATCCGAAAGACATGACCCTATAGGCAAAAATACCCAATTCAGTTACAAAGGCAGTTTTATGTTTATCTTTGGGATCAACCAAAAGTTGATTGTACACCAAAAATCCATTTAAAAAGCTATAAGCTTCTTTTCTTGCAACTCGTTCTAAAACATGCTCGGTAATTGGAAGAGGATAGCTGTCTCTAATGGTGGCTGCGTTCACTTTTTTAAGATTGAACACACTCTTAATTTACCATTTTTCTTGGATACCACCACAATTGGGGACACCCAATCTGTGTGTTCAATTTCATTAATGAATTCAACTTCCGTGAGCTTTTCTATCTCTTCTTTGAACTTTCTGGCAAATGTTTCATTATAAGTATATGGACGTTGTCTACTTGGTTTTGCATCATCTCTCATAGGTATTGTATGTTGACAGATTTCTGGATCAACGCCCTTGAGATCTTTATAAGACCAAGCAAATATATCTTGGTACTCTTTCAATAAGCTTAGCAAAATCTCTTCCTCTTCTTCTGTCAAGTTCTTTGCAATGGAAGTAGGTCTAGGCTCTAGGCTCTTCTGTCAAGTTCTTTGCAATGTAAGTAGGTCTAGGCTCTTCTCTTGATTCGACTAGATCTATCTTCTTTGCATTTTCAGGTCCTTCATATGACTCGCCCTCTTTTCTTAGTTCCCTTACAGTTTGTTCGATTATGATCTTTTGGTCTTGGAGCATTTCACTGGTATACATCTCATTTAATGCTTTCTTTAACTCTTGATATCTCTTCTTTCACTCAACTCAGGTCATGGATGAATCATCATCCTGGTATTTAGGTTTTGATTTAGTTTCCTTTCTCATTTTCCTTGATGTTTTTGATGTTCCTTGTTTGTTTTCTGAAATATATCTACCCATGATTTTTTCTTTGACACAATCATGTGCATCTATCTGCATCAGGAACTATGTCCTGCTAGAAACTGATGGCATAGGTCTAGATTTCAATTTTCTGGTGTCTCTTTTTCTTCAATACCATTTTTTTCTTCTCGATTTTTGGTTTGGAAAGTCAAAAAACTTTTCCTCCCCTCTTTTCATGAGTAATTTGGCTCTCACATGTTCTTTTTCTGACCGCGAATCATCAGATGTAGCTGAATGTTCTTCAAACTCGTCTATGGCATCATAATAGAGGTCTGAGAAGACTTGTTGAGCTTCCAATAAGTCCTTGTCTTTTTGAACTTCATCTTCAATGTAAATGGTTGAAATCATTTGTATGGGAATTAAGTCATAGCCATCCTCATTGCAAAATTGAGTAGGCATAGATGTATTCACACACACACGTCCATTATTGCCAAAATTTGAGTCCACTCAAATGGCTCAAACAAATGCTCTGGAGAGGGTTCAGGTATATAGGCTTCATCAGTGCAATTCCAAGATACATCTTCTCATTTTAAACTCCCTTCAAGTATATAGGCTTCATCAGTGCAATCCCTTTCCAAGATACATCTTCTCGTTTTAAACTCCCATGTTCTGAGGTTCCACGCATCCAAATAGGTGTGGCTTTGTTTAACCAAGATGGAAGCTTTGATTGAGCCGAAGAGACTGAGTCAAATTCTTGTATAGGCATTTTCATGGCATCTATATAAGTGTGATCTTTTAGATTAACCCTTGTGATTGATCCCACTTGCTTCAAGTACAAGTAATTGTTTCCCCAATCCTGGATGAGTTGTACTACTTGTCGCATGAATGGTCTTCCCAAGATGATTTCATAGTTAATTTTCTTTCCAAAATACACTATTGCAAAAGTATGTTGATAATCAATTCCACAGGAACTAACTATCACTTTTTCAAGTAGTCCTAAGGGTCTTTTGATGTGTCCATCAGCCAATTGCAATTTCATTCGAGTTTGTAATGACCGGTTTTCCCCATGATTCCCATACTGCTTTTGTGGCTATGGCTATGCTTGCCCCACTATCCAGTATTGCCATGGTTTCTACATCATTATATCTCACCAGAAGGGTTGTATTTCCTTCTTCCCCTTCATAGTATTCTCCAACTTTGTTCATTGGGATGGATCGAATCTCTCTGTTATCCAATTTGTGTTTCAATTTTTCCAAAAAAATTACTATTAGCCTTGTTATCCCCACCGTCTCTAGATTTTTTTGTAAGTCATTCCATAAATATGGTCTAATTTTTAACAGTTCTCTCAAGGTAAGAGTACATTGGATGGATGTAGACATGATTGAAAGGATGTTGTCTACCTCTAGGGTTTGTTCCGCTCTCTTTATTTGAGTGGTTTTACACACTATGGATTTGGATTCATTGTCTCCTAAGTAAGAGGGTAGTGTTCTCAGAGTCATTGGTTTAGACATTTCTGATGCTTTAGATCGCAATCCCCATACAAGGATTGGATATCTTTGTCCATATCAAGAGGTAAATGGTCTAACCAAACTTCCTCTAAAGGAGAGGACTTGAAGGTTATGCTAGCATCATTAATCTCCCTTAATTTTTCCCATAAATGTCTTGGCCAGTCTTCTTCCACAAACGGAATTCCATCTAAGGCGTCTTCATTGTCAGGCACTATGAGTCCTGGCTCTTTAGTTTCACGGTGGGGTTTTACCACCACTTCGGACTTTTCTTTACTGGGTTCTACCACAAGCTCCCCAAGTTTTGCTAGACTCTCAAGCTTGGGTTTTTGTTTTTCCAACACCTCTTGAGTAATTCTTACCAAATTTTGATAAGCTTCAAGCTTACCTTCCTTATATCTACAGAAGGATAGTTTTTTCATTTGTTTGCCATGTTTTTGCTTGCTTTAAGTTCTGCTTGGTAAGCTTCTAAGGCTGCATCAATAGGCTCACAAATTTTGTCTACTAAAATTGATCCCCTAGATTTCATTGTGGTTTCTTTGATTTCACTTCTCGTTTCTTTCACTTTTTCCTGGAATAGTTTCTTGGATTTTTTCTCGATTTCAGCCCTTTGTTTCTGTTTTCTCATTTCATACCTTTTGTTTCTTTTTTTCTTCATCTTTTAGAAGGAAATTTTAGTGTTCTCTGATTCATCAGAGGAGTTATGTTTCTTTTTCTTAGACTGTGCTCTCACTTGAAATACATTCACTATTGTTTTTTCCTTGTTTAAAGGATTTTTTGGATAGTCTCCAGGGAAGTGTCCCCCTTTTTTGCAACATTGTGTACAAAAAGATTCAATTGGCTTAATGTTCTTGTCAGGTTCTGGGTATTCAATTTCTTAATGATTATCTACACCATAGTTATGGTAGTTTCCAATCCTTGGCTTAATCATGGGTCTTATCATAGGAAGTCTAACACCTTGATTAGATACATAGTACATTGGTGTAAGCTCTGGTGTAGCATAAGTCACAGGTTCTTCCATTGGAGGTGGATGTGAATTATACCACTCTTCTCTACCATTACTATAGATGGACTAGGCTCCACATAAGGTGTAATAGGCAATAGTGCTTGTTCATCTATGACTCCTTCTGAATGCATGTACTTTAAAGGCACTAAATTATGTCCAGGATATGGAGGTTTTTGGCCCAACACTCGTTGTGGTCTTTTCATACCCATCGATGGCCTTTGTACAGGGTCCATATTAGGCTGATATCTGTACATGGATTGTCGTTGTGGCCTCATGGGCACATAATGAACATTTCCATCATACTTTGGTCGGGTCTCATGGTTGGTCCATTTACCTTGATTAGGTGCTTTTTGCATGTTATTCATCATTTCATTTATCCTTTTGAGCATATCTTCTATGGCTGTTAGTGGTGCTGCAACAGCTATTCCCACTTGTGTTGGTTTTGAGGATGTTGTTTTCTCACTCTGAGTGTCCTTAGGAAAATCTTATTCATTGAAAATATCACAATTGTCTACCAAGTCAATAGCATTTGATACACACTCTTCTAGGGTCATATGTTTCTTGCTATACAATATAGCATGAAGCTCTTTGTTCAGCAATCCTTCTAGAAACAATGGGTATTTCTAGTTTTGGGCATCTTGCAATGTATTGTTTCATCCTAGTTGCACAATCCCTAATAGACTCACCTTGTTTCTATTTGAAGCTATAGATTTGAGCTACCGTATTATGTTTGATCCCAATTTTGGAACATGCAGCTACAAATCCCTAAGCTATTGTATTTAATTCCATGATTGACCTTGGTGGAATGTTTTGAAACCATGTCAATGATTTTCCTTCTAATGTCATTCCAAATCCCTCAAATTGAGTGTGCAAATTAAATATGCGTTCTGCTCTTAGCACTTGCTTAAAGCTAGCTAAGTGTTCATATGGATCCCCAGATCCACTGTATTTTTTGACCCATTTTTAAAAATCAGCTAGTCTAACACATCTATTTGGTTCAACTCTAGTTCTTCTAGCAATTGACCCTTTCTCGAGTCCTTCAAACCAATCTGTTTGAAATAGTGACTTACATAGACCTGGATTGGCTTTAGTGTCACCCCAGTTTTCTTTGTGATGAGGTAGGTTTGTATTTTTTAATATTACTTCCAAAAGATCTCTCGCGGAGTTCCTCTCTTGGAATAGTTTCTGGTCCTTGGCCCAATATACAATTTCTTATGGATTATCCTTGGTATTTGGTTTGTTCTACCTCCTCAGGACTCAGATGTCCACAGCTTGACTTTTCAAATTTGGCCACAATTTTCACTTTATAAATCCAAATTACCAAATTTGATATGAATGCTCAATATAACATGATGAAACTGGTGGTATGCTTAGTTGGTCAAAAAGTTGAAAAATAAGGCAGAAGTAAATAATTGTGATTATTTACTTCTGGCAAATTTTTGCATATTTTTTGTCATCTGAGCATATATACTTGTTTAACACTTCAATCTAAGCCTCTGAGTCAAGTTTCACTAAGTTTGAGCAAGATTTACTAAGCAACACTCAAGTTCTCGACAATCAGTACAGAGTTCAGTTTTTCTCAAGGTTTTGGTCTGTTTTGTGATCCAATTTCTATGAGCCTTTACAGAGATGTTTGCAATCATGCATAGAGTCTCTGGTATCAGCCTTGGTCAAATTTAAGCTAAAAGTAAATAATCACAATTATTTACTTTTGGCCTAAAATGAACACTTTTTGAAAAAAAAATCACTGGACACTCTTTTTATGGCCTGTTTTAAGTCTCTGAGTCAAGCCAAAACTTAATTTGGTCAAAAATCTCAAGAAAAAGTAAATAATCTGAGTTTTTGCAAACTCTTGAAAATTTACCTCAAATGCATCCTTAAGCTTACCCACTAGTTCATACAACTTTTAGAGCATAATCTCCATCCGGATTCAGTGGTTGACAGTCTTTTGGTGTTGTTTCAAGTTGAAGACCTGAAATTCTACAACTTCACATAAACAACTAAAAATTGATTCTTCTGGAGAGAGCAATGTTCTGAGATCCCACCTTGGATTCTACTTACCCTACTCCTAGGTTCTACTGCATTGGGGTTGTGGAAAGTGTCCACAAACACTTGTTTTCTTGTTTTTTATGGTTTCCTAAGCCTCGATCTTAAAACTTGTCTCGTCCATCAATCATTCTCAAAATCCTAATCTAGTCTTACAATCATACAAGGTACTTAGCAAGTACAACCTACTTCCAAGTTACCTCTACACAACAAAAGACGACAATCTTAAGCTATGCGGTTTTAAAGAGAAAGTTTAACTCTAGTGAACCTAGAGGAAGTCAAAGGACAACTACACGAGATGCTCGTATTTTCCCTAGTTTAAGTTTATTCGTTTGCCAGCAGCAGCGCCAAATGTGGTACGGGTTTCTAACCTCATTCCTATCTTATTGCACATAGCGAGAACCACGAACATAATTGTCAATCCATGGGACAAAGCTTACTCAACTAGTGCATAGAGGCTACAAGAGGGTTTCAATCTCTTGAAAAACAACAAACAACTCGCATCTAACTCAAGCTAAACTCAAATGATGGAAGTCACCAAAAGCTAATCGCTAATCGGCAAACAAATTATAACCGTTACAGCATCAATTGACATTCAAAAGTTATAAAACTTCTAGGACATGTATATAAGACCTAAGCGCACATGCTTATGGTCTCAAATCTCACTTTAAGTCAAGTACAAAAATGACGATTATTAACAGCAGTGAGTTTTTGACCTCGTCGTTTTCGACCCAAAATGCATCTAAATGCTTAGCAATGATGCCCCAATACTCAATATATGCTTACTTTGTGATTTCCTAGCTTAAATTCCTACTTATGATGAAATTAGGCCACGGGTCGGCGACGCCAAAAGCTACGGATTACCATGAAATGTTTATGTCAATGCGTAGATCTCTTACCTGCGGTTGCAACGCAACAGACGGCACTGCAATGTGACAATCGAGAAGGGAGTAGGAAGCACGAGAAGGAGAGAAGTGAGCACCGTTAGCTCACATTGTCTTTCTATTATCCAGAAACTTGAAATTAACTTACAAAAATTGACCTTTATACCTTAGCCAAGGTTTCTTTGGTCAAAACTAATAATTTGGGAGCTCTAACTAAAGATAGGCTGAAACAATCTGGAAGCTTGTAGCCCCTGCTCATCGATTACACTATCCATCTGGAAAATACGAGTGACAACATTCTCGATTTATCAAAATAATAAGTGTTTTTACAATAAAAGCTCCGAAAAATGTTATCCAAGTTAGCTTGCTTCTACCATCAGCCCTGTGGTGAGATATAGACTACTCCACCACACGAGTGAGAATCTAAGTCTGTCCTAAAACCCTATTCTACAGTGAGCTAAGTGGATGCACAGCACAAGAAAAGTGACTAGTTTCTACCCACTTTTGGAGTAAGCTTGATGGCTACACACCACCAAGTGGTCTATAACCTGCAAGCCAACCTATGGCAAGAGAAAAACAATTTCACCACATGAGTTTGGAACAACACACAAAAACAAGTTAGAAGAAATGTTAACAGCTCCAAAATTATACCTCAAGCTCAGTTGTTTGTTGCTTGTGAGAAACAATGTCTTGCCATAGCTTTTGAGTGTTTTGGGGATCAAAGAAGTATCACTTGAAATTATCAATTACTTCCTTATAGTTTCCCTTAACCTCCTGAGATAGAGAGTCAAACCAAGTGCTAGCATTCTTCCTCAAAACTACCTCAAACATTTCTAAGCATTCATCATCTCCTATCACTCTTTTTATGCGGCAAGCCATTTTAAAATTTGCCAATAATAGCTCGGCATCCTTGCCAGGATCTCCAAAGAAGAGTGGATATCTTGACATTTGGCGTTGGGCCTCCATTGAATCGATTTCAAAGTGACACAAGTTTTTTTTTCTTTCTTACAAAAAGTTACACAATAATGTTTTCTAAATTGCAATCTATTCTACAACAAAATAAAAATATGCACATCAAATGATCTATGATAGTCAAGAAGAGGCAGGATGACAGGATTTGGTGACGCAAGAATTTTTCCTACTCTTTGGGCACAAAACATGAACACCATACGTTGTTGAAAATGAGTCTTCTACTAACTGCAATGTTTATTCGAATGTGTGGAGTGAAATGAAAGGGGAAAACCTCTATTTATGAGCCATTATCCATAGTCTATGCATGACCTAATGCTTAAAACAAAACAAAAATATAGACATCCAAACTAATGTCGTACCTAATGAGAGGCAAAATAAAAGGATTTACCGATGAGTTTATCTCAAGCAACCTAAGAGGGTACAAAATTCTACGAATTACTCGTTGAAATTGTAATTTAGTGCTTACAATGATATTCACCTTTTGCCTTGAAATGGAGACAAACAGGTCATACAAATCTTCATGATTCATGCAAGCTACTTGATTACTCTAAAGGCTAAGTATTCACAACAACAGACACAGGCCCGCCTCCATGGGGGCACCAGATTGAGGCCATCTGGAGCAGGCAACAAGAGAGACAACCTCTAAAAACCCCTCAAGGCTCTCATGTCGTTCAATTGGGGCTCGGGCAACCACAAGGACAACACAACAACAAACCCATATCCAAACCCAAACAAGATAGGGGCACCACTTATTTATGGGATGCGAACTAGGATGCAAGAGAGATTTTGTCACAACCAAGAGGAGATGCAACAAAATGCACACAAGAAATCTCACACAAAGACACACCCAAATGGCACAAGAGAGAGTCCAAGCAATGGGAAGAAAGAGACAGAGAAGGGGATTTTGTGCAAATACCTGATTGACAACTTGCAAGGTAAGGATGTATACTTATCACACTATCACGGAGCTTGTATAAACTAAACCAACAATTAGTGAATGGTAAACATTGCTAGCACACACACATTGTCTTAGGGTGTGGGAAACCTCTCATCACAAAACCCTCTTACAATGAACAAGAAACTTTGTAATAAAAACACACTGACCACTTTCTCAAACAAGCTCATGACGCAACTTAAAAGATACGAGTGGCCTTGCATTCACCAAACCACGCGGCACAAGTGAAGGACAACGATTATAGAACCAGGACACGCCTTTGAAGCACGAAAATGGAAGAGCATATACAATAATAATTATTTTAAATAGGGCACTCACACTCTCTCACTTGCAATGTGTAGCATAAAAGCTTCTGTCACACCAAGTGCAAGACTCACAAAGTAGTTGCTACACTTAAGTCTCTCCGCACGCCTATAGTGTTGGGGTGCTATGTGAAATCTTGAAGATGGTTTTACAAGAAGGGGAGGGGCCTATTTATATGTTGGAGACCCCTCATTAAGATTATTGAAAATCCTAATTTACAAGCTAACATATCAAAATTATGATTTTTTAAAAAATATCAAATGCATGCCTTCTTTGTCTGCTTGAGTCATGGATGTGGGCTCAAGAGAGCGCATTATTGATGGTAGATAAGATGAAAGTAAATTTTTAAGAGGAGAGAGAGAGAGAGAGAGAGTTTTTATTATATGTACATGTCTTGAGGGAAGGTGCTTTTAGAGTTGGGTTAATGGGTGTTTGTGCTAGTTGGTTAGTAGTTAGTGTTAGCAATTACTAGAAAAAGTTAGTAATATATTTACAAAGGGTAGAATGACTTGAAGGGCTGAAGAAGGAGGAGTGAATGAGATGGATGAAGCGTTGAGATATCTTAGACTCACCTGTGTGTAGATTTTCAAAAGTGATCGTCAGTCTTCTTCATCTTCTTTTCTTCACGCCACCGCCATAGTTGAACACCTCCAAGAATATGAGGGTTTTTTATTGATTAAAAAACCCCCATTTTGTAGATTTCTAAGCATGTTTAGGTTGCTAGACTTTTATGCACTATAAAAAAGATGAAACAAAATTGTAGTATGGGAGTAATAGAGAGGGATATGGAGATAGTGTTTGTAGGTAGAGCTTCAAAACAGAGCTATGGGTGTGAGAGGGGAGGCTTTAAATGGTGAAGAGGATGAGAGAAAACCTTAGAAGTTGCAAGTTTGAGTAAGGAATAGAGATAAATGAGTGTGTGTGTGTGTGTGTGTGTGTGTGTGTGTGTGTGTGGAAGTAGGGAAGGAGGTGAGAGAAGACTATGGGCTACTTGTGAGAAAAGTGGGCAGACTTGGGTCCACCAAAACAAATCTATCACACCGGTGGTAGCTCCAAAAAGAATCAAATTTTTTTAGATGATTATTCAGCTTTTGGTCCACATTTTGTTTTTAAACCACCGCTTCATATTTGGAGTGGGGATGGATATAAAAAATCCCACCAAAATGCATATTTTTCTTCACGAAAAAGTTTTCAATGGCCCCCCCTTTTGTTGAATTTGCATAAGGCTCCAAAGGTAAGCCCCTCCTTGCATGAGAACATGACCTAATAGATTTTTAGAGGTTTGAAAATATGCATGCTTGTGGATTATGCGTATATATAATATATGGATAAATAATTCATGGAATTTAAAATAGTGTGACTTTTATATATAAAAAATAAATAAAAGAAAGTATCAAGAATCAAATGAGGAGTGACCTCATTTATTTTTATTGATGTATATTTATTTACAAGAGGTAAGAATTATACCTATAGGAAATAGGAATTTAGTGAAAGGCAATGACTGATGGTGAAAGGTATTTTATACATGGTAAGAAAGATCATGGTAATGGTGAGTAAATGTACATAGCATACTTAGATAAATAACACACATCTAAGCATACATATTTAAATAAATACCAAAAACAAATATAATAAAAATGTCCATATATTTAGGCTCTATATACAATGAAATACTTATACACAAAAAGGTCGTAATATATTTTGGCTTTTATTTTTATTTATTTTTTTGGCTCAACTAGCCCACTGACTAGCTAAGTGAGTGTTTTTAAGGAGATATAGGAAAAGTTCCCTAACTCACACATGCCTATGTACAGTGAAAGGGTGAAGATAGCCACAGTGTTTGGATAATTTTGATAGGGTGAGGTAGCTCACTATGGCAAGTACGGAAAGCCAAAAAACAGCTATCATTAGCCCTCCCCCAGGATGATGGTATATTCATGTACCATCAAAAGGCATCTTTTCCAATGAAATTGGTTTCGAGCTATTTGTGGTGTTTTGTGTCTCAAACAAGTCTTTCTTTGCACCATTAGCCTTCTCCACCAAACCATTTGATTGTGGGTAGTAGGGTGTGCTCTGACAATGTAGAATGTGAAGCTCTTCACAAACTTCTGTGAGTAAACCTTTCCTAAACCCTGGACCATTATCAAAAACAATCTCCAAAGGTGTGCTAAATCTACAAAAAATATTAGTGTAGACAAACCTGCTTACTGTTTTCCCATTTACCCTTGCCACACTTTGAGCCTCTACCCACCTAGTCATGTAGTCTAGAGCCAGTAGAATGTAGAGTTTACTATTTTTTGTTCTAGACAGAGGACCCATAGCATCAATGCTCCACTTTTCAAAGGGTCCATTTGCAAGCACAATTTGCCTTGGACCATGTACTAATCTTCTATTCCCATTTACCTGACAGTTGTAACAACGTTTACACCAACATTGGACATCCACATACAGACTTGGTCAAACATACCCTGCAAGCAGAATCTTCTTCACGGTTAACTCTTGGGAAAAATGACCACCACATGCCTCTTCATGTAAACCTTTTAAAATGACTAGAATTTCCTCAATAGTTGTTACTCTTATGCACACTTGATCCTTCCCTTTTTGATAGAGGGAGCCTTCTAGGAAGAGATAAATACTTGCCTTCTTCATGAGTCTCCTCTTCTGAGCTTTTGTGAAGTCTTGTGAAACTCACCCTACAAAATGTATCCAATAATGGGATCCAATGAATCCAATCCCTGGTATCTCAGTTGCTTGAGATCTGCTACCACCATGATGACATGCACTTCTTTCACAACACATGTATCTGCTTGTTGTGCAAGTAAATCGGCATCTTCATTTTGTTTCCTAGGAATATGATATAGTTGCAAGTTTTCAAACTAATTAAACAACCTATGAATGGCATAAACTTTTGTCCTTAGGCTTTCATTATTGCATGCCCAAATGCCTAAAATCTGCTTCACAATGAGAAGTGCATCCCATTTTACCATGAGACATTGTACACCTTGGTTGATGCACATCTTCAAACCATGAAGTAGTATGCCGTACTCTGCTTCATTGTTGCTAGTTGAACCTGGTAGATTGACCTTCTCCTTCATGAGAACCTCTCCACTTGGGTTGAGAAACACTAGCCCTCTCCCTGTTTTTCCTTTGGCTCGTCAAAAAGCTCCATCAAAGAACATGGTAAAAGCATTAGGAATACTTTTTGGTGGTGGCAATGGTAGGGTCTTTACTTGAGGCACCGTAGTCTCCTTCTCATGTACCCTATAAGTGAGAATCCCTGTCAATTGTGCACGCACACTATCTTCTACCTTGAAAGAGTATTGGAACTCTTGCAACTCCATAATCCACTTCGAGATCCTAGTACTAAGATTCATTTGAGATGACACCCAAGGGAACAAATTTTTTGCAATGAGAATTTCAAAAGAAGTTTTTGGTAGCAAGTATGATCTAAACTTCCTCACCACAAACATGGGAGAAAGAATCATGAGTTTTGCTTCTATGTAGCCTCTCTCCAAAGCATTAATGAACCTACTAGCAAAGTAGATGGGTCACACCCTTGTACTGTGGGGATCTTATTGTAACAAAATAGCCCCAATTGTTTCCTTCCCAATGCTAGAGATAACAAAAAATGTGTACTCCCAACAAGGAGGCATGAGTGTTGGTAGTTCTGATAGAATGACTTTAATGTTACAAAAATATTCTTCAAGCTCGTCAAACCGAACAAACTCAACTTGTTGTGTCAACTTTTGCAAAGGGTGAAGTAACTTTGAGGCTAAGCTAATGAAGCGTGACATATACTTCACCTTTTGAATGAATGAGATGACCTCCTTAAGACTCTTGGGTGTGATGGCAACTCAATAAGAGCCTTTGCCTTTGAAGGATCCACCTCGATGCCTTTGTAAGAAACTTTGTGACCAAGCAAGATCACTTCATCATCACCTATGTGGCACTTGTTGGGGTTGAGTTGACCTTCCATGTCATAGAGCTTCTTCAATCCTTCTTCTACCCTCTGTAGATGCAACGACTTTGAGCTATAAATGCAAAAATTATCAATGAACACCCTAATTGACTTTCCAAAGAATGCTTGAAACACCATGTTCATGAATCATTGGAAAGTTGCAAGAGCATTTGTTAGGCCAAATGGCATGACTCTAAAAGCATAACAACCCCAAGGAGTGATGAAGGTTGTTTTCAACGGATCTTCCAACGCAATAGCTATTTGAAAGTACCCTGAGTAGCCATCACACATAGTGTACTTCTCATGAACAGCTACCTCATTAAGTATCTCATCTTGAAATGGGAGGGGAAAGTGATGTCTTTTTGTTGCCTCATTCAATGGACGATAATCCACACACCCACTTGCACAACAACGAGAGAGACCCACTCTGAATTATCCACTAGATAAATAAAACCTGTTGCAAGAAGCTTTCTTACCTCCTTGAGTAGAGCCTGCTCCTTGATAACTCCTAGCCTTCGTAGCTTCTGAGATTTAGGTGTGGCCTCAAGCTTTAACTCAATCTTGTGCTAAACATCATCTACCCCACGCACATCTGTGTAGTCTTTAGCAAAAAGCCTAGGAAAATTCCTTAGCACACATTTGAACTCCTCTCTTTCTTCCTTTGTAAGTGTTGTTGATAGCATACCTTCTATCATTCCTTCATCTTCCACACCTTGGTTCTCATGAGGCCCTACCTCTTCCAAGCCTTCACAAGAGTTTTCTTGGTTGCTTGGCTTAAACCTTACTCCCATGACTTCGATGGAGAACTCCTCTTCAGTAATTTTGCCATTACTTTATTCTTCTGAAGTGATATTGGTCCAATCTTCCTCCATCTCACTTTGAGATGATTCTTCATGGAGATCCTCTTGGCGTTGCTCCTTCATGTCAAATACAACCTTCTTATGATTTTCATTCCTGCAAATTGACTTTCCACTCTCCCAATCCTGCAAAGCTTGCATTTTCACTAGCCATGGTCTTCCTAGGAGGATAAATGGGTAACCATTTCCTTTGGTAGACATAACATAGAAATCCATTGCCTTCTTAACGCCAAAGGCCTTCAAAAAAATATTTTTACAAATGTCTACGCACCTAGCCTTGCTATTGTTGTCCATTCTTATTTTGATTTTAGGTGTCTCATGGATGTGCATGCTTAGTCTCTGCATGAGTCCCTCTGTCATGATGCAAATTTGTGCACCCCCATCCACTAGACCTTTCCTAACTAACCTTCCTTTGATGTAACAGTCTAGCACTTGTGTAATGTCCTCATTCATTTTAGCTTGTGCAATTTTTACCACAGGGACACACTCTTTTACCTTTCTCCTAGTGCTAAATTCCTTCATTAAATCCCTCCTAACTTGTGGACATAATGCAAGAAATTGAGTCCATGAGATATCAGGACCCTTACCTCTCATGTCTTCTAGCGGGTTGTATGGAGCCATACCATGTCCAAGAGGGAAGTCTTGGAGGTTGATATGACGTCGAGTTCTTTTGGCTTCCTTGGTCTCCTTTGCCTTCTTGCCTCATCTATGGTCACTCTGTGATGTGACTCTTTCTTTCTCCTTTACTTTTCCATGGCCACGCTTAATGCCATTTTCTTCCATGTCAATCTTGTTTGAATTTGTCACCTCTACCACATGCACATCTAGATCCAGAAAAAGTGAAAGTCCTTCCACTCCTCGTGGAGGTGGTCTTGCTCCATTTGTTCATTGACTAGTTCCTTCACGTGCATTCATCACTAGGTAATTCAATTTAGGTCTCCCTAGCTCTCCATGGGGCCAAGGACATTATCATCCCATGTCTAGACTCTCCGCAATCCAAACATTGCAAAAGTCACCTAGGTTGTGGCTCTTGCTCCTCTGCTTTCTTTGTTTGTCCCTTGGGACCTACAGCTTGTGCAAGGTGAATTGATAAGTTGCTCAAGGATTCATTTAGCTTCTCAATCACCTCAGTTTTGTAGAGTGCGCAGGTGATGGAGAAGGTAGGAAAGAAAACTACGCACACACATCGAGACACGCACACACACACACAATCATTACCTTGCAGCAGCCATTCAACATGCTGCTCTCACTTTCTTCTTCTCTTTGAACTATTATTCAAAGTATATTTACAACATAGTATAGTCAGTGTCCGGCCGCCCATAGCACAATGGACATATTCTTTAACACTCCCCCTCAAGCTCAGAGTGATCTTGCATATGATGGATTCCCAATGCTTCACGAAAGTAGCAAAACTTCTCCTTTCCAAGAGCTTTTGTAAATATATCGGCAACTTGATCATTTGTCTTCACATACACCAAATCAATCTCACCTGCCAAAACTTTTTCTCTAATGAAGTAATAATGTACTTCAATGTGTTTAGTGCGAGCATGGTAGACTGGATTCTTTGCCAACATGATGTTGCTAATATTGTCACAATTTATAATGACACTGTCAAGATAGTCAAAACCAAAGTCTACCATAAGTACTCTCAACCATGTCTCTTCACATGCTGCCAAAGCTGCTCCACGATATTCAGCTTCTGTACTTGATAATGCTACAGTTGATTGCTTCTTGCTACTCCAACTTATCATACCATTGCCAATGGAAAATGCATAACCACTTGTAGATCTTCTATCCATAAAATCTCCTGCCCAATCTGCATTTGTGTAACCATAAAGACAAAGATTCCCATTCTTATCATAAAACATTCCATGATACTGACAGTGGCTTTCACATATCTCATAATCCGTCTTACTGCATCAAGATGACTTTTACATGGCTTTTGCATGAATTGACTCACAACACCCACTCTATAACTCAAATCTAGCCTTGTTATTGTCAAGTAAATAAGGCTTCCAACCATCTTGCGGTACATAGTGACATCCTCAATGTAATGTCCATCATCAAACAACTTCACATTTTGATCAAGAGGTGTATCAACCGGTTTGCACGCTGTCATTCCATACTTCTCATGCATATCCAACTCGTATTGTCTTTGTATCATCCAAATTCCTGATAAAGTGTTGACAATTTCAATTCCCAAGAAATATCTCAACTCACCAAGGTCCTTCATGTTGAATTCTCTCAACAAACTCTTCTTGACATGCAAAATTTTCTCATCATGACTTCCAGTGAGAATCAAGTCATCAACATAGATAACAATAGCGACGATCTCTCCATCAACATGCTCTAAAAACAATGAGTGATCAGCAGTAGACTGTTTAAATCCAATCTTCTTCAAGAATCTGATTATCTTTTCACACCAAGCTCTAGATGCGTGCTTCAAACCATACAGTGCTTTCTTCAACTTACACACATAATATGGAAACTCTGGGTGTTGATGACCCTCTGGCTGTATCGTATAAGCTCCTTCTTCCAAGTCACCATTCAAGAATGTGTTATCGACATCCATTTGCCGTAACTTCCAACCGAACATACTTGCCATTGCTATCACCAATCTGTCTATTGTCATCTTTGCAACTGGACTAAATGTCTCATCATAATCAAGACCTTTTGTTTGTGCATAACCTTTAGCAACAAGCCTCGCTTTGTATCTTTCCACACTACCATCTGACTTGCACTTGAATTTGTATACCCATTTTGAACCAATTGCTTTCTTTCCACTTGGCAAGCAAACCAAATCCCAAGTGTCATTCTTCACAAGAGCATCCATCTCATCATCCATAGCTGACTCCCATTCTGATTTTCCAATTGCCTCTTGAAAACATGTAGGCTCTTTACGTTGCACACGTGAAACCATGTATGCATAATGTGTACGCATGTAACCGTTGTATGTCAATCCATCAACTGGATAACGCACCCTCTCTGATATTCTCAACTGTGGTGCACTCTTCTCTTCAACTCTTGCATATGGGGGTACATATTTCTCAGCATGCTTACTGTCAGGTGTCCTCAAATGTGGTAAACCATGCTCTTCATCGAAGCTTTCATCTCCAGAACTCTCTTCAACCACTTTTTTCTTGCCTTTCTCGTCTTGCTTCTTATCTCGCAAACGACCACTCCATGGGTTGACACTTCCTGTACTCTCCTCTACCATATGTGGTCTTGAAATAGTTCTTGTTGATGGTCCTGGCTTATCAACAACATGACGCACATTCTTTTGCTCTTCATACTCATCTTCTATCAACATTGGCTTTGGTTTATACCATGGTTCATGCTCACAAAATCTGACATCTCTACTGACATAAACTTGTCTTGTCGTAGGATCATAACACTTGTAACCTTTCTTTTCAACTGGATGGCCCAAGAATATACACTTCACTGCCTTTGGCTCCATCTTCTTTCTTGCTTCATTTGGCACATGAACATAGCAAACACATCCAAAAACTTTCATGTAAGAAATTGTTGGCTTGATCCCATAAAGTCTCTCATAAGGTGAAATTTCATGAATGGCAGTTGTTGGTGTTCGATTCATAATGTGTACTGCTGTATGAACTGCTTCAGCCCAATATGTTAATAGCATATTCATCTCATTCATCATGGCTCTTGTAATCTCTGCTATGACTCTATTCTTTCTGTCAGCAACTCCATTTTGTTGTGGTGTGTATTTGCAAGTAATCTGTCTTCTTATGCCTTGTTCACGTAAGTAATCATCAAAAATGTGTGACATGTACTCTCCCCCTCCATCTGTACATGGGAATTTAATTTGACAACCATTCGCTTTCTCAACCATAACTTTGAACTCCAAGAATACCTCAAATGCCTCTGACTTTGCCTTTAGAAAGTAAACCCATGTCATTCTGTTGTAATCATCCGTGAATGTGATAAAATATCGACAACCATTTGGTGTATCATGATCACAAGGTCCCCAAATATCTGAATGAACAATTTCCAAAGGACTTTGGCTAATTATCCCCCTCTTTGGAAATGGTAAACGAGATTTCTTTCCAAATTGACAAGCTTCACAAACATGATCAAAATTCAATCTGCCAAACTTTGGTAATCCACGTACAATTTGATTTGATTGCATATGCTTTAGTCTTCTAAAATTGACATGACCGATCCTCTTATGCCATAACTCTGCCCAATCATCTTGAGTGGGTGATTTGTTTGCATACATACCACTGTGTAAACATGGATCTCCAGCTTCCAATGAGAACAAGCGACCTTTCTTTCTTCCACGTGCCAATATCTTGCCTGGTCTGCCTTTGTGAAACTCCTCTATGAAGCAGCCATAACGATTAAAACGGACTTGCAACCCTTGATTTGTCATCTGTCCAAGTGATGCTAAATTCTTTGTGATTGAAGGCACATATAGAACATCTCCCAATGTGTTGTATGTCCCGTCTTTTTCTAGCAATGGAACTGAACCAACATGCGTAATCCGATGCATAGTATGATCACCTGTAGCGACAAACTCATCCTCTTCTAACTTCTCTTTTCTGTCAAACCATTCACCATGATATGTCATATGATTTGTGGCACCACTATCTAAATACCAATCATCTGTATGATGTGGCTCCACCATGCTTCCAACAACATGCTCCATAGGAAATAAATGTCCACTCGCTCTATTGTCATATATATTTTGATAATGAGGATTGTATCCAGCAAAGTTTCCTCCATGTCTGCCATAACCTCGGCCTCTTCCACCATGATCACGATTTTGATTTAGCCTTGTGTAACATTCTCTTTCAAAGTGACCATAAATGCCACATCTGTTACAATATCCATCTCTTTGAGGATGTACAAATCGTCCACCTCCACGTCCACGAGGTCGGGCTCTCCCCCTACCTCTTTGGCTATAATCATTGTAACTTTGACTTTGTTGGTTTTGCCATTGACCTCTTCCAGCATTGTTTCCACGACCATAGTTTCCTCTTCCACCTCTATTGTTTCCACGACCTCTAGAGTAAAACACCTGATTTCTAGAATTGTTATTTGATGTAGAAGGACCTGACTTGCCTAACTTCACCTCTTCTTGCAAACAAAGGTTTACTAACTCTTCAAAATCATGCATGTGTCCTCGAACAGATATAGATGTATCCAATGACTTGTATTCCGGTCCCAAACCATTCAATGTCACTGAAACTAAGTCATCATCTGGAACTTCAACATTAATGCTCGCAAGATCTTCCTGTATTTGCTTTTTCTCTGTCACATAATCTGATATGGATCCATTTCCTCGCCATACACAATGTAACCTTTGCTTCAAGTGAACTTTTTGTGGTTCTGTATTGGAGTTGTTCATTCTTGCTAGTATCTCCCATGCTTCCTTTGGAGATTGAGCCTTCTTCACATGTGGTATAAAGAAGTCACTAATGCATAGTGAAATCCAATGCATCACTTTCCTTGAATTCTCGATCCACTTCTTGTAAGCTTCTACTCCTGCTTGCCATGTTTTATGTGCTTCAACATTCTCTCTATTTGGTTCCAAACCAACCTTGGGACACTCTTGTTCACCTGTAAAGTAGTCCCATAAACTTTTGCCCATGATAAAGTTCTCCATCATGTAAGACCATATGCTGTAGTTCTCTCTGGTCAGCTTCTCTCCAACAATCTGTGTGACTTGAGTTGAACTTTCTGCCATCTTCACTCTCTCAATTGCTTCCAAAGGGTTTTGACAAAATTTCGGCAGAGTTTTGTTTGTATTTGGACAATATCTCAAGTGACAATCTCAACCAAAGTTCTCATAAACACTGACAGAAAATCTCTCACTTCCAAGGAAAAATCCACTGACTCACTTTGCCACACTGACTCAATACTATGCATAAATACTCTAAAACAATGTACACATGGACCTGTATGCAAATGCAATCCATACGCTGTCATGTACCACATATCCATACATCCACCTTCTTCCCATAGTCGTAAACGACATATGAGGTCTTTCGCGGGGCCACTCAGGGGTTCGCTCCAGTACCTAATCCACCTTGCCAAGGTACCAAAGCTCCCAAGGCAAGGCTTCAAAAAACCTCACTTGACCCTCACAAAGGCTACATTTTTCCAAAATACATTAACCGCATATCCATACATAACCACAAAGTACTCAATCTGACAATATAACTGCCTCAACTTCTTTCCACAACCTTTCTTACATAGGCGGTTGTCCATAACGGACCCACAACAACCAAACATAATCTTCAATAACACAATATCATGATGCAAAAGCTCTATGTCGCTCTCACCTGCAACCTGTAAATCTACTGTCGAGTGCAAAATTGGAAATCTCCTATGCTTGTGTAAGCTGGCTGTTTGCTACAAAAAATTGTAGATTTTGGCAAATTTGAGTATGCCAATGCGTCTGGAATACCCAAAAACATAAAAATAGACTCCTGGATCACTGTATTCCGAGTTCGGGTGAGAGAGTTATGACCGAAAAGGTCCTACACACTTATAGAAGTTATGTTGATCCCGTTTATCAGTTTTTGTGTTTGTGCCTTGAGAAACACAAAAATTTGAGTTGAAGGGTATAGTGGTTGGTATGGCTCCTAATGAGCTAGATAACCACTCATCAAATATCCATGAACATCACCTTGAGGTGTGGCATGGTATGATTGGTACGTCTCTTCATTTTCTCTAAAATCCACAATCAAGGGTGTTGCACAATTTCTTGGCTTTGCATATATCACATATCTCTTAGTACAATTGGAAAGCCTTGTGGTTGATGATTTTACATGGTTGAGGTCACTCAAAACTCTCAAGATTGTCCTTGAAAAGCTCAGTTTGGCCTAGTGCAAACCCTTTTTGCCTCTTGTCAAGTCCCTTCAAAGTCAGATCTTGGTGGCCTTCAAGATCTAGGATTCCTATATTTTGGACACCCCAAAAGTTTGGAATTGAGAATTCTATTTAAAAACGGCTTCAAATCTAAAACCTAACTTGATTTGGACCTGTGTATCAAAAGCTAGAGCAGTTTTGGTGAACTGGACTTGAAACAACAAGGAAAACAATTTCAAGACCAAGAAACGGGAAGTTATTTTACTTGTAGCTTGGCCCTCAAAGGGTATATTTGACCTAAACTTGAAATACTGGATGTACTCAAGTAATTGTATAGGTTTATAAACTCAAATACCCCCCTATGAAGAGGCACATGGATCACAATCCATGTCAAATATGAAAAATTTTAAAATTTGACTACATAGATTTATTCACAATGATGAAATATATGATCTTCATTAATTTGTGTTCAAGTTGGATCTCTTTTGCTTGTCCAAATTATCAATATATATATCAGACAATCCGATTCCAATTAAGCTTGGATGACACACTTCTACTTGTACAAATTCAACTCTAAGAAGTCCAATGGACTTCAAAAGACAAGCAAAAGACTAGGCCCAACTATGGTATCAACCCTGTCTCATTTGGCTGAAATTCTTGGATCACAATCCAAATTTTGCAAGATTTTGACTTGAGATTTCACAAATTGACTATCCATTATGTATAGACAACAATGGAGTTATCTATGTTTCAATATCTTCAGTTGCGTAGGGTACATGCAATGCGATCCATGTTCTAGGGCATTTGGAATTTAAATTTTACTAACAGCTAGAAGATGCTCTTTGCAGGCTATTTCCCAAAATTGTAGTTGATTTGGATGCCAAATTTTAGTTTCTATTGTGTTTTGTAGTTTCTAGAGTGTTCTCCCTATTTCCTTATTATGAAGAGATTTTCACATACAGGCTTTTTGAAATTAAAAAGGTTGGATATGGTCTTAAGAAACACCTATGTACGCAGTTTTCCAAGTTTTTGGTGTGAGATACATAAGTCGCAATTCATGCCTTTAACATATGGACTTGATCTCTTGGTAGCCTCTTACACTCTATGTCTACGAGCTATATTCACAAATTCTCTACAACTTGGACTTAATTTGATGGGTCAAATCTTAGTTCTTTGGTTTGCACTGAGATTTTTGTTGCTAGGTTTGTCTATATTTGGAAATTTTCCTTAATTTGTTTTAGCTTTTTTGGTCACAAATCCCTCTAGGTAGTTTTCTCTATGTTGGCTCTTTGTAGTGGTTACTTTTTTGTCCAAACGTCACCCCAAGATACATGAATTGTGATTCATGTTTGGCATGATCTAGCTTCAAGAATTATACCACTTGTAGAGGAGGGCATTTGTAGTTGATTGCAAGAAAAAAATAATTAAATTGAACACCAAAGACTCAAAATTCCCTAGTATTTTGGTTTGATGAGTTTGACTTTAAGGTTTTCCCTAGTTTCTTGGTTTTGATGTGGTTTCAGAATTTTTTTTCTACCCAAATTTTTTGAATTGGTTGTTTTTCTCTAAGGTACATGAATCGTGATCCATCGTTTTTCACAAAATTGGAAAAAACTTATCAGATATGCTCCTCACTTTATATGGAAGCTAGATTCATCAACTAGCTATAATTTGGATTTGATTTGCCCTATTTCTCGATACTTCTTTAGACTTCAAGGACTTTTGGTCTTTTTGCCAAAAATATGGTTTTGGCCATAGTTTTCTTTGACTTTTGTAGCCCAAAGTATATTTGCCCACTTAACTTACTCTTATGAACTTGACATGCAAGAAATAAAAGAAATGAACAAAACTTGAAAAAATGTCTAATGTTGGTGGAATGCACAACTCTAATAGTTAGTGATTGAAATGCTTTTTTTTTCGCTCAATCAAAGACCTCTTGCTACCAAATGAAAGAACCAGCTAGTTGTCATCTCCTAGACTCAAGTGACAAAGCCTCATTTCACCACTATGTTGCTAGTGAAATGGAATGGGTTTTTAACACTAGTTTGATACCAAAACGGGACACTTCAGTGTCCTTTTTTTACAAATTAAATTAAATGCTACTTGCATTAGATGGTGTATGTAAGAAAACCCTCTTGATATGTTTAAATATGTTAGCTATAGAGTATTTTAAAAATATAACCTTGAATTTTAGAATCTACCATGATCAAGAACTATACACATAAAGCTAACAATCGTAAGACTGCAATTGATGCTTTGAAGAAATCGACTTTATAAACTCAAGAAAAAATGAAGCAACCTTGTAGAAAATTTTATGTGACTCTTCCACAATTGTGCTATAATAGATAATTGAAATTTTCTAGTGCAAAAAAAAACACTTTAGAGTATATAAAATAATGGGAAGTTCTACGTGTTTGATACAAAGAAAAATATGTTTTTCATGTATTTGTAATTTTTAGAAAGTGATACATTGCTTACCCTTTACATTGAGGACTCAATATGGCAAGTAGAAGGGATTTCGTATGCAACAATTATTGGATCATTTTGAATATTCAAAATTGCATAAGAGAAAACTTTGATATTTTCATTCTTGAGACATAAGCATTCAAAACTTGGGCTCGCCAGGCTTTTTCCTTTTCCTTGCATGCCTACAAGGAAAACACAAAAGCTTGATGGGCCCACAAGGAAAGATCAAAATCTTGACAGGCTTTTTGTGGGTTTCCAGGTTGCACTTAATGGCTTGGAAGTGATTACATAACTTGTGATCATGCTAATATAATAATATCACATAATGACCATAATAAATTTCACATAATCACATAAATATGAAATCCCTATAAGAGTTCCAGTACATTCAAGTTTTCAAAAATGGTGGCATGAAGATACAAGTATTGTAACTTGGGTAGCCTGCCTTGACATATTTATCCTATTGCTTTGGTAGTCCCCCATTTGGATTTTCATGTGGACTTGCCATTGCACCTTCTTCACACCTCTACTTTGTCTCCCATATGTGGTCCTAACCAATCTTCTTGAGCTCCTCATTACTGCACGCTACTATTGTTATAGCTTGTTTCTGTTGTGCATCCTACTAGTTGTGACCCCTTCATTTCTATGACAAGCATTATAATAATCCTCCATCTATACCACATTTTTGCTTTTTTCCATCTCAATATGACCCATTCTCTTATGTTGCATTCTGCCTTGAGAAGCTCCTTGTTGGTGTGCACTATTGTATAGACATTGGTCAATAAGATCATGATCAATGCATTACATACTTCCATCCTAGGGCATGCTTGTTTCCCCCAAAAGCGGAAAAATCATATGTAAGTATGGTAGGAAGGTGGAACCATCCTCACTTAATTTTTATAAACCATAGGGAGTGTTCCCTTTCCCAGTATTCTTGTTTTCTCCTCCAATGTTAAAGGGCTACAATATGCTACTCTTTTAGTGTTAAAGGGTCATGTTTGCTCCTCCTCCAATATAGGAGGGTCACCTTTCTTGGATTTGCAATGCATCAAAAGGAAAAATATTGGTTTCATGATGATCTTATTGCAAAATGGTTATGTCCCATGCGTACCCATCAATAGTAGGTTTTGTTGATCTTGCTCCACCTTTATCAATCATGCTTGACTTCCTACAAATCAGCATTGGCTCTTCTGCTAGATAAGATGAGTGGAATGATGAACAATCATGAGTTCCCTACATTTTTCATTATTGGAAATACCATCCACCTATGCAACTCCTACTTCTCACAATGTGGTGTTCCCTCTAGTTCTGAGTTGGCTATGTTCAAGAGTTTGTCTCCATGAGAAAACATGACCATTGAGTCGGTGCATTCTTGTCTTTGTGTGTTATGTGCATCTTTTAACTTTGATTTGGCAAGGACATGGCTAATACTAGGTCTCCATTTTTATAACATTTTAGAAATTACTTTATTGGTTGCAATGTGGAAGAATATAGAAACACATCTGGAAAACATTTCTATAAAATCACGATAATGAAGTTTTGATGATGAGACCAATTTCAACCAAGATTTTTTTTATGTTTCTTTGCGTTTGATATTAGTGATATAGTAGGATGGCAAGCCATGCATAGACACATGTTCTTTCTGATGCATATAAACTACCTTTGGTATCGTATTGATGATTGATTAGGCAATGAGCAATTATTCAAATTGCTATCTTTGAATAGGAAAAATACCCTTGTATGGAAAATCAATTACAACCTTCTAAATTTTGATAGCTTCTTTTGCTTTGTTAATGCTTGGTATCCCCAATAAAATTTTCCTGATAATTTCCTCATGCATTAGTCCAATAGCTTGTCTTGGCTGCTTTCAAGCTCCATCCTTGATTCTCATGCATCAAAAACTCATAAATATTACTAAGAGATTATACATCATCACACTTATCTAATTCTAGTGCACACTCAAAGGACAATCTTCAAGCTCCACATTTCTCCATTGTTGACAAGCACCTAGAACATTAGACAAATTTGCAAATTAAGATTATGGAAATACATTAATTACTCCATATCCTTTTCAAAATTCCTTACACTCCCAAAACATCACCCATGCAAGTGTAGTGCTTTTTTCATATAGTATAATGCTATATTTTTCTCTCATTCTATCTAAAAGCATTTGTCCCTTATCCACTAGACTGAGTGCATACTACATTCATTGAGGGCATTGACAAGAGTGACTAAAATTGGGGCGGTGTCATAATGTTGCATCTAGCAAAAGAAATTCAAATCTTTCTTGGTAAGTCCTTACCAAGAATTTCCTCCTAATAGTGAAGTTCAAAAAAAGTTTAAAAGAAGTGGTCTAGTGAAGTTTCCTTGCCCTACCCTTGTTCGGCATAGATCATGCAATTAATATGTTCCTCAAGATGACATCTTGGGGACAAAAGCCTTATCAATTACTCTCTTGAGTAAGTCGCACTTGCAATTACAGGAGAGCAAAGCGATTTTGTAATCAACATATCTTGGAATCTGGTAATCAAAATCAATTTTTTGTCAAAGTGTATTGTGTTTTCCTCCTCTTGCTCTTTCATTTGAATGTACTCACTGTCAATTTTGTGAAGTTTCATGATTACACTTTTTGAATCTTAATTTATTGCTTTAATGATATTCTCAAATTTAAATGTTAATATTTTGATAGGTAGATGCTGTTAGACCTTGGAAGGTGTTATTAAACCACTCCTATTCATCTTTTGTTGACTTGGCTAACCATGGATTTGCGTACCTCTTAGAAACTGGTTTTATTAGCCCTAGTATAGAGCCTCCTAGAATTTTGTAGCATTTTGAGTTTATGTAACTAAGAAACCAACGAGTGATTTACTTTATGCTTCATGAGATTGATTGTTGATTGTTGATTCATGGTTGCTCATGTACATCTCCCTAGATAGGTTCACTGTGTTTAGTTTAACAAACTCAAAGCGTCTTTGTGCCCCATCCACATTGCTTCCTTGAGTATTGACATAGAGTATGCTAGTGCTAGATAGCGCCATAATGTCCTTTGTGGCCATCTCCTAACATTGGTTCCACTTGTCATGGATTTGATCTTATGATGTCCGAGTGACCTTGTAGCCATACTTGTGTTCATTCACCTTTAACATTAGTCCTGTAATTGGACACTTAAGTGTCCTAAGACACTAAAGTGTCATGTTTTCCTACCAAGCTTTGGTAATTTATTTGTCAAGCTTAAAAGAATTTTTTTACACCTCGCTTCTACCATAGGTTGTTTATGAGGGAAAGACAACACTCGACTTTTCTCCATGTCAAAATACAATCCCTATGGAGAGAATTATGCTAAGTTCTAAGTCATAAATTTTAGCAAAATTTCAAGTTGTTTTGCCAAAAAAGGGCATAAAATTATTATATCTTTTGTAGAGATGCCTTTTTTATGTTTATAAAACCAAGTGTTAGTTGTTAGTATTAGAAAACAATTGAATTCCCTTCAAAGACTAGTGTCCAATTCACATGCAGTTATAGACATAATTTCATAGTTGAGCACGTGTTGAATAAGAGCATAATTTTGGTCCTCCAAAAGTCCCCTCACGGAATTGGGGCATTTTAGTGCGTTTTGACAACTTCAAATGACTTTATATGTTGAAACCAAGAAACTACGTATCTTTCTGCCTCCCTAACTCAATTAAATCTCGTTGTTTGAGCTTGATCTTGAATTTTTTATTGTGCAAAAACTCTTGAAAATCTCGAGTTCTCCATAACAACTTTGAAACCAAGGTTTTAGGTGCCCCAATTGTGTATGTAGTTGATCTATGTCGGCGGCCTTGGCCTGTGGGGTGTTGATGGGAGCAAAGCGAACCCCGAACCCCGACGGCCTCTAAAACACCGGGGACCGAATGGCGCGCCTCGAGCCTATCATGGTAAAGTAAATAGGGGGCACCACCTAGCTTCAGCGGCTAGGACACAAACAACACACCACCATAACAAAGTTTTCATCCAAGAGAGATGGATGCTTGGGAGTAATGATGAAGAGGAAGGGGAATGAGATCAAGTGAGAGAGAGAGAGAGAGAGAGAGAGAGAGAGAGAGAGTATAGCGGCTTAGTACTTAGGCACCACAGAATGATGGTGAATCCGCACACCCTTCACACATACACAAGCTCACTCCAAACACAAGACTAGGTGGCGATTCCGCACACCTCACATGGGCAAAACATTGCAAGAAAACATACTCACAAAACCTCAAGCTTTATTTAGAGAATAAGGCGATGAAATGGGGGGCATAGGGTAGGGGAAAGAGAAGGGAGAGAGTGGTAGAGCACATGGATGATAGGTGGGAGCTGATGGCGAAGACTCGCACGAGGGTTATGGCCATCATCCTTCATTTAGTTGCACTTCATCTTCCATAGCCAAGGGTGTAGAGGTCATGCTCAAGACAAGCATGGTGATTGCGGTGATGGTGATGGTGATGGTGTGGGTGTGTGTGTGTGTGCACTAGGCACACACAGTGCATAGTGTACTCTTTGGTGATGGTGTGTGTCCTTAGTGTGATGGTGACCCCTCTTTATATAGTGGAGGAGGGGGGAGAAATTCTAGAATTTAGAAATGAAGAAATCATTATCTACATAGCCCATGTGACTGTGGGCCCCACTTGTCTGGCTGTGTGTATATGTGCCAGAACAGCAGTCTCATGAGAGAGAGACTAAGAGAGAGAGATGGGTTGATGAAAAAAAGTGAGAGGTGACATGGAGAATAAAGTAATTACAAGAGGGGAGAGAGGGGAGTGTGTTCAGAGGTGAATCTGTGTGTAGATGTGTGTGAACACAAGAAAAATCAGGTAACCACCGGGTGGGGATGGGTCTGTGGGCACCTTTTTCAGTGAAACTGAGTGTGTGTGAGTGTGGGGGAGGTTATTTAGCTACAAGACAAGAGACATGGCGCCCTTTAGAGAGAGGGGGGCGTATTTGGGTCATGGGATATGATAGGAGAGAGAAAGAGGGGGTGGGGTATACTATTTTGGAAGATAGGGTAAGTTGCATGTGAGTTAGGGTGCATTATTGGTGAGTTATAATGCATTATTGGTGAGAGGTGGGGTAGCTTGAGGGGAGAGAGAAAGGAGAAAGGACAAGGGGAAGAGAGAGGGGGTTGACCTTTTGAGTGGAGGAGAGGAAAAGGGACATCCGGCGGGGCAACAATGAAGAAAAAGGAGGTAAGGTGGGGATGGGCTACCCCGCAGGCATGAGGTGGCCTATTTTACCTTTCTTATATATTTACATAATCATACTTTATTTTTTTCTTACTTTTTCCAATGCCTTTTATCACTCCCTCCCTAAGAGGGGGTTTTCATGGGGTGGGGACGAGAGAAGAGGGGTATGGGAGCTTGGCTTGTGAAAAGCCCCCATCACCAAGTTAACTAAGTACCATCTTTATGTTGCTACCATAAATTAAGTTCACCCGCTATGCTCACAAAGTAATTCCTCAGAAGTGCTTCACCTAATTTCCTAATTCTGCTACTCTCAAAGTTCATAGGCCATTTCCATTACATTGGTATCAGAGCATTTGGTTTCTCTTTTCTTTCTTAAGAAGAGAGGTCCTTAAGTAGCCTATTAATGGTTGATTTTGCTAATTATATTAGGGTAAGTGGGACTGGGATCTATTATCGGTTTTGTTGAGCCCACTATGTGGGATATGGTGCACACCTCGGGAGATTTGATCTTAATAATGGAGTCTATTTAGACTTGCCTACGGCTTTATCATTATTGAGCCATAAGAAGTCCGAAAGGAGCTATCCCTCGGCAACTTCGCTATGTTAGACTCACTCCACTACTCTCTATAATTAACCAATTCGAGCCGTGGGTGTAGATACTTAAGTGTCTATTTTCAAAGGCTAAGAGGAGTAGCAACTAAGGTTTTGAATTGCCAAAGCATACACCAAACACATAAGTTTAATTAACATGGCTGATAATAACCAAGAGTAGAATGAACATTGATAACTTTGATTTTGCACATAAAGGTGCCAATGATGATGCCCCCATGTTTGTTAATTATCTTGTCACTAGTTGCAACAAGCTATAGGCAACCCCACTTTGCAAGCCAAAGTTACTCAACAACTTCGTGCTTATGGGATTTCCTTTCCTCTCCAAGAGGAGAGAGAGCTTACGAGGCCTCTTGATGAGACCCCCAAAAGAAGACTCTCCCATACGAGAGGAGGAATCCAAAGAACAAGAAAGTAATGAATCCCTAAGTTCCTCTGAAGATGTGGCTCCACAAAGATGGCAGACTATGTGGTTCCTCTGAAGATGTGGCTCCACAAAGATGGCATACTATATGGCAGACTATCAGAGATGATCTCTAAAGGTGTGCCAAACCTACAGCATATGTGCTCATAGATAAATTTAGCTACCTCTACCGCTGTGATTCTAGTGGTGGCTGTAGCCTCTGCCCATCTAGTCATGTAGTCGACCCCCATGATAATGTAGAATTTTCCTGAGTTGGCCACTATGATAATGTAGAATCTAGACCACTATGCCTGCAGCTGCTTTGTCGGACGCTCGCTTGTAGGCTCCATCAAAGTAGAGAGAGTATGCTCCTTCTACCATCGGTGGTACTGGAGGTAATCAAACTTCTCCTTCCTTAGATTGCTTCTCCTTCCTTTCAAAGACTTGGTAGGTCATGAGTCCCCCCAAACTTGCCCTTGTCGTGCTTTCTACCTGTACCGTGTAGTCAAACTCTTGCAGACGAACTAGCCATTTAGTAATTCTAGCAGACACATCCATGTGTTGTACAACATAGGGAAATATTTCATCCGTGGTTAGAATCACAAATTGCTTAGGCAGCAAATATGACTTAAACTTTGTAGTTGCAAATCTAAGAGCTAGGACTAAGTGTTCCACATGGGTGAAACCTTTCTCTCCTGCTGTCATCATTCGACTAGAGAAGTAGATTGGCCTCATGAAAGATGTCGTCGTATCCTTTTGGAGTAGCACAGCCCCCAATGAGTCATCACCAACACTTGAGGTGACATAGAATTTTTCATCCCACTTAGGTGGTGAGATAGTTGGCAGAGTGGCTAAGACCTCCTTTACCTTGTTGTAGTGATGTTCACTTTCCTCATCCCAAGTGAAAGTTGATCTTTGAGTGAGTTGTTGCAGTGGTAGAGCAAGTTGTGATAGTAGATGTATGAATCTACTTAAGTACCTCACCTTCTGTAGAAAAGAGACCAGTTGACGTGCGGTTGTTGGTGAAGGTAGAGCTATGAGTGCGAACACCTTACTTGGGTCGGCGTTGATACCTCTTGCTGAAATCTCATGGCCTAGTAGAATGACTTTACTCTCCCCAATGTGACATTTATCCACATTTAATTGCCCGCCTAGGCTCTGCAACCTGGCCAAACCTTCAGTTACCTTTTCTAAATGTGAAATACGGGAGCTATATATACAAAAATCATCAATGAACACTCTTATGGATGTTCCAAAGAACGGTTGAAAAACATATGTGACATATCTTTGGAATGTGGCAGGTGCATTTGTGAGACCAAATGGCATAACCCTGTATGCAAAACAACCCCATGGCGTGATAAAAGTGGTTTTTAGCTGATCTTCCAAGGCTATGCGTATTTGAAAGTATCCAGAATAACCATCACAGACGGTATAGCATTCAAAACCCGCTACTTCATTCAGAATTTCATCCAAGAAAGGGAGAGGAAAGTGGTCTCTCTTTGTAGCTGCATTTAGTGGTTTGTAGTCAACACAGACCCTCCACTTACCATTCTTTTTAGGCGTCACCACTACGGGTGACACCCATTCTGAGTTTTCTACAGGATAGATGAATCCCACCTCCAGCAATTTCCTTACCTCGGCCAAGAGTGCCTTTTCTTGTATGACCCCCAGTCATCGTAGCTTTTGCACAACTGGTTTTACCCCTTCCTTCAGCTTAATATGATGTTCCACCACTGTAATGCCTGTGATTCTTTCATAGTTGTCAATGAACAGGTTAGGAAATCCCATCAACATTTGCAAAAAACTATCTTTCTCCTCAAGTGTTAATTCCGTAGACAACATACCCTTCAACCTACTTCCTCCTAGGCCAGGTGATTTTCTCTCCTCTTCATTGGGTTTCCCTTTTGGTGATGGATCACCAGTTGTGCTTACCCTTTGTGGATCCTTCATAATGATACCCATCACATCAATGGAGTTGTCACTTTCTTCGGTGGATGTGGTCTCCTACTCAGAACTGGAAGATTCGCTAGTGGTTTCATCTGCCGATGTTTCCAGATTCATTTGCTTATGCTTGCCAATCCTCATGTCGTAGTAGATTGTCTCCCCTTTCTTACCGGTCATGCGTAGAAGGCCAGTACCCCAGTTCTGTTTTGCCTTCATGGCCATCAACCATGGCCTTCCCAAAATTAGTGGATAGCCCTCCCCCTTAGTAGGCATTACAAAAACATCTACCTCTACCTCAGTGTTGAAAGCTTTGATTTTCACGGCACTTACCACACCCACACACTTTACTTTTACGTTGTTTGCCATCTTTGCCTTGCATGGAGAAGGCCTGTCAACCTCGAGCCCTAATTGAAGCATCATAGCTTCGCTCATTACACAGATTTGTGCACCTCCATCAATGTAGATGTTTCCAACCCTCTTTCCTTTTATGTTTACGTCGACAATTGGAAGGATGTCATCCATGTTGCATACGGAAATTGCTCCAGCTACCTTTGTTTTGGAGCGTCTTGTACTTACCATTTTAGACCATTGTCGCCTTACTTTAGGTACAAGATGTAGCAGTTGTGGCCATGTAATCTTTGGTCCTTGCTCTGCCACATCCAATGTTAGATCATAGGGCTTAGAACTTTCCCCTAGCTGGAACTCGGTGATGCCCAATTTTCGTCGTGGCCTGGATGGCCTCTTGCTAGTTTCTCCTCTCATGCTTCTCTCATCATCTGATTGTGTAGCCTTCTCCCTCCTAGCTCTTTTCACAGTCATGGCCTCAAGTGGTTCTAAAAAGGTTATCTTCTCCTTACCCTTGTCCCTCTCCTTTGCTCTGGGTGGATCCACTACTACGGCTTTTCCTTTCTCTTCTAGCCTGATGATGTTTACAGGGCGATCAGGTGGTGGGGTTGGTGGAAGAGGTGGGATGGATGCTTGTAGTGGTGTCTGGGGTGGACGTAGAATTTGTGTTGGTGGGGGTGGTGCTCGGGGTGGGGGTGTTCTTTCTCTAGGGGGTGACAATTGGTTCCTCCTACCTCCTCTATTATAGTTTTGTCGTGGTTTGGGACAGTAGTACATACCGTGACAGTCTTCTCCGCAGTTGTAGCAATGATACTCCCTGTTTTGTCGTCGTGCTCTTCCAGGGTCTTGATCTCTTTCTTGACTCCTCCCTTGTTGTATTAAGTGGACAGACAAATTCTGCAGTTGGTCAGTAATATGGGCCAACATATCTTGTTGGTCATCTCTTACCCCAAGAGCCGGTGGTGGTGGTGGAATGGTGGTTGTCGTAGTTGCTGGTCGACGTGATGTTGCTGTTTCTATTGACTCGGTTTCTTTGGCTTTCATTCGCAGCTTCTTGTCCTTAAGGCGAGCAATCTCAACGGCTAACTCGTACGTAGCCGGGAATCTACCTTTCACCTTCTCCTTCAGAAGCGGCCATAAGCCATGCGTGAACCGATCTTTTTTTAGGAAATCGGGTGCAGCTTCCCCCCTTGCCAGTGACTCAACCCACCGTTCCCACAAATCCACAAATTTGGACTCATAGGTGGCATATTCTAAAAGACCGTCCTGCTTCAAGTCTCTCAACTTGTCCCACAACTTTTCTGAAGTGGTACCTCCCCCAAAGCGCCTCTTAAAAGCGTTTTTTAAGGGTTCCTTGTCATCCTTGGTTGCTTGTGGAAGTGCATTGTACCATGATCTAGCTTCTAGCTTCATGAGATGCTTAAAGATTCTAACCCGGGATTCATCCGTATCTTTGTTGCTCACTACACATGCTACTTCAAAGTCATCTAGGAAGTCTGTTATCAAATCCTCCCCCTTCTTTCCTTTAAATGTTGGAAATGCTACACTTGCCATGATTACTGAGAGAGAGCTAGAAAGACACACTGCTTAACTTGCAAAAGTTTTTTTCTTCTTTACAAGGAGGCGTGTATACCCTTTTATACTAGGACATAGATTAAAACTTCAAACGGTACATTGCCTTGTACCAAAGGTAGGACAAATGGTTGATCTGATGCCAGAACCTCAAAAAATCGCTCCCCACCCAGCATGGTGTCAATGACGTGATGGTAGTGAGCCTTCAAATCCAGTATTACCTTGATTGAGCGTACACGTGTTGGTATGTGTGATCTGTCTTGAGGTAGGTTGTACTGATTCATGTGAAGCTTAGAGGTGCTTAGTCACTGTCCAAGCTTGTGGGAGAGGGTGGTGTTCTTTCCTGAAACAAACTCAGTAGATCCCTAGTTTCTCTAGTGAGAGTGTGAGCCAATGATTCCGTTATCTGTGCTGCAGCATCAGGTGCGACTTGAAAACTGACTGTGATAATTACCTCGGTGACTTGAGTTACCCGATTCTCAAAGTAGAATAGTGTTGATTCTCTATTGTGTAGAGCTCCTTCCATTTTGTTGTTGTGGGTTGGTTGTAGGTTGCGGACATGGTTTCAACCTTCTCCTTCTTCTTCTTGGCACTTGGCCTATGTATATCCACTGGGTTTGGCGTGTTGGTTGACTCTCCCACTGCAAATCGATTACCGTTATGCTTGGGACTCGAGCTTCGATGGAGATGCGGAGTTCGTCTAGTTGTGCTTGGAGCTCTTCTTCTTGTGTCGTCCAATTAGCAAATCCTGCTAGCCATTCATCCATTCACAATATTTTAGGGGTTTCAATCTTGTAAACTGAAGAGTTTCATGAAAAGATCCTCAGTGGGGGCACCAAATGACGGGAGCAAAGCGAACCCCGAACCCCGACGGCCTCTAAAACACCGGGGACCGAATGGCGCGCCTCAAGCCTGTCATGGTAAAGCAAACAGGGGGCACCACCTAGCTTCAGCGGCTAGGACGCAAACAACACACCACCATAACAAAGTTTTCATCCAAGAGAGATGGATGCTTGGGAGTAATGATGAAGTGGAAGGGGAATGAGATCAAGTGAGTGAAAGAGAGAGAGAGAGAGAGAGAGAGAGAGAGAGAGAGAGAGAGAGAGAGTATAGCGGCTTAGTACTTAGGCACCACAGAAGGATGGCGAATCCGCACACCCTTCACACATACACAAGCTCACTCCAAACACAAAACTAGGTGGCGATTCCGCACACCTCACATGGGCAAAACATTGCAAGAAAACATACTCACAAAACCTCAAGCTTTATTTAGAGAATAAGGCGATGAAATGGGGGGCATAGGGTAGGGGAAAGAGAAGGGAGAGAGTGGTAGAGCACATGGATGATAGGTGGGAGCTGATGGCGAAGACTCGCACGAGGGTTATGGCCATCATCCTTCATTTAGTTGCCCTTCATCTTCCATAGCCAAGGGTGTAGAGGTCATGCTCAAGACAAGCATGGTGATTGCGGTGATGGTGATGGTGATGGTGATGGTGATGGTGATGGTGATGGTGTGGGTGTGTGTGTGTGCACTAGGCACACACAGTGCAGAGTGTACTCTTTGGTGATGGTGTGTGTCCTTAGTGTGATGGTGACCCCTCTTTATATAGGGGAGGAGGGGGGAGAAATTCTAGAATTTAGAAATGAAGAAATCATTATCTACATAGGCCATGTGACTGTGGGCCCCACTTGTCTGGCTGTGTGTATATGTGCCAGAACAGCAGTCTCATGAGAGAGAGACTAAGAGAGAGAGATGGGTTGATGAAAAAAAGTGAGAGGTGACATGGAGAATAAATTAATTACAAGAGGGGAGAGAGGGGAGTGTGTTCAGAGGTGAATCTGTGTGCAGATGTGTGTGAACACAAGAAAAATCAGGTAACCACCGGGTGGGGATGGGTCTGTGGGCACCTTTTTCAGTGAAACTGAGTGTGTGTGAGTGTGGGGGAGGTTATTTAGCTACAAGACAAGAGACATGGCGCCCTTTAGAGAGAGAGAGGGGGGTATTTGGGTCATGGGATATGATAGGAGAGAGAAAGAGGGAGTGGGGTATACTATTTTGGAAGATAGGGTAAGTTGCATGTGAGTTAGGGTGCATTATTGGTGAGTTATAATGCATTATTGGTGAGAGGTGGGGTAGCTTGAGGGGAGAGAGAAAGGAGAAAGGACAAGGGGAAGAGAGAGGGGGTTGACCTTTTGAGTGGAGGAGAGGAAAAGGGACACCGGCGGGGCAACAGTGAAGAAAAAGGAGGCAAGGTGGGGATGGGCTACCCCGCAGGCATGAGGTGGCCTATTTTACCTTTCTTATATATTTACATAATCATACTTTATTTTTTTCTTACTTTTTCTAATGCCTTTTATCACTCCCTCCCTAAGAGGGGGTTTTCATGGGGTGGGGACGAGAGAAGAGGGGTATGGGAGCTTGGTTTGTGAAAAGCCCCCATCAGTGTCATTTAGAGAGCTTGGCGAGGGCGAGAGAGAGAGAGAGAGAGAGAGAGAGAGAGAGAGAGAGAGAGAGAGAGAGAGAGAGAGAGAGAGAGAGAGAGAGAGATCCGATGCAACTTCCTTCGTAGGTACGTCATCATGAGAGAGGGAGTGAGGGGATCATGTGGGTGCTCTGTGATGCGATTCACGATAGCAGAGTAGTAGACCACGAGACCCATATGTGTAAGTGTGTGTTGAGTATTGTTCCTTTTGTGGTAGCATTTGTGTGTCATAGTGCACGGCAATTACAGGGTAGTGGCCACACAACAAGGGTGTGTGTGTGTGTGTGTGTGTGTGTGTGTGTGTGTGTGTGTGTGTGTGTGTGTGTGTTATCCATTCTCTGGAATGGTGCTCACCACAGGGGCATCAGCTCGGATACATGAAGGAAATGATGTCCTTGTGGTAAGTATTGATGCAGCATATGAGTACTTCATCAATAACGTGGCGGTTAAAGTATCATTATGGTGAGTCAACTTCCCCTCCCCTTAGGCATCGATCGGTAACGCGGCCATATAATGCTCGTATTTCATAGAATTCTTTAGATTTGAGTGGCACTCGATCAATAAAGTGGATGTACAAGTGTCGCTTGTTTAGAAGCATATGTTTATGCATATATGCAGCATTCAAGCCATCTACCCAACCATATGAATGCCGTATAAATTGTATGTGAATTTATTTTTAATGCTTAATTTAGTGCTATAAACGTGGAGTGTGTACACAAAATACTTGGTCGGTAAGGCGACTGTTGAGGGTATTTCGTGTAAAAATTTCCACCATGTCTATCAACTTTTCTAATATTTATATTTCATAAAATATTTTTAAAAAATAGTGGCATCTTATTAAACCTAAAAATTTTACCAAATTTCACTTCTACTTTATAGAAACCAAAACTCTTGTTAAAATGTCAAAAAGTGTCAACATACTTCTCATATTTCATTAAAATTTTGTGAAATATCCTTCAATTTTCCCTAATTTTTTTGTAAACTTCTTTTGTTATTCAATGAAAATGTGCAAAATACTCTTGAAATTTAAAAAATTCTCAAGAATCTTCTCATATTTAACCAAAAATAACAACATATTTGATAATTTCTAGAGATTTTTCAATATTATATGCTTCAAAATTCTTCAAATTCATCTCTCTAACCTGAACAAATAGTTACAATAATATTGTGAAGCTTTTCATTCCTCTCTCTCTCTCTCTCTCTCTCTCTCTCTCTCTCTCTCTCTCTCTCTCTCTCTCTCTCACACACACACACACACACACACACACACACACACACACACATTCACATGTTGCTAACAAAACCCTAACAAAGTGATCACAGTATATTTTAAAATATATGATTGGACATACATTTTTTTGCAGGCGTGAAGTGATCACAGTATATTTTAAAATATATGATTGGACATACATTTTTTGCAGGCGTGGATTGTTTTTAATGTATATGTCTTATCGTGGTTCGTGGCGCGGTTGTTTTAAGCATGATATTTTTCATGTATATGTTTGGACATACATGTTTTTTTTATCGTGGAATGTTTTTAATGTATATCTTTATGGTGGTTTAGGGTTTAGCTTTGTTTTAAGCATGGCATGGTTTAATGTGTATGGCTGGACGTACATGTCTTTTCAAACATGGTATGTTTTTTATATATATGTTTTTGGTGGTTCATGTTTTTGGTGGCTCATGGCGCGATTGTTTTGAGCATGACACATTTTCAATGTGTATGGCTAGAGCTAGATGTCTTTTCAAGTGAGATATGTCTCTAATGTATATGTTCTCTTTCATAAATAATCTCTACAAAGATGATGCCGGAACAAAAGAAGATCACTATGCTTGCAATTTGTAAAGAGTTCATATGTGGAATACCATTGTGTGTCAAATCTAGAATCCAGCAAATCAACGAAAGAGATATTTTTGTCAAGGACTCATTTAGCACTGTGTCCAAAATTATAGAGCGCAGGTTAAATGAAGAAGGCCACCATGACTTATTGGTGGCCTCAGCTATTAGTGAATTTGATCCCCATCACAAGATTAGGGCAGTGTTGGGCACCATGAAAGTTTGTTGCCGCAATCTAAAATAAGGCATTCCTCCCATGTGCAATGTGGTAAAGATGGAGCTAAATGGCAAGACCAATCCACTCTACCAAAGCGAGTCAAGATTACACAAGATGCATAGGTAGACTTTGGTGGGAGGTTAGATACCAACAGTACTGGGGCAATTATGCACATGGCCTTGAATGCTAGGTGCACGTACCTTATTGGAATCCCCCATGAAGCTCTAGTGGAAGGCCCAAGAATTGGTGTTGGATCGCTTGGTGTATGCGGATTGCATATCACTTATGTTGGAAAATGTTATAAAGGAGGAGCAAAGGCCAAATTTGATCGCTTTTAGACAGAGTAAGGTATGCAAACCTTGCATCCCTCCATTGTGCAATGCATTGGGTTCAACACAGAATCCCCATGGATCACTCTATTCCCATACTACAATGGAGGCTCTCTCCGGGACCTAATGTGTTTGTTGCTGCCATTTTCACAAGGTGCATTTTGATGCCATATGTAGAGGCTCCAAGATAATTGGAGATCACTACCAATACCCAAATTTGGACCATCAAAGATAGAGCATGCATGTTTAAGAATGGTGGTGCAACACATGCCAGCAATTTTGTGTGCAAAGGCAGACGGCATTGTAGTTGTCCACTCAGTTGGCATTGTGCATTATGATCTACATCCATTTAATGTAATGCTAGATTTCACACAAACAAATCAACCTCATGTCATCGTTATCAACATGAGGACATGTTGCTTTGACCCTGAGTAAGCGAGCAACAAGTAATAATGTATGCAATGTAATTTTGCTCCCAAATGTAGTTAGGAAGCAAAGGATAGAGGAAAAGTAGAATTGCTGAAGTGACCATGGATTGCACCTAAAATATATGATCCAATGTGTAATGATGCATATATCAAGGCAAGTGACATTTGTGCCCTCAGTTATCTTCTAAAGGTCATGATATATTTTTGGCACATAGCCAAAAGTGTCTTCTTCAAAGATGAAGTTTTTCATCATCTAGATCAACACAGAATTCATACTATATAGCAGAAAGTGAGCACATGGATGAGGCTGAGGAAGCGTAAAAATCATAGAAATGGGCTCCTCCCCAGGGTGTGTGGTGTCGGTGTGTGTGAGCATGTGTGCCCCCGAGCCCCCTGTGAGTGTGAGAGAAAAAGAGAGGGAGGTGTTGAGTTGTGCAAGACCTGAAAGCGGGCAAGATTGGTTTGATCGCTATCTAGCAATTGTGCAGGTTGTGTGTGCATTGGGTGAAGTGCAGGTGAGGCCCTGCTAGTGTGAATAGTCTTTTTTTAAGGTGTTTTCGAGAGGACAGGGGTTGATGAAGCAGGATCTGTGAAGGAGAAGCTATGGGCAGGGAGAAAGAGTACACAAACACACGTATGGAAGGGGGTGAGCCAAAGATTAAGGCCCCCAATTATTATGTACACATATATTGAAGAGTGGCTCAAGTGTACTATACACTTGGGTTAGTAGCAGTTAGATGGGCGGCCGGACATGGCTAGCATAAACCCAACAATCTCCCACTTGATGGCCAATGTGAGAGGCCAAAAGAGAGAATGAATGAGTAAGTCTCTATCTTACCCAATGCCCATCAACTCACGATAATGTTGAAACTGATGGTTGGAGAGACTCTTGGTAAGTGCATCCGCTGTGTTTTCTGACGTAGGAATTTTCACTAAGTCAAGGCTTTTGTTTGCTAGGCATTCACGACTGAAGTGATAACGCACATCAATGTGTTTCGTTCTGGAATGAAACACTGGATTTTTAGCCAAGGCAATAGCACTTTGACTATCACAGTGAAGAACTGGTAAGCACTACTTCAATCCAAGATCCTGCACTAGGCGAGCAAGCCAAATAGCTTCTTTGCATGCTTCACTCAATGCAACATACTCTGCCTCTGTAGTGGAAATGGATGTACAATCTTGAAGAACTGATCTCCAAGAAATGGCAAAACCAACAAATGTGTAAATCCAACCTATAGTTGATTTACGACTGTCAACACAGCCTGCATAATCACTGTCTATATATCCCTTAATGGATAACTCTCCATGACCATAGCATAACTGTCTATCTGCAGTGCCACTCAAGTATCTGAGAATCGACTTGACAGCATCCCAATGTTTTTTACCAGGGTTAGACATAAATCTGCTGACAACTCCCACTGCATGTGCAATGTCAGGTCTTGTAGCCACCATGGCATACATAAGACTACCACAAGCTGAAGCATAAGGAGCCTTAGCCATCGCAGCTTTTTCCTCAGTAGATTTGGGACAGTCTTTCTTGCTAAGTTTCAAGTATGCAGGCAATGGAGTACTCAAAGCCTTCCCTTCTGCATGTTGAAACGATCAAGAACCTTGTGCACATACTCTTTTTGAGAAAGGTACAACAACCTCTTCTTACGATCACGAGTAATGCGCATACCCAAAATGTGATTGGCTTCACCCAAAATGTGATTGGCTTCACCCAAATCTTTCATGTCGAATTGACTTTTCAGCTTGGTTTTCAAGTCAGCAATGTCCTTCTTAGAATGACCAGCAATAAGCATGTTATCTACATAAAGGATAAGCATAATAAGCTGTCCATTTGGTTGTCTTTTCACGTAAAGACATGGATCCTCATTACTGCGCTTATAGCCTAGGGAACGCATAAATGCATCAAACTTTTGATACCATTTTCTGGATGATTGCTTCAAGCCATAGAGACTTTTCAAAAGATTACAGACCAAATGTTCCTTGCCCTTTAGCACAAACCCTTCAGGTTGCTGCATATAAATCTCTTCCTCGAGATCACCATGTAAGAAAGCTATAATGACATCCATTTGATCAAGCTCCATATCTTTAGTGGAACCAAAGCAAGCAACATTCTTAGTGTCGTCATCTTCACCACTGGAAAAAAGATTTCCTGGAAATCTACACCATATTCTTGCTTGAAACCTTTGGCCACTAAACGAGCTTTGTAATTCTCAACATTGGATGCAATATTCTTCTTGTAAACCCATTTACAAGGCAAAGCTTTCCTACCTTTTGGCAATCGAACAAGTTTCCATGTTTTGTTCTTTGCAATACTGGATAGCTCCCTCTTCATAGCATGTTCCCACTGAACCTTATCATTGGCTAGCATAGCCTCTTTGTAACAAGAAGGCTCACCACTATCTGTCAGCAACACAAAGTCCACGACTGGAACAAACCGTTCTGGCGGATGTGAGACTCTTTGAGATCTCCTCGGCTGATCAGAGCTTGTACTAGCCTGTGTAGTAATTGGCTCTGGAGCTATTTGTAGAGGAGGTGATACATCGAAAAACGTCACTTTCCGGAATTCAACCCTTTCGTTGGCTACCTATGCATCTTGGTCTCATTGAAGACAACATCACTGCTACGGATTATTGATCGACTTTCCGGATCCCATAAACAATAGCCAAATTGACCATCTACACCATAGCCAATAAAGATGCATTTCCTGGACTTAGGGTCAAGCTTAGCACGCAACTCCTTGGGTACATGTGCATAAGCTTCGCAGCCAAATGTACGGAGTTTTTCATAAGAAAACTTATGTCCTGACCATAACTCCAAAGGTACACGAAACTGTAATGAATCATGTGGTGATCTATTGATCAAATACACAGCAGTGTATAATGCTTCAACCCAAAACACTTGCGGTAAATTAGCTTGCGATAGCATAGACATAATCCTCTCTTGGATGGTCATATTCATTCGTTCGGAAACACCATTTTGTGCAGGGGTATAAGGAGCTGTAAACTCGCGCTTAATTTCCCTATTTGAATAGAAGTCTGCAAACTCTTTGGAGACATATTCTCCACCATTGTCTAAGCATAAAGCTTTCAACTTATTTCAGACTGAGTTTCCACACTAGATAAGAACTTTTTGAAACGAGAAAAAGTCTCATCTTTAGACTTCATGGCATAAACCCAAACATGTCGTGTTGCATCGTCAATGAATGTAACATAATAAGACGCACCACCATGGGATTTAGAAGGCATAGGCCCACATAAATCACTATCCACAACCTCTAAGGGCTTTCTTTCTTTGTCAAAAGACTGTGTACGATGTGCTCGTGTTTGCTTACCATATTGACAGTGTTCACAAAAGGGAAAATCAGAAAATGATAAAGACGGTAAGTAGCCCAAACGAAAAAGAGTTTCCATTCCCTTCTTTGACATATGACCTAACCGGCTATGCCACAAAGCAACAGTTGGCAGCTCGGTTACTGAAAGAACGGTGTTCTTATCAGATACATAAAGAGAATAAAGTGTACCAACTTTAGAACCATGGGCTAAAATAAGATGACCTTTTGCAATACGCCAAGACTACTGATGAAAAGTGACTTTGTAACCCAAGTCATCAAGACGTCCAACCGAAATCAAATTTCGTGTCAAAGCTGGAACATGACACACATTATGTATGGTAAACCTCACCCCATTTGCCATAACCATAGCAATATCACCTATGCCCACAATGTCACAAGAGTAGCTGTCACCTAGCGTAACAGTGCAAATGGTTTCCTCATATGTAGTAAACCAATGCCTATGAGGTGTGACATGCAACGAAGCGCCCGAATCAAGAATCCATGTATGGGACACTTCACCACTAACAAGTAGCTCTGCTGGCATAGGACTCTGCAGAGATAGAGTTTTTTGTGCATCATAAAATACATCATTATTTTCAGTCAACATATTGATGTCTTGTGCATCACAATCATCTTGCACTATGTTCAGTTCTTCAATCTTAATCGAACTCTTTGGTTTCTCCTCTTTATCATCATTGTCTTTGCCTTTGCCTTTACCTTTGTCACGCTTCCAAGCATAACAATCCTTCTTTATGTGACCAAACTTATCACAATATTGGCATTGAACATTGCGACGACCAGGAGACTTTGATCTACCCTTTGAAGCATCTCTATTGCCCTCTTTCTTGGATTCACGATTCCAAGAACGACCTTTACGCTGTTTTCCATCCTTTTGCACATAATGAGCTTCGCCATGATGCGAGCTATCCATAGCCTTGCGGCGCATTTCCTCTGACAAAAGAGAACTAGTGACATCAATGTACACTAACGTACCATTAGGAGCAGAGTTACTAACAGCTGTGCAAAAGATATCCCATGAGGGTGGCAGCGAACAAAGTAAGAATGTCATTCCGAGCTACAGGTAAAAAGTTATGGTCAAAATAGTGTAAATCTGTCAGATTCGTAGCAAAAGGGAACTGTAAATCAAGTAAATCAAAAGGGTGAGATCTTATTTTTCCCCTACTCATCTTCTAGAAGAGCAATGAGTGTTCAAGGTCACTTGCATGTGATGGGACCAACCTAAAGATGCTTTCTAAATGCCAAGACAGACAAGTTGAGATACCCCGCAGGAGCCACCCGTAGGGCCTCATGGTGGGGCCCACCTACATTATGCACCCCTATGGAGCCTTCACGGTATAAAATGATATTTTTGATGAATAAATAGTCCCTTTTATGTCCAATATTCAATGAGTGGTCAAAGGACACTTAATTAGGGCTAATCACTCACCCTAATTAAGTGTAGCATAATCCCACTCCTACACAACTATAAATAGCCCCCCTTGGAGAGACTCAAGGACACACACCTATATTTTCAACTTCATTTTGTTCTTGATAATAGTAGAGAAACCCCCAACTCTCCCTCTTTCACATCTTCCCTCCTAACCCTCCTCTTTGGAGGAAGTGCAACTCTATCCTCCACTCTTTCTATTCTACAATCTCTTACTCCATCAACCCACTAAATCATTGTAGCACCTCAATAACTTGTAAATACATCATGATCTCTCTCATGGTTATGTTAATGATCATTAAATCATCTTCAAACAATCAAGTGTCGCAATTCGTGATGGTTAGCCAGCGTTTGTCTACCCCTTAAAAGGTGTGCGAGAAATCAAGTAAGTGTTCTACTCCCAATTTACCATTGGTTTGTTTCTCCACACTTATTCAATTAGTCTAAAGAAAATTCTCACTCCAACTCTCTTTTGCTTCATTACATATGCATGTGGCTACCTCTCATGGTGATTTTATTTGTCACGGCATTGCATATATGGAGATGAGCTCTCTATGCAAAGTGTGTTAGTTCGATGTAGGTGATTCTATTGTGTGTTTGAGAGGCAGGTCTTGTGTGCATGATTTTTTTTATGAGTGCTTGAGAGAGGAGGAGTTTGGATGTATCATGGGTATTCTTATGGGGAGAAGGTGAATGCTATTCCATAAATTGCATATTTACATTTGATGCACGGCATTGGGTTGCATAATCGTTGATGGTGTCAAGTGTCCAAAGTGTACATAGAGTAAGGGTTCTCAAAGTGTGTTGCTTGAGTGGGTGAGTGCAAGTGTTATTTTGATTGGTTTCCTTCTCCACTCCCAAAAGAAGGTGGTGCCCCAAGTAGTGTGCGTACCTCTTTACGAACATTTTGTGAGGGTAGGCCCATTGGTTTGGGTTTAGAGGCCCCATTTCAAAAAGCTCGCCTTCACCATAAAGTTGCAAAATATACCTATAACCAATGATTTCCATCTATATATAAACAACCAAGGCAAGTTTACACATAGTAAACTAGCCTTTCCATTTTCCGAAGTTATGTACGCTACGGGGAAAAAAACCATCTTGCAGAGTCAGTACCAGCTAAAGAAACAAGCCCAGCAACAACTCTTATCCAAAGTGCCATATAATCAAAGTTTTTCTCACTAAATGATAGTCCAGTTACAGTCAGACCAGTTGGGAAGGTCTACAAACCTGGCATAGTCAATCAGCTAAAAGTTGGTGACATAGACCTGTACAAGCTAAAAACCAGACCAGCACTTACTCTTGAATAAGTAATTTTTTATTGGTCTTCCTTTATAGTTTACATATTTATGTTGGAGACATTCTTCCGTATATCATTATGCAAGTGTGGGGTCATTCCATCATGTACTGATACCGTAAGTGATGTTAATTTTAATAAACTTTCATGTTAAGGATTTTTAAAGCTGGAGACCCATCTTTTAAAACAAAAACAAGATGTATCGGTTATTTAACAAGGAATACCCTTTGAGGGGTGAACAATCTGGTAACAAACATCAGCAGGCAAGACAACTTTCTTATTTTCGTTTTAAATCAACTCCTACTAATCAAATGCCCATAACCTTCCAACCAAGTTTCCCAAATCTGGTTGTCCCACATCAACCAACAAGTGAATTAGTTATTACGAGGTTTGGCATCTCATAGCATCAAAAAATAGTCCCAAAACAACCAGCTGGAATCATAACCTCAGAACAAAGGAGTTATTTTTTATAGAATACCAGTCTAATTAACAATTTAAAGCTTTTTTTAATTAGCCAAATCATTCTATTTGTAATGATTTTAAAGCCTACAGGTATCCAATTCCCTAATTGCTCAGTAGACCAGGAGCTGAAGCAACCCAGTAGGTCAGGTCGTAGGCAGCATAATAACAAAGTTCGTACGCACTATAAAGAGCTTGGACTATGCTGACTCTTTTTTCTGAGTAACCCCTTCGAGTATGATCAGAGTCAATCTCATTAAGACCTGTAAGGGAGGTCTAATACACAGAAACAGTAACCAGGCCAACAACACAACGAGACCTTCCTTGGTTTTAAAGCAAGAGAAGGAAATTTACATTCAATATTTTAATCAAAGACTACAGATAATGCTGGAAAAATTCATTCAATCACCTTCCATTTATGCAGGTATGCAACCATATTACCATGTATAGAACAAAGGTCAAGCTCAAAACAAGTCATGCTTTAGGACTTCCTTCAATAAGTGATCATCATATTTCTGGCAATATCCTTTAAAGTTATCTCCTGTAAGAAAGTAACCAAGCAAAACTAAGTCTGCAAAATTTATTTTCAAGATTCAAGCATCTAAACGGAAATCACTATATTACATGGATAACAACAGTATCAACATTCATAGTAATTTTTTATACTGCCTGGCATAATCATAGTAGAGACATCATTTTTAAGTCTCGAGCATAGGTAGCAAATGGCTACAGTCAAAGTGCACCAATTTCATTTGGTATACTAGTCGATCTACTACTCATGCCATAGAT